>NC_064903.1:20026153-20334404 GCF_929443795.1 Astur gentilis
ATCAACAGCAAGAAGAGAATGAAAATACAGAGTAAGGGCAAATGGCACCAGTAACATAGAGAGATAGATAGATAGATAGATAGATAGATAGATAGAAAATGGAATCGAGTAGGAACTAGGATACCAGACAGATGTGGAATTTTGGGAAAGACGCTGGTACAGACAGCAAGACAAAATGAGTACAGCCAAGAGAAAAAAAGTAATAATTTGATCATAGTATCTTTCAGTAAAGAAAAATCTAGGGTTACACTGGCAAGGTACAAATTTTACAAAGAATTGTGCTTACAATTCTGATCACACAGATAGCCTTGTTTGTACTGTAAGGCTGCATGGGCTAATACTTAGATAATACGTCACTACACTAAATACTACTGCATTTTAATCATGATACGTAATTTAAAAATGAGTAAACTCACAATTTGTTACTACTTTGAAATGACAATAAAATCCTGTGGTAAACTGCTAAGCTTCTCTTTAGCTTTCTGCATAAAAGTATGTCTGAAATACAGTTCTTTGTATGAAATTGGAACAGGAATGCTTTGCTTCTTGGTATCATTTGAGACCTGAATCTCAGTCTATGTGGGAAATGAGAAGACTGCAGTAGGCTATGCAGCAGAACGACAGGTTGTGTGCTGTAAAACAAAGAGAGAATTTTGGCGCATCACACTGGTGTGAAGAAGCACTGCCGTGGGGCTGTGTAAAAGGTGTGCAGGGAGTGGAAGAATAAAGAAACAGAAACAGAGAGAGAAGCCAGCTGTGAACAGCACTGTTTGATTTTTTTATTTTTTTTTTATTGAACAAGCTACTCTAGAAAATGTGAAAGAACATCATTCTAATTTAAAACCATTTTTTAAAAATTACTAATATGACCTCAATTATGTTTTCTTTGCCTGTACCCACGTGTTTACTATCTAAAAGAAAACAGTGAGAATGACTGCTAAAGTTGCCTAATAGTGCATATTTTCTTGGAAGTATATTTTCATATTAAGCAAATGTCAGTACAAACACCTGCAATTTATATTGCTTCTAACAGTTAGAAGCAAATCAAAGGTGGCTCACCACCACTCTCTTCCAAGGTTATTGTTACTTTGTGGCTGTTACTGTGTGTATTTTCGCACTTCAAAATGTAAAGAAAAGCATGTTGATTATTAAAAACATTGCTCCTAGTTTACAAAAAAATGAAGTAAATACTAATAAACAGTCTTCAGTGAAGAACAGACTGTGAATTACAATGGATTTTGAAGGAAATACTCTATCAAAATTCACTGTTTCTTTACAAGTAATTTAGTTAACACTTAATTTCAAGGTAAGTGCAGAAACAAACTGAAATATGATGCTGTGAGAAAGACATTGAAATTAATTTAAAAATGATTGCAGGTACCACGACAAAGAAGAACAAAGCTGTAATACTTTGTACTTATAATTTCTTCTTTCTCTACTTTACAGAGCTGTGTACCCTAAGATCAGTGCATGTTAGTCAGCAGAAAAGAACAAGGTTCTGTGCTGAACTTTGTCCAGAAGCATATTAAATTTGTATTCAGTCCCTTCTCTGTTGGCTGGCACATTTGGGTAGGAAACAAAATCTTCACAAGTCTTTGCTCTGTGCCTGAGAAATGTGGAAAAGACATTAGTTGCCCAACATTAGTTGCTCCATCTTTTCTGCCTGCAGTGTATGATTGAAGGGACTGCACAGAGGTATGTTTTTGTCTCCCAGTATTTTCATGTCACAGTTTGTCCCTGTAAATGAAAAACCAAATGGCGTTTTTGAGCAGATAACAGGTCTGATCCTTCAGGCTTTCTGGGCCTGAAAGAAAACCTACTCATGCCAATGAAAATCTGCAAAGTGGTTTCTGTGGGGAAGTGGTTGAGAAAACAGCCTGTGGGGCACTTGCAGATGCTATGCTTAACATTTGTATACAAGGTAGAATGAAATTAGCAGTTAGTTAAGAACTGAAAGTTGCAATATTTGGCATGGCCTTTTTTGTTATTAATTTCAATGACTTTCTTTTGCTTTCTTTTTAATTTTTGAGTAACAAAAAAATAACATTAAACATTTAAAAAGTGATTAATTCCAAAAGAAAAAAAAAGTATGTATTATTGCACTTGATGGCTTGTTACTGACGCAGTCTGTTTACCCATTTGTACATTACCTATCATATTGGAGAAACTGGAATGTAATAAAGGACTGTAAGTGGGTGGATGTAAGTTACCAACTTCTGAGATAAAACAGTACTATTTTAGTTCCTGCTCTTGTTGTTAAAGCAATTATACAGGATTCCACATACCGTCGTGGAAGGTGCTGAGAGATTGTGTCAGTCCATCACGCTGTCCTGTCTTCTGCTATTGTAAACAGGCACGTAGTATACTTTTTCTTGTTATATTGAATTACACACTCGACAGAAAATGGGATTAGACTTTCAGGCATTTTCTTTAGAAAGTAACTTTTTTTTTTTTTTTTTTAAATACCTGGTTATTCTGATCTGTTAAAAATTATATACATTTTTAACATACTAAGCAGAAAGACGTATTTTAAATTGTTTATATTGTGTGGCTGGATCAGAAAAAGAAAAAAAATAAATCAGTAGTTTTCACAGCTCCCCATAAATAGAGGTATTTTAACATTGGTGTTGAGCAGCATTGTCAGGAAAACACCATTAACTCAACTAAAGTTAAATTCAAAAAGTAGGTAAAAAAATAGTTTGTACTAAGAACAAGTATAGCCAAATAATAAAGAACCCATTCCTTAGTTTCTTAAGTGCAGTAAGAAAAATTTTCTCATCCTAAAGGACCTTTATGCAAAAGATTAGGAAATAACTGGGTAGTAAATAAAGAAGGAGTAGGAGAAGCACTGTGACAACATTCTTGTTTTTTAAGGCAATTTCTTAAGTCAAAGACTAACTGGTACTGCTTATGGAATAGTCCATAATAGCCGACTCATTGATAAATGATTCACAACATGAAAGCATACATAAAATTTGTATGTGTATGTACAATGTTAGTTGTGTACCTTCTGCTTGAAGGCATCAGAGAGCTACTGGTCAGGACAACTACATGAACTGGGACATGTGGCACAAGTGTCCTGGTCTCTAAGCACCTTATACCTAATCTGGAAAGAAACCCTGCAGGATTCATTTGAAAATCTACATTGGTGTCAGAGCTGGCCTTCTTAAAATGAGATAATAACTATGGAGCTCTACAAGATGGGCTTCAATATCACTTTCTACAGCAGAAAGTAAACACAATTTTTACAAAATCCATGAGAAACTTAAAGGCAGCTCTAAACCTGATTTAATTCCCCATTATTCTACTGTGGAGCTGTTTGGTAGGCTCGTGATAATCCCTTTTTCCTGCCCCTGTGATTTCCTATGTGCTCTTTTCTACATCTCTGTTTCTTTTTAGAAGATCTTGGATTGATCAAGGCCTTTTCTACAGAAGACATGGGTAGACTCTTTCAGGGGAGGTAAAACTGCTAACTTGGAATTAACCCTTAGACAATGAATTTGAGGGTGTTTTTATTCAAGTACAACATTAGGGCAGGTGCACTGCTTAAGTCAGAGCTGTGGCCCACATTGTTGACTGACTTTATTTAAAATAATGCCCTTGTGCCCATAACACAGAACTGTCTATTAACTGGTTATTCCCTCATTCTTTGCAAAACTGTACTGTATCATGTGAACCTCAGAGAAAATAAAATAATTTCAGTCCAAATTAAAAAGGATTGTCTACTCATTGGACATAATATGTTTTTATTTTACTTTTTCTTTACATAAAGTCTTGGAAATTTCTTTTGTTAGCTTGCATAGTCAGGCTTCTGTTAAAACAATAACTTCTATATAGCATAATCCTTATTTTTTATTATAACTAAGTAGAAGACAGGGATATTCAACTGTGCGTTAGAAATCACAAGCTTCTCATAATTAAGAAGAAATTCCTGATCAATTTGCAACTAGCTATAAAAAAGAACATATAAGGAACCTACTAAGGGAGGTTTTCACCTGCCAGTATTATGGGATTGGCTTAAAAATCAGAATGCTTTTAGTAAATTCTTAAAAGCAAATTCTTTTTCTAGTAGTTCATGAGTAAAAGCTGAGATTTTTTAATTAAGAGAAAAATACTCTAACAAGGAATCCTGATATTCTAGGCAGTGATGTATTAAGAAATTAAAACAATACATTTAAGGGATTAATAACTGAGAAGTCAGAGGGAAATTGTCATCCAGCTGAAGTCTTTCTGATAGGATCCTAATGTAATTGGTTCTTTGTCCTTCACTGCTTGACATTTTATCAATGAGCTAGAAGAAAACATCAAATCATCTAAGATAATTACTGTGGATTACACAAAGACAGATAATGAAGAGGCCAGGTCACTGATCCAGATCACCGGGGTGAATTCAAACAAATACCACGTATTACAATACAGCCAGATAAATAAACCCCACACGTTTAGCCCCCAAAATAAAGGTAGTACTTACAGGATAAACAAAACCTGAGATCGTTGGGAAGATGGTGGGTAGACGGCTGAACCCGAGCTCATGTTCTTAAGCTGGCCAGCGAAGGAAGGTCAAGCTTTGCCCTGCAGCTTTACAGTCACTGAGGTATCAAGGCACAGTCAACGCGGGGAGCAGCAGGGGAGCTGTGCCGTACGGGGTCGGCCAGAGGCCCCTCACGACGAGCAGGCCCGGAGACAGGGAGCACGCCAGCCTCGGCCGGTGAAGCCGCCGATGACGAAGCCAGCCCACAGCGAAGCCGGGAGATGAGGTCTGCGAGGCAAGGTCCGGGTCAGCACAGCGTAAACCCAGACGCATTCATTGCTCTCCCTCTTCTGCGGATACGTTGGAGTATGTCGTGTATTCACAACCTGGCAGGCACCACAGTTCACAAGCCCTGAACCTCATTAGTATGTGGGTTAGTTAGCTCATCTCTACTTAATAAATAATTAAAAGCCTACCAGTAGAAAAAGCTGGCAATGGTCACATTTAATTGGCAGGCAACTTACTGATCCTAAACATGCACATTCAATCATCGTCTGCCGTCCTACGAGGGGAGGAGGTCTCTCCTGAGTAATCCCTAAAAGCACCTCAAAAGGGAGAACGCAGCAGCTGCGTGAGGTGCCAGGAGAACGAGGAGGCTGGAGGCTACTCCTCACCTGTGCTGCTACGAGTTACGAGGGGGTCCCGCACCACCCTCAGGGGGGAGCGCCTAGCGACGCCGGCCAGCGCCTGCCGCAGCCCGCCGTTGTGAGGTGAGGTGAGGCGGCGCGGCGTGGCGTGAGGCGGCTCCTCTTCCCGCCCGTGCCGCCTTCCAGAACCTTCCGCCGCCTGCAGGGGGCGGGCGGGCGCCGAGCTCGCTGTCGCCAGCGGGGTGCGCTTTCCCGCCGCAGCGGGGTGAGAGAGCTGAAGGGAACGGGACCCCGTTCATCGGCCGCCTGCGCTTCTGAGGAGGAGTTCGACGCGCAGAAGGGTGGCTGCGTCGCCGGTGGCTCCTCGCCTCAGGGGAAGGTAAGGGGAGAGCGGCGGGGGCGGCGGCCCGGCCCCGCGGTGGGAGGTGCGGGGCGCCATGTTGCGCTGCAGGAGAGGTGCAGTTGACTCGGTCTGCGGTTTTTGTGTTGGTCTAATCCGAGTCTGTCAGTCAGCACTTCAGCAGGGGCTCGTCTGCCGCCCCCCTTTAGGGCCGCGTTAGCTGTGTGTGGGACACCTACTCGTTCTCCTGTTCCCACCCCACCCTCCCCGTCCCTTAATCTGCATTTTTCGTTGTTAACGACCATGGTGCGTGTCGGGATGCCATCGCTGCTCCAGCCATTTACAGGCAAGTCCTTGTGGGTCACTGTGGTGAGCTGGTGCTGGACGTTTGCCTCTGGTTTACTTCTGGTGGTGCCGCCTCTTGTCTCCTCAGCTAATGAACCAGTGAAGAGTCTTGAGGATGAGGTCCTGGTAATGAGATTTTATCTTCATGTTGGAAGAGGGTAGGGTAGTTCCCACCTACTTGAGTGAGCCTGTGTACGGAATGACAATATCCTTACCTCTAATTTAGGGGGATCGCTTTGTGCTACAGTTAAATTCTGCGTTTGTTTGACCAGGAGCTAATTTAGGGAGGGGAAGGGCCTTTCTCCATTTAATTCATCATCCACAGTATACTAGTTGAAAACATCACACTTTGTAAGAGGGAAAAGGCAAACAAACTGAAGAGGTGTTTTTGTCATCACTAGCATGTTGTGGGATTATTGCCATTTTCCTTGAATTTTAATTGAAAGCTGGAATACTTGCAATTTGTAACTTCCTTACAAAATCACTACCGTAATTATGGCTTTCTCAAGCTTAGGTGTCATTTGTGGCTGATAGCAGTGTTTGAAAGGTTGACAAATAAAGGGATTAGATTGGTTGAAATGGGAGTTAGTAATTTTTAATTAGAATTTTTATTCTTCCTTTCTGAAACTACTTAGGTAATGATTGGGTGCAAGTTTTCTTTTTTTTTTTTTACAAGTTCCCCACAATCAAAATGTCTAAATTATGCTGTGCATCTACATTCATGCTATGCATCAAACGCATAAATGATTCCTTTCATTTTTAAGTTGTGAAGTTAAGTCACTAAAAATGCTACTGTACTTTTAACTACATACAAAATTCTTTTTTTGTTTGTTTTCTTTTAGATGCCTATGTATTTATGTCTTTATTTACTGCATGTTTTAATGTTGAATTAGGTAGACTTTAAACAGGTGCCTGAATGTAATTGTGCATGCTGGGCTTGTCTGAATGAGGACTAGTGGCTCAGTGAAACTTGATGATAAAGCTGAAGATCTTGGCCACTGAAGTTCCAGTCACAAGGAAGAGAAGCTAAAAAGGGCTCACTGACTAGTAAGTAGGGCTTAAAAGTTGAGGTTTTTCATGTTACTGGTAAATTTTACAGATCTGTGATGTTAGCTACTTCTTCAAAGGTGGAGTTGATAATTAGCACTATTTTATGCTGAACAGGTGAGATTATTTAGTGTAAGAGCAGTAAGTGTTGACGGTGAAAGAAGATGTAAGATGGTGGAAAAGTGAGGTATGTGTACTGTTAGGAGAGTTCAGGTAACTATAAGTAACAATTCCTATTTTAAAACATGAGGATTTCATTTATTCACTCTGATTGTATCATAAATTGTATGTTAAATATGCAGTTAAGACAATTATTCAGAAGTCTTTTTGTGGACCCCTCAGTGTACAGAGTAACATGGCCATGAATTCACAGCTTCCAGAAGCTGTGAATATGAACCAAAGTCCTGTCCAGGATGATGATGATTATCAAACTCCTATTAAACCCAAGGTGTAATGTTCAGGCAGGACATGAGGTATTGTCCATACGTTCTGTTTTTGCAGCATGATTCATAAATAAATCACATTCTCATTAAGAATACTCATTCTCACTACTTTGCATTAGGGATCTTTGGTACGCCCCTACAAAATTGATCTACTTCCTGTTATTTTTCTGTTATGCTCTTCTGACTTTTTATCTATTTATTTTAAACAAAGAAACCAGTTATATAAAGTCAGCTTCACAAATGTATCACAAAATGCTCTTTCCCTTTGGTAATAATTTTACCAAATATCCAAGTTGAAAGAAGAAGAATACAATTGTTTCTGAGAATAGATCTTTCTCCTGCACATCTCTGTAGGATATAACTCATTAAAATGTTATGTTCCTTTTTGTTGTTCATCACTGTCCCTTTCCTACTAGCACAAACCCTCTATGCATGTGAATTGTATAACCTTCTTGCTTAATGCTGACTGCCCCTGTCACTTTGTACTTTAAGAGAATATTGTCACTACAGTCCATGTGGCATTGTATAAATCTTAAGAGATAGTGAACAGTATTCATCTTAATATTGATTCTTGTGGCAGTCCTGTACTTGCTGCACTCCTTCAAAACTATTCCCACTTGCAAGTCTCCTTTGATTTGAAATCTGCTTTTATTAATCTACTCTAGTAACACAAATATTTTAAGGTAACTTTGTAGATTTGCTCTTTACATTGGGCTGTCTCTAAAGCTTTGCAAAAGTGTAGACAAACTGTATTCCTTCTCCTGCATATTTCCTACAAAGTATCTTTTTCCCCTAAGTCTCCAACATGTCTTTGTTCATATCCTTTATTAATGACTGAAGCAACTGAACAATTTGTGAGGAAAGGCTGTTGTATTCTAACGTCCTTACAGTATGCTAGACAGGTAGGGAAACCAAAGGGAGGTATGGGGAAGAGCTTTGTTTGGGGAGTTGGACTTCAGCTAGGAAGCTTCTGCTTCAGCAAGCTAAGAGGTTGGTTTGTGTGAAGACGGGGATTACCACGTTAACTGAACAGCAAGTGTCTGCAGCAAAGGAATCTGGTTGGGAACCACTGAATTTAAGTGCTCTTCTCTTTCTTGTTTTGACACTTGTGCTGTGGCTATGGGGTCTGTGAGTCACTACCTTCTCTACTGAAAAGATGCAAAAGTCTGCCACAGGCATTACTGAATATTTATTGCGTGCTTTCCTTAGTATATGCTATGTTGGTTATCTGTGCCCAGATACCCTCTTGACAGCCTTTCTTTTACAGCTGCCCTATTATTAGTACAATAACTATGTATGCACCTTTTCTGCCCAAGGGGAGAGACAAATTCATTGATTTGCATATATGATGAATATTTCAACAGTATACAGACCTGTGCTACTTCATCTCATTCCTTGTTGCAGGTAATTATTTGACATAAAATACTGTAGAAAAGCTGATATTGGATATGTGCACAAGCAATATAATGGCTAGTCAACTGCAGTTGATATTTCAACATTTTAAAATAGCATATGTTTAAAATATTCAGACTGAATGCACCCTCAGTGATTCTTTCAGCTAAATACTAGCTTCAGGTACTATCAGTGGAGAGTGAATCATGCTTTCTTCTTTCCTTTGGCACATTATGACAAATGTGTTAAAGGTCCTTTTCAGATTAAATTATAATGCTTGGCATTTGTGTTCCTGTCCAGTTCTGTAACTTATTCTAATTTTCTGATAGATCAAGTGTCTGTTCTTGAAAGTACGCTAAGAGTTTCCTTATGCTCCTTTTGAGCCCTACCAAAGAGATCCAAGTTAAAATCCTCATAATGGAAACCGATACAGACTTAAACTGAAACAGATGTTATTGTGAGAGCCAGTGAAATAGGCAACAGTTGCTGCTACGCATACACTTTTTATGAAATAGTGCCCTAGAGCATAGACTGGTTTGTTTCAGGGCCATGGCTGAACTAATGGGCCTTAATTGCCCTGACAGGACTTACCTGGGGCCTCCTCTCACCCAGACCCTCTGCACAGCCTGCCCCTTGGTCCTGGGCCCTTGCCTGTGCTGTGTCACAGGTATACCTGTACCCAGCTGTGTCTCCTGCTGTCTTGGCTTACTGGCTCTTTTTCCTGGATGGACCTTGGAGCTGTGTTATAGGTAGTTTGCCTCCAGTTTCAGATCTGGTTCTGTCTCTGGGAAGAAGGTTTAATTTGTGTCCTAGCCTGCACTCCAGTCCTGTCTCTCTCCCTGCCTTCTGGTGCTTCTGACTGGCTTCCCTGGATAACACCCTGGACCTTGCTTTGTCTGGACCCCGTGGAAGCTGTCCCTCTCCCAGCCTGGCCCTGTTTGATCCTATGAGACTGTTGCCCCTGTTCAGCAAGACTGCCCTTGCCTGGCTTATCTCTGCTCTTGGAGCAGCCCATCTCTCTCTTCCCTGACAATGTATTTGTAACATCACGTTTGCAAGCTCTTGCAAAGTTGTTCAAAAGCATTGTGAGGGTTCTGTCATCAAGCAAAAGCTCATATTACACAGTTTATACAAAGGATCTTGTGTAAAAAGAAATCCACTTTCTATTTGAAGGGGAAACTTCCTGCCAGTGGAGTTCCCAGGTGACATCCAGATCAGCAATATTGCAGGCTTAATGGCCAAAGCAAATGGAACCTTATTAAGGAATGTTTCCCTTAAAGGTAATCTTACAAGTATAAGCCAAATTGATAGCTGCCATCTGTAATATGGAACTTTTCTAGATTTCATTTGATTTCTCAAAACCTGTGAATTTAGTATAAAAAGAAAATCTGTGGTTTGCATAACTTAGTGTGCTTAGAGTCATGAAATGCTTGAACAAAAAAAGCAAGAAAGGAGAAGGGAAAATCAATCATCATGATATTTCTCTGTGGAAGACTGCTAAAACCTGGTAGAAGACGCTAGCATCATGGGAACAGTATCTTTTATCTTCCCCTTCTGGAGCATATTTAGGATCCAGAATTAGCTTTTGAAGAAATTAGTGCGATGAGTGAGAATATTTCTTAAATTTAATAAAAACAAATCAGCATTAAGCTGTAATGTCTGACTCTATTTTCAGTGAAGAAGCTATTATTATCTTGGAGTGGTTTTGATTGCTTAACGTGGAATTAAATCAGTCTTAAGCTGTCTAAAGAAACAGGAGCCATTTTGTAGATTAAGACACACAGAACTGTTTGGTATCTTAAGTGTTTTGCAGCATTTTTGCATATCTATGTTCTTGTATTTGTGTCCAGTGCCCTCCTGTTGCTCTCTCCTGCTCCCTGCACTAGTGCAGAGAGCAGTTCAGGGCAACACGCTCATCCTTGGGGCTGTGGAGAAGCAGAGGTATCAGTCTGGTAGTGCTGATGTGTCAAAAGAGGGGAAACCGGGATGTTTCGTGTTCTGTTTCTGAGGAGATACAAAATAGCTCAAAATGGTATGACATGAGAAATGAACATGCTTTTGAAAGCCCTGAGGGGACCGAATGTTTTTTAACAGTAAGTTGGTTTGTTAAAATCTACTGCTATGTGGAGGATGTGCAAGATGATAAAGCTTTTCTGCAGAAGTGTATGTTTTCATTCTGCTTTTATGGTAGAAAACTTATATTCAGATAGTTGGATCTCTGCATAGGAAGAAACAGTGTCCATTATGAGAAAGGTAATGGAATTAAAACCTGGAAAAAAGTCATACAATGGAAGTTAAGTATGTAATGTGTGAAAGACGGATAGATGTGTATTCCTTTCTTGCGTTCACTTAAACTGCTAAATAAATGATGTTCAGTATTTCAGTACTGGAGACATAATTTTATTCACTCGACATGTAATAAAACAACAGTTCAATGCTATATTGGGAGTTTACTTGCACAGAAGGTGAGCTACGGGAAGAATCTAATGGTAAATGGGCGGTCTGGCAATCCTTTGAGGTTCTTGTCATGTATGCATAGCTTCTATAACACGTACCATGTTTCATCTTTTATGTTTCTATATCACAAAGATAACTATGGGAGCTCTCTGCAGGTGTTCAGCAGTTAGGAAAAAGTTGGAAAAGATTAGGACTTAAACAAAGAGTGTTTAGCTGATTAGGCTACAGTAGAATATTCTAGACAGCATACACAACAGGGTGCTACTACAAAGACTGTTACAGTATCAAACTAAGTAACATTAAAGGGAACAAGATGATTTAAATAGGGATTATTATTTATTATTTTTTTTAGCTCTTTGTTTAGGGGTTTTATTATGTGTAGCTCTGGTACCTTGGAGTACCAAGTAAGTCTACATAGCGGAATTTCTAGTGAATCTTGCTATGTTCTCGGCTGTTGGTTTTCAGACTTATTTTGCAATTACACAGGAAATAAACAGTACCTTTCTTGGTGTTGGTCCTGTGAGATTAGGAGACCAAATAAATGCAAAATACTTCTCATTGTTTATGTAGCTATATATTAATTTCATTTATACTAGCAATTTTGCTAGAGGAAACAAAAATAGAAAGATGGCAAGAAAGCATTAGATTAACTTATGTAAACGCAGAGCTGTTAAAGTTTTGGGGACATCATTGTGGTGATCCGTTCTATTGGTTCACTTAAGGCCCTACCTAAATAACTTAGTTTGAGAGTTGGTATGTTTTGAAGGCTTTGAATCAGAAGTGTTTGGTTTTCATGAGTATTTTGCTTCAGAGCTTCCAATGTGGTTCAAAATCAAGTCATCTTCTTTGTGAAGAGAGTGTCAGATGAATCAAACACCTGGACCAACTTGAACCAGTGAACAGCTACTTCCTGTTTGTCTGTTGAAATTTCAAGTAAAGACATGTAGAATAGTAGTCTTAAATGTGGTTTGTTTTTTGGGTTTTTTTTATTATTTGTTACTGGGTAGAGCTGCAGTGTCTTGACAAAATGGCAGACTTTTGCAAAAGGGAGTATCATTTTGTTTTGATGCTTCTGAGAACTTGCAAGTTGATATGGCTGCAGCACTTGCTGCCTGTCACGTTATTTCAATTGCATGCAGGTAGTTCTAATGTCAGAGATGGAAGTGAGTTTATACTTTTGCTGTGGTTTAAGCCCATCTGGTAACAAAGCACCCGGCCCCTTTGGGATGAGGAGTAAATACAAAGAAAAGCTCATGGGTCGAGACAGGGACTGGGAAGGATCACTCACCAGTGTTATGGTCATGGGCAAAAGACAGGCTCAACTTGGGGAAGAAACAAAATCAATTTAATTTACTGCAAATCAAAACAAGGATAATGAGAAGTAAAACCAAACCTTGGAATGCCTTCCCCTCACCCCTCCCTCCTTCCCGGCACAGATCCACTTCGATTTTTCTCTCCCTCCTCCCTGCTGGCGGTGCAGGGGTACGGGGAATGGGGATTGGGGTCAGTTCATCACACAGTGTCTCTGCCGCTCCTTCCTCCTCAGGGGGAAGGACTCCTCATTCTTCCCCTGCTCCAGCGTGGGGTCCCTCCCACAGGAGACAGTCCTTTGTGAACTTCTCCAACGTGGGTCCTTCCCACGGGCTGCAGGTCTTCACAGACCATTCCAGCGTGGGTCCCTTCTGCAGGCCGCAGTCCTTCAGGCACAGACTGCTCCAGCGTGGGCTTTCCCATGGAGTCCCGGCCATCTTGGGGGGCATCCATCCCCCTGCTCTGGCGTGGGCTCCTCTCTCCCCGGGCTGCAGGTGGGCATCTGCTCCCCGGCTTCCCTCCATGGGCTGAGGGGGGACAGCCTGCCGTCTCGCCACAGGCTGCAGGGGCATCAACCTCCTCCGGCACACCTCCTCCCCTCCTTCATGGATCTTGGGATGTGCAGAGGGGTTCCTCCCACATTCCAATCTCCTCCCCCACTGCAGATTCCCCTTCTTAAATCTGTTCTCCCGGAGGCACCACCACCGTCGCTGACGGGCTCAGCCTGGGCCGGTGGCAGTCTGTCTTGGAGCCGGGGAAGCTTCTAGCAGTTCCTCACGGGAGCCACCCTTGCAGCCCCTGCCCCACTACCAGAAACCCTGCCACACAAACCCAAAAGAACTTTCTTTACCTGTTGTACTGAATTTTTTAGTCTTCTGCATGCCAGGGCTCATCTTCAAAGGCTTGTGTCTGTGCCTGTTTCTTGTGTGATAGCATGAAAATGATTAAAGGATGCTCTCTGCACTACCTTCTGTGTCATGGTGAAGATTTTTGGAATCATTATAAAACTTATCATACTTGGAACCACTAGCTTTGTAGTAACAGTGGTGGTATTTTTATCAGTGATCCTGCTAACCTTCTGTATTTTCTTACAAAGTCAAATTTCTCATTAACAAATCTCATGCTTTGTTGTCTGACTCTGATGTCAAAGTCTATATTGTGTATGTCATTTTGTTGTACATTTTTGTCTGACTTGAGTGGAGTTTTCTGGCTAGTTCAGGAAGCTGAGCTGAAAATAATGTGTTTTCTTTGATACTGGCTGATTACTTAAGATACGTCATTAAAATATTTCTGGCAATGCAGATTGAATATCTCTTACTGTGATTTCTTTAAATTAGTTTATGTACGTAGAGGCCTCCTTGAAAATCTGGCTAGATGACTTTGTCACTTCTAGAGTGAAAAGCTCGTGAAATTTTAACCTTTTGACTTCAAAAGCATCTCTTCAGTGGTTAGGTCCCTAGTACAATTCTGACTCTTCAAGAGTTGGATACAGAAAAATTGTGACTCAAGTGCTAAGTAAACTATGTTATGTATTACATGTCAGAAACTAGAAGAAGGTCAAACTTTGGCAGACTGATTCCTACTAGATCAAATGGCTATGGCATGTAATTCAATAAATCATTTGCTTTTTGTAACATTTTTATTTTTAATGAGAGTAGGATGTCTCTCTGGTCTATCATCTGCTTAGTAGTTGATTGATATGAACCAGAGACAAGTAATACAAACTTCTCTCCCACTCTAGATAAAACTATTATAACCATCTATTCTTGTAATATAATGGAGTGATGGTGTAAACATATTTAGCTTCTACTTGGTTTATGTATTATTTTTTTTTCATTTGGAAAAAAGCAGTAGACACTTGGGGGGTGGGGTGGGGAATTAACATTAAATGCATGGTTTTATCCAAAAGTCTTTATACAAAAAAAAAGTCAAATTGAACTAGACAGGAACTGAAAAAAATAACTAAAGAACTATTAAGAATATCACAAATGATATTAAATTAGCAAGCTGTAGTTAGTTGTATTAATTTATTAATGGTAGTGGCACTCTGCTTAAAATCAGTATCTGACAAAGTTGCTTGAGAGCAGTGCCTTGCTAAAATGCTGGAGAGACTCCTTGGGAACATTATACATGCATAACTCAGTTGTCCTAATGCTCTATAGTGCAGTTTGCCTTGATGACCATTGCCTGGATGGTTTAGTGGCTTCGAAGACAAGAGCTTTGAACATTCAACACCTGGTAGAACTTGGTCTGATATTTCGGTTACCTTAAGTATCTTTTTCTTGAGCTTCTTTCTCCCACCTTGCCCTGAAGAATAGAATGTGCATCCTTCAGTTTTTATGTCCCAAGTGTCAGCATAGCATACTGTGGCAATTGCAGATTGAACTAATTAGCAACAGGTACTATCCTTTCTTTTCAATGGTGGCTGTATTATATTTCCATCATACCTGTGAAATGTTAGACAGCTAAAGTTTCAGCTTTTTTGAGTATCTGAATTTTCTAACTCAGCAATGTCTTAGTAAGATATGTAGTATAATGATGAGTATGGTATTTTGGTTAGTGCCTTTTTTGTTAATGTGAACTGTTTCTACTTGGTATCTGGTAAAGATAACTGACCTAGTCTTGTCTAGAAAAAAATGAATTAGTGCAGTGAGTAAAGGGACAGTAGCAGTTGAAACTTGTTTTCTGAATTTGCTTTACTGCCATACTATGAGAGCTAAAAGAGGTTTGTTTCTATGATGGTGTTTAACTTGCTGCTGAAAATTTATGTAGCTTTCTGTTGGGTTAGATGCATATGAATTTGTATGTTTTATTCCATTAATGGCCTTAAATGGAACACACGGAACTTGAAAGTGGAGTCTTGTTAGCTGTTCCCACATTAGGATGGGAATATGTAAACTTGTTCTGTCTCAGTTCCTGTGCTGTCTTTACTGCTTTAGTAAATCAGCTAACTAGTTTGTTGTTTCTTAATTTAAAATGGAAAGGAATACTTTCCTATGCAAAGAGTGAATTTGATTCTGTATGCAAAGTGTCCTTTTGTATTACATATGTACTAATAGTCAAAGATTAAGTGCTTTAAGTAAATCTAAACACTCAATTGCTTCATTTCAAATGGATTATATATTCTCTTTTTGTATGTAACTTGCTTTAATTCACAGTTACCTGCTGAAAGAAGCAGAACTGGATCTCTTTGAGGGGATCATACTGTCCTTCCATACAATAACTTAATTACCTTTACAGGTATATCTTTAATTTGGGGTTTCAGGGGGCCCATGGGTAAAGTGTAATACTCTACTAGCATGCCTATTTAATGGGTCTGAGTTTAAAAAGTTGGAGTACTCTACAACTATTAACTCTGATAAAGCCAGACACAGAATACAATGGGTCTAGACATCCAGCAGCTGTGGGTATATTCTTCCACTCCTTAACCTGTAACGGAGGTTGCTGTCCTTAAATCTCAGTGCATTTGTGCAGTGTAAGCTTGTCAGAGCTGAAAAACTAGGCTATGTAAACCAGGGCATATTTTGGAAGGAGTAAAGGAACAGTTAGTTTTCTGTGGCTCTGCTACTGTAGATTATGTAGTGGTACACACTATCCATTTTTTTCAGGTAAAAGAAAGGAGGCAGTCATGCATTTGCCTGTCTTGGGCCGTCAGTCTAATGTTAGTTCTGTGTGTAAGCATAGCTGTTCAGCTATTTTCATGTCACCTTATCTTTGACTAAGCTTGAGCTGGGCTTGCATAGTAATTTTGGAAAGCCTTGGTAAAATAAGTGGCTGAAGTAGGTTGGTTTTGTTTTTTGGTTTTGGGTGTTGTTTTTTTTTTAAAGAATAAAACAGACAAGGAGTCTGACTTTTATGTTTATGATATTTGCTAAACAGTCTCAGAACCCATAAATAAAACCACGTAGTGCATAACTGGAAACTTTTATTTTAGTTGAATGGACGTCTGGGATTGTTTCTGTACTGAATTATTCAACTTAGCATCCAGAATGGAAGTACATGCTACTGCTTATGTAAAACTGAAATATAGCCTACAGAAAAAAACCCCAAGAATCTGAGAAACTACTTCACTAGAAAGGGATTTATCAGTGCCTAAGTTTGTTTAGTATCTTGAGATGCCTTTTTGCAATATGTTGTATTGAAAGTGCCAAAGGGTTAACGATTTCTTGTTGAATTTATGTGCCTCTCCAGTACTGGTAACTGAAATGCTGTAAACCTGAATGTTGACTTCCATAACATTTGTATGTTTAGGGAATGGTGTGAAAGCAATGGAAAAATTAAAGATGAATTTTCTTTCTTTACATAATTAAGAGTCTTTGAAAACAAGAAAACCCTGTACAACATTAGAATTATGGAACTAAAAACTCATCATTGTCACTTTTCTAGAATGGACAATATGGGATTTTTTTTTCTTTTCAGCCTTTTCAAGAGTGTGTTCTAGTGTTTTGGCCAGATCATAGGAAAGACATCTTGCATTTGAGGGTAGCGAGGAGTAAGAAAAGGAAAACCTTAGTCTGAAAGCTGTTGACTTCCATGATCTTTGTCTCAGGCCTAAGGTTAAGTAAAGCAACAGGAAATCTGACCTCCTGAAGTCTAATCAGGACATCAGAAAATCAAAGTGAATGGTTCTGGGCTCTGATGTTCTCAAGGTGTGACATCTGTAAGGTAAACAAGCATGATGGCTGGAGTACTGATTAGGTTTGTCTTCTTAGGCAAGCCATCCCCAGGTAACTGCAGTGTGCTAGACTGCTCCATGTGGTTGGCTGTCAAAAGAGGTAGTTCATTCTTCTCATTTTCTGGTTTATTAGATGTTATTAGAGATCCCTGTGTTTATTGTGTGTCTGACTGAAAATTAGCAGACAACTAGTACAGACAACTTTTAAAAAAGTAAGCGCAATTAACAAAAATTGCATAAACCCTCAAGACAAACTTGGGATCTGTGAAGTTTCTTCATCAGTGGATGTCTACAGTAAGCTTATCCTTCAATGTACTCTAGCAAAACTGTAGCCTTAGCTGTAGTTATACATTTTCTGTGTTAGTTGACTTGAGAGGCAACAGGCAGTCATGTCCCTCGGAGGAATCTACTGCGGAAGACATCTAGCAGTTTTACTTAAATAAAATCCAAGTAATGCAGTCAGGCTGTATGATTCATTTTCTGTGTCTTACCTGTCAAAAATAAGACCCTTCTGGATAGCAGTACTAAGATTTGTAAAGTGCATAGAGATCTAAATCTGGAAGTTCTTGGCTATTAGAAAGAGGAGTAATTCTGTCAAAACTCACAAACTTACATGGGCAGATATGTGTATCCAGGAAATAAATACATTACCTATCCTGCTCTTATGATTTTAGTTGCGATAATCTGTAAGAATTTATAACCGCTAGGGAAAATATGTGGGCTGTGTTTTAACTATTGTGTTTTTCTAGGTCTTGTGCTCTTTCAGTGAACAAGTCTTTGGTCACTGCCAGAAAAGGATGCATATTCTTTTTGAAGGACATTAGTTCTGTGCAATCAAGATAAAGACAATGTCAATTTTTAGCATGTTTTAAGTAGGTTGCTGCAATGCCACATCTGTCAGTACTCAAGAAATGCACAGAAACCACTGCTGAGGTGGTGTACTAACATGGCACCACGAAGGGTAGGGATTTTGGAGTAATTCCCAGGAACAATTCAGCTGATTCGCTTACCTGCTTTGTAATATCTTACCCTGCCATTGACATGTGTCAAATTCAAAAGGCAATATTTAGATTTATTTTCAGGAGACTTTTGTTCCCCACTTAAGGAGTTCTTTTATGATTTCTGTCACTGCAGGTACCCAAGATGGCAGAGTTTTCCATTTTTGATTTTCAGAGAAGGACAAACAGTTAGCTCTTTGGTGTGGGGCAAAGTAATACTGAGTAGGGATCTGTGTGTTGAAACTGTTCCAGCTCTGATGGTTCTGCTCTCTCTATTTGGCAGAAGATTAGCGTAATGCGTATACAGTGATGCTATGAGAAAATTACTGCATTATCTGGGCACGGCTGAAGAGAATTCAGTCCAATGACACAAGTACGTTAGCATTGCCAAAACATAAGGAAGAGCAAAAACCCTCCAGATATCTCTCAGGGGACAGTTTGTCCTGGAAGTGCTTGAATGCTGTGTTTGGGCACTTATCCCTTGTGTCTATTTGTCATTACTGTGCTTGATTCAATGAGAAGATGATTCAAAGCATGGCATCATCTGCCCCTTTGTCTCTCAAGTTGAGATGTTTTTCATCGTTTCCAAGGGAAACTTCTGTGATTTCCGACTTCTGTATTTTAACTGTCTTTTCCTTCATGTCCTCAAGCAGAAAAGCATGTCACTTATTATCTCCTCTTTTGTGTGTTGGATACAGTTTGGTTTAGAAGTGCTGTGCTTCCGTTTCTACTGATATTTCCATTGGAACTTCTACTAGCTTGACTAGGCACTGAATATGACCTTTGGTTTTTGTTTTTTTGTTTTTTTTTAACGAGGTATTAAGAATATCATACACCCGTGTTTCAAGTCTGTTGAAGGTCTAATAATAAAATAGAATCATATATTACATGCTTCTTTCTCTGGATGCTTTCCAATTCCTCTGTTAAGTCAGGACACCTTCTGGATAGAGCTGGGTTCATGAGCAGTGTGTTCCTGGTCTCTGAAGTAGCCAAAATATCAAAATGTAGTTTTTTCCCACAACATGGATTTGGTTGATTTGAAGATCTTGCCTAGAGAGCAGCATCCCTTAGCTGGATGTGAAAGGCTACCAGTTAGACTTTGAGTAAGTAACATAAAAAAAGACAGACCCCCCCGACCCCCCCCCCCCCCCCTTAAATTTCTGATTATTTAGGTCAAGAAAGAAAACACTTAACCTTGCAGACTGATTTCCAAAATACTTGAAGGAGGACTGAAGTGTTTGGTGCTACAGCTTTGGACTTTTGTTTTGACATCACTGCTTATTGACTCTCACTTCTATACTGACAATGTAAACTTTTAGTGAAGACTGTGCTCAAGACAAACACTAACTCAAGTCATCAGAAGCATGGCTGGGTTCCTATAGGAAAGCAGCAAAGAAGCTGTATTAGTTGTACACCTTGTATATTCCATGTGATGAATGTCCATTTGAAAAGTGTCACATTTGTGTTGAAGAGCAGTGTTTGGCTTTTCTGGAGCGATTTCTTGGCTTTATTCTCCTTTGCTTCTGTTCAGAGAAATATGCAGAATATTCTCCATATGAATGATCTGTTACATTTGATATTGCACACAATGCTATATCTACTTCTAGAGATTCTCACTGGCCTCCTTGTTATACTATAGCTTAAAATTACCTGTGAGGAAATAATTTCCTTTTGTTTATTTTGATTCTGCCACCTATTGGCTTGCTTTGTCCTCAGTATCTTTCTTGAGAAGAGTTTGTGCATAGTCATTGTAGGTTTATGTTCTCTGTTCTACTTAAATATTAGTTAAATCTTTCTTAGGCTCTTCAGTTCCCTTTTTGAGCCCAAAGGGTTCTTGTGTATCAGTAATGTTTAATAGTAAATTCAATTTTTTAATAGTATTTTGAAAAATGCTGCAAAGTATGTGCTGCAGTGTGAGTCCACAGAAGTAACAAGATGCCTTCATTTGATAATATAGCATCCTTTTTGAATTGTTTATGATTTAAAGTAAACTCTGGCTGATACTGTAAATGGGATTCCCTGATGAGTCATTTGCATATCTCTGAAAAACAATTTGCAGTACCAGTTGGCCAAATCTGAGACAATAGAGGGTATGTGGTTGTGCTTTGCTTCATCAGCTTAGGACCTAAGAAGGTCACTTCTAGGGGTATCAGAAGCTAGAAAGGTCAGGTTTAGGGAAGTCATGGAGTGTAGGAAGGGTCTGAGTGAGGAAGAAGAATCGTGGTTCCTTTAGTGACTCTGTCCAAGCCCAGTGATGCTACTGAGAGATTAGGGCAAGATCTATGTGTCTGTAATGCACTAAAGATGAGATTTGAGGTATGTCACAGACCTTGCCTTTTATGTTTTCATGACAAGAGAAACTAGATTCAGAGCATCTGTGTGGTTGAAATTGTAGAACAGAATATGTTTAAGCAGTCATGAAGCCCAAGAAGTGCTACACCTGAGATCTTGTGTACTCATTACGTTTTCATAGCTGTTTCAAACGTAGTCATTGTCCCACAAGTGCGCCAAGGATGTGCTTTGTTTATTGGTGAGAGTGGCAGTCCTTTTGGAACAAGTATACTGTTAGAGCCAAGGGTGCTATTAGTGGACCAAGAGACAGAGCTAGCATCACAAACTTGTCTGACTTTTATTTTGAAAATATAGCACAACATAGTAGGTTTTGGATTGCAGCTCTGCATTTACTGATCACTGCCTTGACTTCTACTGTAACCAAGAATGACAAGATACAAAGTTACCTCTAGCTTCCCTTGAGTATGAATGAGTTGAAAACCAGGTATGTACGCAAAGTTTTAAATTGGCTTGGATTAAGTTTCTTTCTTTCTCTTTTTGTTCCAGCCAAAGTATTTCCAGTGTAAGGTTTTTCGTTTATGCATGGCCTACCTCTCTTCGTTGCTTGCTTACCCCTTTTGTTTCAGGTCTTAGTTTATTTTAATTGGATGGATTGAGCTCTTAATCAAGAGAGAAGAGACCTGAGTGCTTTAGGTTATTTCTCTAATTTTTCCATGCCCCTCTCTCAAAAAAAAGATTACATTTCTTAAATGTAACAAAAAGCATCTTTATTCTGTAGTTGTAAAAGTAAGATTCCTTTCTATTTCAGCAGGATAAGAGACCTTTATCGTATCTTTTAAAATGGTTTAAAGTGGAGTATTTTTTGTCATCTGTCAGCCTGAAAGGTCATGGTTTAGGCGGTCATTCTTAAGCCCCTTGGATAATGTTTACAGTGCTCTCAAATGACTTAAAATGGACTAAATTGTTTTCAGCTGACAGTAGTAAAGGTCATGGAGGAAATCTGTTTAGTCAGCCTTGCTTGCTTCCTAAGTACATATAGTAAAAATGTGCCATAAACTGCAGCAAGAAAGAAGTTTTAACTTTAAAAGACACTGGAGGCTAAGGGAATGGAATGTACCTCTTGTGGATATAAATTGCTTGGCAGAGAATTTGCCAAGCAGGGGTTGTTATGGCAAACTTTTGTCCAATCACTGCTAGCTTAGACCTTTTCCTTTTGTTGTCCCCTTTCACAATACAGTTCATTACTTGGAGAATTTGTGGATTTAAGGGCATATTCTAATCTCAGTGTGGGTGCTCGTAACTCCTAGGCACTCTAGCGAGAGGCAGGCATGCTCTTAAGGAGTCAGGGGTGGGGGAGTGGAGCAGACAATGTTGAATCTCCTGAAACTCCTTTTCAGCCCTCACTTGCAGCCAGCATCTGGTGCTGTTCGTCTCTGTCAGTACCTCACCATGAATGTCATCATGTTGATTACAGTGACAGTTCCTGCTGAGTAAGGTATTGCCAAATGATCAAATAGTCTTATCATTAGTGGAAAACAGAATAAATGACTGTCTCCAGTTTGGCATGATACCATGTAGCAAGGAGTAAGTTTAGAAGCTCCAGCTACAAACTAATGCTACTGAGCTAATTCCAGGCAGCTTCTGCTGCATTTGCCAAGTCTTTGAAAATGGGACTCTTAAATGATGTTTATGGCCTGTTTTTTAGTCAGTACCTAGTGGTGTTGTCATATATTTTTATCTAAGGCATCTCACATCAACACAGTTGAAATTTATCCTCCATATATAGAGTTAAGTAAGTGGAATGTGCTTCTAACAGTTCAAATGGATTCTTACCATACTCTTGTTTCTGATTTAGGCAATCATAGGGACAGATTCTTAAGACTGAAGTTCATTCAATGTAGGACCAGTGAAAGAAAGGGGTAAGTGGCAGGTTGCTACATTCCTGAGTCATCTGATCCTGAGGCTGGTTAAGAGCTGCTAGAGAACTGTAGTTCCAGGGGTTGTCTATTGAGCTTTTGTTAGGTGTGGGCTTTTGTGATTTGGCTGGGGTTTTTTTGTGTGTGTTTTTTCTTTCCCCAGTCTACTGTCTGTATTACATAAAAAGGAATTCAGTAATATTGAATTGCAACATTTGCTTCATGTCTTCCAAGGACTGCAGAATGGTGCAAAAGCACTCAGAAATACCTCGCCTGTTATTCACAGCTGAGGAAGAGAAAATAAAGTCTTTACTAGGTTATTTTTTTTTTCCATTCAGTGTAATGCTTTGTTGTTTTTTTTTTAAATAGGCATGATTAACTCATATGCTGTACAAATTATTTCATGAACTAAGTACAACCAAACCTGTTTAATATAATTTAACTGTTTTGTCTCAATATGCAAAGGAAAACTGTGAAGACCACTTTGCCCAGTATAGTCAGCATTTATTTATTTGTATTACATTTAAAAAGGACCTTATTCAAGGTAGAATGGTCTTTGAATCAGTTGAAACCTTGTTATAGGTCAGGAGAATTAGCTGTTTGGTTGTACATGAAAAATTTCACCTGTGAACCTGCATTTCTCTATAGGAATAAAAAAAAAGTAGTCCCAGTATTCTTTTGAGTACAGTACCATGCAAGTAGCAGTTTGGCTCTTCTGGAACTGTTCTGAGAAGGTATCTAACTCTGTGGTCTTAGTACTACATTAAGGAATTTCATTGGTCCTAATGTTGATATCCCCACAAGCCCATTTCCAAACTTTGGGCTGGGTATTGTCACACCACTCCTAGCTCAAATTCCAATTAGACATGTGATATCTGTCTCTGTTCACCACACCCCCACCCCCCCCCCCCTGCACTGCATATACCTTTCAAAACTGCATTTTGTTATCCCATTGGACCAAGTCATATAAAGAAATCCAGATTTAAGATGAAGAGTAAGAAAGACTTTGCATGGATTGAAAGATTAATCAGTCTATTCACTGCTGAAAAATATTGGTGGATTTGTTCTTAGTCTGATTCTTCTGTAATCCAGATGACCAGTATTTGCTAATTTGTTACAGAAAAAAATTGTATGCTTCGCTGTAATTGACATTGACTTTCATTTTGAAAAGGGTAATGTCTTTAGCCAGACATGGATCCAGACCTGTTGCAGGCAACTTTGCTGGGGCTCTGGAGACAGTCAGTGATGACTCAAAGGAACCTGCCCCTCCCTTCTGCACTCTGCATGTACAAAGTATGCCAGTGCCTGACTGAAAGAAGCACCAGGAACGCTATGTGAAGTCAAGGATCTGCCCAGAACATTTCACAGAAATCCCTGATATTAGGTCTGCAGCATCTTTGTGTATGCAGAAGTGGGGGCATCCAGCCATATCCAGGACAGAGCAATTTTTAAAAAGAAATTTTTCCCAGCATGAGGCCTGATGGATGTATTATTTTGACTGACGGATGGTCATTGACTTGTGAAGCACATTATGTCTGAGAATGTCAGAGAAAACTTTGTTCTATTCTTCAGTGCGAAGCCCCAGCAAGAATTGTTGTGATTCTGTATGCTTAAATCTTCATGTAGTTGATCAGGATTCTGAAGAACTGAGGTCTTCCAATTAATGTGATTTCTTCTGATGCTGAGCCAAGAAATTCCTTTTTTTTTTTTCTTTTTTTTCTCTGTGTGTGTGTCTAACCTCTGGCAAAAGAATTACGGTCCCTTAGGAAAGCATTTACTTAAGTCCTTTGCCCACTGTCAGAACCCTGGGTGCTGTAGGTCTTAATGGCCCTGACCAGCTAGATTGAAATTTTTTCAGCTAACTTTCCAGCCTTGAGACACTGATGGCAGTTGAACAGTTCGTATGGACAGGCTGATGTAAAAACTTTCCTGTGATGTAAAAAGCCCTCAAAGTGTCTCTTTTTAATTTAGTTGTACTGAATGTGTTTAAAAACCAATGTATTTTAGGTGTAGCTTTTATTCTTTTTTTTTTTAACATGGATTCTAATTCTACCACTTTGTGTCAGGTATCTAATAGCATTTCCTTGTGATTTTTTCTAATTATTAATGTCAGTCCAATCTTCCCAGAAATGTATTCTCTAAGTTACAACAAATACATAGCAAATAATTTGTTTTTTTAGTTACTGGTATTATATACAAATACTATTTTTCTTCTGTAATTTCTGGAAATACCAAAGTGGTAGGACTCTTGCACTGGAAGTCTGAGGAGTCTCTTTTCACATTATTATGAAACAGTTCCATTCCAGAAAACAAATGCATGATATACATTAAATGTTAATTAAAGTTTTATTTGAATCTTGAACATAAATAGTGTTTTAAAGCTCTTTAGGCTTGTTGACATCTACCTTCCTGTAATATTATATACAGTCTCCCATTCCTTTAACATACTGCCAGCTAGAAGATGCTCGTAGGTGCATTTGAATATTAAGGATCATTCAGTCAAAATTAAACTACTTCTTGGAATTAGTTACCAAAAAAGAAGTCCTAATGAAATCCACCTAAGATAAAGATGCAGGATCAGTGTTTCGTTTATTGTGATAAAATCATTGCTGAGTTTATTCAAATATTAATGTAAAAAATATGTTGAGCTTAAGGAATTGATGAGTACAACTAAAGAACAATCTCTCTTATAGAGAAAGCAGGCAGTTTTAAATTTAAAAACCTAAACCAAAATAAAAAATACCTCAATACAGTAAGGCATAGGTGACCATTTTATGGCATCACTAGTACTAGGAGGGGGAAAAATGAGAAGGAAAAATGGGTTGGGGAATTTGAATAGGGAAGTTTTTTCAAATAAAGGGCCAGGTCTATATCATTCTGTTCTGTATGACTAATACTTACGCTTTTAAGCCATGATACTGTTTTACCAATAAAATACACTGAATAAATATTTCTAGCTATGGCTTCAAAGGAGTAAATATACAATTTTCTTGAGCATAATTTTTGAGATAGTGCTTTGTTGCAGACCAAGTGAAGTTCCATACTGCCCAGGTAGGCTTATCTTATGTACTTTAGAAGCAAGAAAATACCCCCTAAGTCCCCGATGCACTATGACTTGTAATGCACATGATATAGCCTAATGTGGCAGTTCAGTGGATGCCAGGAGAGTTGCTCTGCAAAGTAAACCTGAAGCATATTATATGATTGGTTTTTGGTTGTTTTTTTGTTTGTTTGTTTGGTTGTTTTTTTTTTTTTTAAAAACAGAGAAGACTAACAACACCTGAGTTAGTGCTATAGTCTTACTGGTAACTTAGCTAGCCTGGGCTTTTCAACAGCTGTTGGGTGACCCAGGTAGCCTAAACTGTCATAAGGTTTTTACCAAGAGTAGACATGATCCGATTTGAGGCAACTAAGTGAAAGGATTGTCTTCATTTCTCAAATGCCGTTAGAAATTGTGCTGCATTCTTTGAAGTGATAAAGAGTAATCAGCAAAGAGTGCAGTTACTTAATGATCTCTTTCACAAAGACAGAGCAGCAGAATGGAAGAGCTAAAGTCTGTGCTTAAAATGTGCAATGTGCCTGTACAATATACAGTTACAGAAAACACTATGTTCTATTATGGTAATTATTTTATTTCCGAACTAAGTGGTTAATTCAGGGAAGGTAAGTGATACAGCATTATGAAAAGGTTGTCTGGGCTTCATCTTATGCTTTTGAACTATGTGGAGTCTTTCTGCAGAATCAAATGGACACTGAGTAAGGTCCTGTGATAAAGATTCCATGGAAATATCATGTATTTAAGTTACCGTATTTTCAGTGTTGAATAAATGCTGAGTTGAATGTGTACTGTGTGAATGTGTAGTGATGTGATTTTTTTTTTTTTTTTTTATTACACCCTGTTGTAGACAAATTTGTGTACGTTACAGTTGAGGTGAAACTGAAAAATCTTCCTTTGAATACCCATAGACAATATGTAAAATGTAATGGTGAAATAGAGAAGAAACTTGTTATTTACATTCCTATAAACAGCAAATTAAGAGTAGAGAGAAATGAGCCGTAAAGGCTAAATAGGTCCTAAAATCTGTTAAGTCCAAAAGATTTTTTTTTTTAATTTAAATTATTTAATACCATTTAAGTTACTCTGTTAAAAGGTTGAATTCCTCCTAATTGCTCTAATCTGGAAATGAAGAAAGAAAGTTTGAATTCATTTAGCTTAAGCCAAGTTTAGGCAGAACATCTGCCATGAATAAAAAATACTGTGTTTTGATAATAACTGTTTAGAGGTGTGTGTGTGTGGTTTTTTGTTTTGTTTTTTTTTTCTCTTATAGTAATATAAAGGAAAAATAATCTTCCTTTAATACCTATTCTCTTCTTGTCTTGCTTTGTCTTCTTACTGATAATGTGCTGAAAGCTCAGAGACTTAATCATCATCATTTGTCTTTGAGTGCTTAGCCTTTACACTTGTCTTGAATCTCTTCATGGCTTTAAGTCTGGTAGTTCTCAAAAGAAACTATTCATAGCCATCACTCCACGTTCTTGAGTAACTTTTAAGTTAAACAGGTGCGTGTGGACACCAGAGGAGAAGTTTTGGAGAAACCATACTTTTGAAACAACCTTTTCCAGTGATTCTTATGGGAAGTAGCACATTTCCTGTAGGCTTAAAATCCTAACGTTCCCAAATGAGAGAGCTAACGAGCAAATCCTGTCAGAAAGTGCCTGTCTGCTACAGAAGGTCAGAGCCATTCCCGGTTTAAAACAAACAAAAAAAATTTGCAAAGTCCACTGAGGCCTATTGTTCTATAACTGCCAAGTGATACTTTTCATTTCACGTGATTGTGGGAAATGCCCCTCTTATTTGTGTGAACTGAATTAGAGTATGTGTGTTTTCATCTGATAGTTATGTACAGCCTTAGAACTTCTACACTCTGTATTTGAAAATTTATGTTTGAATGTATGAAGTCACTTTATTGCACTTTACAGACCCCATTTTTAAGTCATGTGTCATCATGCCTATAGAAAATAATATATCTGTGTAGTTCAATGTGTTCAGAGCATTTGAAGGTAAAAATGTGTGTTCTTTCAAATGTTGATGTAGAAATTTTAGTTAAAATACTGCTTTTTAAGTTACAAAACTTCTAAATTTATGAAAGAAAAACCTTCTGGCCTTAAGTAATCGCCAAAACTGAGAAACATAGAATTTGCTTGCTTTGGTGTGGTGGTGGGTTTTTTGTGTGTGTGAGTTTGTGGGGTTTTTGTTGTTGTTTGGGATTTTCTTTTTTCTTTGGCTTGTTTTTTTTTCGGGGGGGGGGGGGTACGTTTGTTTTGTGTGTGTTTTTTTTGTGGTTTTTGTTTTCTTTGGGGTGATTCAGTGTCATTTGAGTCATTGTCAGGCTAAGCTGAGTGAAGCACTTTTCCACCTCTTTGTCTCTCATCTTCCTGCTTCCAGAACAGTTTATCATCATGGCTGGGAAAGAGCTAAGTTGAAAGGATAGGAAGACCTTGCTCTTCTGTCATGTTTTCATCCCTAATGTTAGTATATCAGTCAGATACATATGTATTGTTTTGCTGCATGTCATGTATGGCAGACTGAAAGACAATGAAAACTGACTTGTCCAAGCCTATATAGAAAGGTAATTCCCCATAGTCTGTATGACCATAGTTTCTGAGTATTGACTCTTGACCAATTCGACAGTGTTCAGAAACAGTAAATTCTCTGTATGTGTGTGTTCCATTAAGTCATTTTTTTTTTGTATGATAGTTGAGCTCCTGGCAGTGGCTAATAGGTCACACAAGGCTTGTTGCTAGTGAGCAGAGCTGTGGGGTGTAACTAAATTAGTAGATTTTTTTTATGGCAAAATAGCATATTAGATAATTACATGTATCAAAAGCATGAATTAATTGAAAATGGAAGTTAAAATGGTCACAGAAGAAGGTGG
The DNA here is from genome assembly GCF_929443795.1 of Astur gentilis. Classification (NCBI taxonomy): domain Eukaryota; kingdom Metazoa; phylum Chordata; class Aves; order Accipitriformes; family Accipitridae; genus Astur; species Astur gentilis. Next base: position 20,054,424 of record NC_064903.1, read on the forward strand.
CCTATTAGAGCCTTTTTTTTTTTTTTTAAATTCCCTTGGCTTTGGTATAAAAGACACTACTGTTGAGTTTCTTTGCCATGTACATAACTGAACACAAACAGGCTTAGAGAATCAGTCTGTCCTGTCTTTTTCTGAAGAAGTTTGATTAGAACCTGTTACTACCACTTAGATTAGCTTTACTTAGAAATTTTAGTTTTCTATTACTTGCATAGTCTTTTCAGTTTATGTTTAGTTTACATGTGTATTGAGAATTTTCACATGGAGTGTGTGTGCATGTCTATGAGAAGTTCAGAGAAAGCGGCGTGTTTCCCTGCACTATAGCCTTGTATTGGAAGTGTGAAGCGGTCAAGGCAGTTATTCCCACCAGCCAGTGGAACTGCACCTCCTCTGGGAAGGGGAGGAACCATGAGCTGCATGCCTTGCCTTGGCTTTTAGTGCTTTACAAAAAACGGTAATGCATAACTGAAACGTGTACAACTTCTAATGTTTCTGTTACTGTGGTTAAATTTACTTTGGGCAATCAAGTATACTTTTTATATCTGTACCTGCATTGACCTTTTTGTAGTACCATAAGCTTTTTTTAATGCCATCTGAAATTCCCCCTCTCCCCCAAACCAAGAAGTATTTTAATGAAGAAAGAAATATTAATACATTATTAATTTGATTTATTGATGATCTAATTGATCTGTGTGGATCAAGGGGTGTAGAGATGCAAAGCCTGCTTTATGAAGCAGCCTTGTTGCTTTGGCCTTTTATACTTCAGATGTAATTCGACACAAACTATTAAACGCTGAGGTAAAACACAAGCTCTGCTAGCAAATTGGAAAGATAGATATTGAGTAGGTGTTGTGTCACTAGAACCAGACATTCAGGCTCCCTGAAGTTTTAATTTTTGATTTAATTTTTTGATAATGTGGCACAGTTCTAACTATGTGTCTGAGGCAAGGAAAAAATGACAAGTTGAGCCATTAGGGAGTCTGTATCTACTTGCTGTTCCCCTCCACCCCGCATGAATCCTGGTTTTCCCCAAGCAATAGAAGTAGGCGATAGAACCATTATCTGACAGTAGGACAGGGACTGAGATGAAATTAAACAAAAGATCACATTAAAGTTTAAATTGTATGTCTCTAATTAACAGGCACTCACATATTTTTAATGTGAAAATATGTGGTTATAGCTAGTTCCCAAATATTAACATTTTTGTATATGTGTAGAGCCATTCCTAAGGCTGAGTCAGACTTTCATTAGTTTCTCATAAATCTCATGGAGAAAAATTTGCATTTGAGGTTTATTTATATATAGCCCCCTACTTTGGGAATGGGTACAGCCCTATTTATTTTCATGTGAAAAACTTCTATGAACATCTTTAAATGAGAAGTTAAAGCAAAACTGTTGACTGATTATTGGCAGGAGTTGACGTTCTGGGGTCAAGACAAGACACCTCCAAGTTCTTTGAGTTTTTGTTGGAAATCGTGTTATTACCCCAAAGTCAGTGAACAGGACTAGGTAACGGCAAGGATATGTTAGTAAGCTCTAAAGTGGATTTATAAGCTTCTCGAATCCAGACTGTGAAACTACCTTTTGGTAGCTGATAAATTTATGTGGTAATGTGCAACAGCTTCCAATCCAAATAATGTAAGTTCTGGAAGCAGTTTAGCCTTAGTTAATCAAGCTTCAAGCAGCTCCGCTCCTTTTACAGCCTCAGTGTTTTGGTTTCTGTCATTACATTACCAGAATTGATAAACTGGTTCTTTCTGCAATGTGAAGAATATGTTTTAGATCTTGTCTATGCTATGTATAGTTACTGTCCTTGTTTTTCTGAGCAGGCTTATTATTGAACTCCGTCAATCAAAACCCATGACTTCTGAGGTTCTGTTAAATGCAATTATGGTGTCAGCACTGCAGTTTAAGTGAAGTACTTCTATGTTTGAGTAGGAAATGCACTGACCATCCTATACCAATACATGACAGTTTGGGCGGTAGAAGATGATGTTGTTATATTGATGAGGTGTTCTTAGAATAGACATAACACGAGGAACCATAATCTTAATGGCTTTCAGTAGTGTTCAGACTGCTTTAAGTATAAAACACCTTTGAAAACGGGATTTAGATTAAGTCATTTTAGACACATTATTATTATTTCATAGTTGTCTGTCTTATCCATAGGGTTTTTTTATTCTTCTAACTGCTGGAGTATCTTGCATAGCTGAAAAAAAGAAATGTTAGGGGGGGGAAAAAAATAAATCATGTTACTTCTGAAAAATTACTACCTGTATTACATTGTGGTGTTTTTTTGTAAAAACTTAAGATGACAGAAAAACTTGCTACAGTTAAACACTGCAAACTTGAAAAATGAAACTAATTACTTCCAAGAGCTATTTCTTCTTCTGAAACCTCTTACAAAAGTTTTGGTAATTCTCTTCTTGAACACTTGATTTCTGATTCTCTTTGGTAACATAAGTTGCTGTATATGATCAACACAGTAAAACAGTCTGAGTGATGGGTGTCATTCTGATCTATTTTTTTGTGTACCTATGCAACTGGAAAACAACTTACATAAGACAAACACTGTATTCTGATTTTCCTTTCAAGTGGCCGACACATTTTTACCTGTATGAAATAATTAACTGTGGGTGCTATGGCATTTTGGAGGTAATAGCAAGAACACATCTGTCTGCTATGAAGACCATAACACCATTCAATGTTTCTGGCATCGCAAATTTGTGTCTGCTTGCATTCACTGAGACTTCAGCCTTAGGAAAACATGCAAAGGCCATACACGATCTACACTGCTCATAGTCTCATTAATTTCATCTTATCCCCTACTTTTCGGTCTCTTGTTAAATTTTCAGATTGCTAGAATAGTGCAGTTTATTTCCAGGTCTTTATTTGGTGATGTTTTGTACATTTATTAGTTAATTTATTGGAAAACTTGATTAAAAACAAAGCAGAAGAGACGTGCTGGGTGTTGATGCTGGGCGCAGCTTATTAATAAATAAGCCCATATGAGTTCGCAAATCTGTAAGCAAGCAAATGAGAGAAAGCAAACCTGTTGAGTAAGAGAGTCTGAATTATAAAGTACGCTTCTAAACTTCTCAGCTGTCAGGGGCAAAACTTGCTGCTTGTGAATTTCCTGCTCACAGTTACAATGGTGGTGAATTTTGTTTTTAAAATTCTCTATTTGCTTACTCACCCGTGTCATTTGTAGGTAATTTTTATGTTTGCTTTTGAAAAAAGTTGTCATGTTGATGTTAATTACAGAAACTATTTTGTAGTAGGTAGAGTAGAAAGCTAGTCCTGGTCAGTGTTAACTTCTCTCTTCCTTGACTTGTGCATGAAGTAGAATAGTTCTTTTTGTAGGGCACAATCTAATACTGAGTAATATGGCTCTTTGACTACTGATGAAGACTTTATTGTTCCTGCTAAAAACTGAGATTGGTGTCCAATCTCATTGGTACCAATGCACTAATCTATAGGTTCAGATTATTTGCAACTAAAAAGCATATGCTTCAGCAAAAGAAAACAAAATTGAAAGATCACAATGGGGTGTTGATGTCTTCCCGTTAAGAGGTGACAAACACTCGGTTCAGTATCTTCAGTTATCAATTTATGGCAATGGTGGTATTTTCATGCTGTCATAGCAACAGAAGAATATAAGAAGATAAATATGGGAAAATAAAACATTGGGAGGCAAGGATGGGGGAAGAAAAGGCTGGAAATAGTAGTATGGATAGCCAGATCGGGTGTCAGCTTGACACAAACTGAAAAAATCTGCAGACATTTGTGGTATAAAGAGAATGGGCAGCAAGCAGTTTGGCTGTGTTGATAGAGATTGTTTACTTAAGCTGTACTGTCTATTTGTGATCCCTTGAGAGCCGTATGAGGCTATTTCTACAAATGAATCAGTATTTAGAGGTTTTTATTACTCCCCCCCCCCCCCCCTTACAAGTTGTGAAGAAAATGGAAACCTCCGTTTCTGGAGACCCAGCCATTCCTTTCAAAGTAAAAACTGCATTTGTCCTAGTCTTTTTAAATAAATAAATAAATTGTGAATTGGCTTAGCTAAAGTTATGAGAGCGAAGCCATCTTGGAAAAAGTATTTGAGAGCAGAAGAGGAATTAATATTTAAAGGTTTAATACTACTTATGTATGTTTTAGACCTGATACTCTCTGATGCACTTCACCTCCGCTTTTTCCAGAATGAGGTGCCACTCAAGGAATGGCTCTGTAAGGTCCTCAGAATCAGTTCAGACTCATCTATAACAATTAGGCATATGAAGTAATACTAATCAGACCACCCAAAAGACAGGTTTAGGTAAACAGATTTACCTCAAATGTGTTTCAGATACCATAATTAGATTTCTGTTGCTTTGCCCTAATTGCTGAAAACCTCAGTCTCCTGCTATCAGTAGAATATCCAGTATCCTTGCACTGCTGTCTGCCTGGGGTATTTTACCCTCATTCTGGTTGTTATTTCACATTGTAATATACTTGAGCATTAATTGTTTAGTTATTCATTAGCAGGAATAATCTAGACATTTGTTGGTCAAACTCGAATTGAAAGGGACTGGACAACCATTTTAATAAGCAATCCCAAACAAATTTTCTAGTGTCTCTGGCTCAATGAATGTTTATGTATTTTGTATCCAGTAACACAGTTCTTCTGAGAAGAAATTAAGATAACCCACCTCAGAAAGCTTTAAGCTGGGTGACTGCTTTGAAAGGTGGCAGACTTCAGTTAATTTTTGACACGAACTGGGTAGACTGGATTGGTAATCTTTAGGCTACGTAACAAAAAAAGTATACAAATAGGAACACCACCTCAGACTGCCTTTGAAGACCCTTGCGTAGAAGGTTGTCTGGTATTTCCTTCTGATTTCAGAGATTTTTTTATTTATACAAAGCACAACAGTTCCAATAGGAGAGACTAAGGAGACTTTTCTGGGGTAAAAAAGGGAATTTCTAGAAAATTGACTATAAGTGTAGACTTCCGGGAGTGATCTGTGATCTGATGCATAAAATAGTATAAATTAATTTCTTCCCTTTTTTAAAAAGTCTTAAGCTGCTACTGCTCCTTTTATTTTCTTACCTTTTTCTTGGTTTCCCTGCCCCCCCTTTCATTTTAAGTCAGGAAAACGTGTTGAATGTATGTTACAAAACACATCATAAAGGCATGATGGGGGAAAGGGGATGTTCAGTCTGAAGTAAAACTTTTTTTTTTAATTTGTAGCTTTACTTTTGGAGAGCTAGAAAGTGTCTGTTTGTGTGTGTTGTATCGTGTGGTTTTGTTTGTTTTCTCCTTCAAACCCTTGGTAGGTGCTTCATACCTTGCACCTAAGAGGGATCTTAGGACCTTAGGACTTCAATTAATTTTGAATTTAATATTAATTTGTTTTCAGTAGACCTACAAAAATCCTGTATTTTAAGCTGAGACTGTATGCAGATTTAATGATAAAAGATGTATTGACTCAGTGAAATTGAATGAAATAATATATATTTTGAACATGACATGGCCATATAGCAGAACTAATTTTAGTCTCTTCAATACTGACTCTCCCTTCCTGAATTGTTTTGCTTCTTTTGTACTCGTGTATTTGCCCATTGGAGACTCAAATAAGCTTTGCAACACTTCACGTTAAAATGTAGGTATTTCTTTGGGTGCTGCAGTGGAACCGATCAGTTAATTACCCAAACAGAGATTGAAGAGTCATACAATACAAAATTCAATTAAAGGGGATGGTTGTTTAATATGTTGATAACTCTTTTTCTACCAAAATCTTGATTATGTGTAGGTAACAGTATTGTTTTATCTTGAGTATGTATTTCCTATTGACTACTTTTTTCCCCTCCATTTTATTATAGTCCTAAATGTTACCTAAGCCCCCTGGAGTTATTCAATGGTAGTACTGAGCAGGGTGACTTTTTGAACTTTGAGGCGAATGGTTAGAAATGCACAGACTGAAGAAACAGAAATTCACAAATTCAGTAAGTGTAGTTACAGAAATTTAAGAGGATGATCCATTGCCCATGAAGTGAGGAGATAGATTTGCCCTTGACTTTAAGGACAAGATTATGAAAAACTTTGGACAGATCTTGTAATCTGAAATGATCTCTTACATTTTTTTTTTGAGTGTGTTTATGGATGCAGAGGTGATTATAAGATTATTTTAACCTATGAAATCTAATCCAGAAACTAGATGTAGAGTAGGTCTACTTTCTACAATAATAATGATGCAAGATCTTTCAGTACAGCTTTTGTTATCTTTTGGCAGCTTCCATACAAAAGTAAAAGTGGGAGTTCTGTGTTAAATGCACTGATTCCTACCAGGCCCAGGAATCCCTAAGACTGACATGCATCTGCTGTGTGTATATACTGCAAGTACAGATTTGGTATGCAAGATAGTTACTTTGAGTTGCCATGTAAAATATCGTAGTATGGTAACAGCAGTGTCGTAAATGTTTCTTTGAAAATAAAACCACTTGGAAGTAAGTTAAAATACTTAATTCCTAAGCACAAATCAAAACGGAAGAGTTAGATTCACAAAAAAAGTAATTCTGATGTAGTGGCTCTGGTTCAAGGGTTGAGTATTTATGGTGTTCCTCTAAAAATATGAGAAAATATTGGGTTCCCTCCTTCATAATCTCCCAGGATAGTTTTACCGAGTCTCTTGGTTTTAGATGTTCTAATAAATATTTTCCAACCTGTTAGTATTCTTCCAGTTTGAAAATGTTTGGTCACTGAAGTAGAAACAGTACATCATACGCTAACAACTCTATTGGCTTGTATATTAGGTGGAACATCTGGGTTCTTGTTCATCTTCTAGAAATTCTTCATTTAAAGGAACTGCTGTAGAACCAGATTAAAACTCCTCACTCCAGTGCCATTACAGACAGCAGTGCCTGCACTAGGAAATGCCTTTGACCAGTAGAGAGATTAATTCAAATGAAAATGGCAGGTTTCCTTTGTATCTTCCTTTAACCTTTTGTGTTCAGTGGGATGTAGTAATAGTAGTATACACATATAGTTATAAAGTATGCATACTTTATATATTGTGTCTATCTACTGACTTCTAAAATTCATTTTGATGGCATAAAAATGTATTGATTGGATTAAGTGGTTCCTATGTCAAACTCCATAGTAGAAAGTTTATTACAAAACTCTGCTAATCTAAATGTTAATTATTTAAATTTAAAATTATTAATTTTTCTTACCTTTTAATTATATGCATCTTCTTACTTTCTACCTTTCTTGCATTGTTTTTGTAGCTTTTATTGCACAGTAATATAAAAACGGTGTGGTTTTTTTACCTAAAACCACGTCTATTCTTAAACAGGGAAAAAAGCAGAGGAATGGCATAAAGAAAGGCAGTATCAGAGTATTCATACCGCCATCTTACCAGCTTCCATGAACGTGTATGTGTTACAGTAAAAGATTTTTTTTCTCATGCTGTGTCAATTTGGACTACCTTTTTCATTTTTCTGGATTGAACTTTAAAGAAGGAAAATAATCTAAATTTTTTTTTTTTTTTTTTATCAAGCAGTGGAACTTCTTTGAGCTTATCTTTGTAAAAGCCAGTTCTATTGTTCCAGAAGTTAAGGAATAGAGAGGTTATTTCCATCAATTTTAGTGGGAAATAAAATGGATTCACATTCCAAGATGGGTTGGGTTCTTTAGAAGATCTCACTGGGTGGGTTGTTACTTCCCCCTGTTTTTTAATCTCTGTCTTTCTCCGGAAGTCTGCTTTCCCCTGAGCAGTCTGTCTGGCCTTTCTGTTCTGTCATGACTAATTACAATATCATCCATCTCCAGTGTGCAAAAAAATATTCCTAGAGCTAATAAACTCTGGAAAATCTGGGAGAAAACCCATTGCTTCCTTTGACAGGTACAGTTGACTAGATCCTTTTAAAGCTGTGCAGAAGTAAGTGAGTTTATACCTTTCCTTTTCAGAGAGAGATGTCCATGAGGATAGCATGAAGAATAGTCGGTTCTGTTGTGTGCACTGATTGTTCTGGGATCTTGTGCAGTCCAGCAGAAGTTGCTTTACTTGCACAGCTGTGATGTTTCATCTGGGATTGGAGGGAGGGTGTTACAGTAGATTCTGGAAACTTAAATTAAGTTTGTTTTTTTTTTCTCGCTGTAACCTTTCATGTCCAGCTTTAAGTTGTAGTGAATCTTGTTTTAAAGTTGTTCTGGGAGATGGAAAAATCCAAGGAACTGATAATGGGGGTAATTTTATATACAAAAAGCCTTTGGAGAGAAAGGATCTGGAGCTCATGTTGACATATTCAAGCTAGGTTTAAAGAAGAACTAAACAAGAACTATAATAAAACTATGATAATGGAGTAATGCTTGCCTTCGACAAGAAGTGTCCTTCCAGCCTGTGTTCTCTTGCGAAGCAGAAATGTTTATAGTTGGCTGCTGTTCTACTGGAGGGACATTATCATAAAATACTGTGATGTATGTCAGTATGGTAATAATAACAATAGCTGTTAAGAAGTTCTGTTTCTCTAATTATTGCACACCTATAATACAAGCTTTTTATTCAGACTTAGCATACTTAACAGTTGCTTTCTTCATGGTAATAACACTTGGAAGGTGACAACTGTGGCACATATTGAATGTATCATTTTTAATTAACAAAGTCTTAAACTTGGTCATAGCTGAATAAATGACTGAAACAAGTTCTAAATTGTGTTAGGTAACTTCTGGCTAGCTTGCTTTTTAATTTGTAAACTGTCGGTGAAAACATTATTAATAATTGTTACATTTAAACAGTCTTTGCTTCTGCCTTTCTAGGTGATAGTTTGTTACTGTTGTCACTAGTTAACAATAGCTTTTCTTGATTAGGGGTTCTGGTGACAGGCTGGTATGCTTACATTCCTTCCTGGGATGAGCCTAACTCCTACTATCGGGATTCTAGTGCAGGTGCAAATCACAAATTTTCTTTTCAGGAACATTTGCTAGTAATTCAAGACTTCATTGAATGTCCTTGCCAATAAGCTAAGTGTTAGAAAGTCAGCAAAGCGTATGCAATCCTGTGAACACACTTAAAGTCCTGAAAAAACCAATTGCGTGATACAGTATGCATGATTAATGTAACTTCAAAGAAGGAATTCAGTCTGTCAAACTTTACTGCCAATTGCATTGATGACAACCTGGTGCCTTTTTGCAGAACAGTTTCCCTTACATAACACTGCAGGCATTTGCTGCCTGTGAAGTAGAAAAACTTGATAACAGAACAGCTTTTAAACAAAACAAACCCTGAAGGTTTGTTTTTTCTTTGCTAATAGTTTGACTAATGGATTTTTTTAATTACTTTTTTTATACTAAAGTACATCTAACAGATTTATCATTCAAGCTTGAAAACTCACCTTTCCTCTGGAGGATTCCTGACATCCTTTACCTGAAGCAAATGATCTTAGAAAACTCAGCAGTAGTGTACTGCTTCTGTATCACTTTGTCCTAATATTAGGTGTTCTTCAGAAGTGAAGACTGAGCTGAAAGATCTTTCTGAGGAATCAGAGCACTGGCTGTATTTCAGAACAGTAAACATTATTCTCATGTCACACAAGCATAAAGTGTTCAAACATTTTTCCTGAAAGTATGTGTTCTTAGGTATTTCTGTACACTAGTTATGAAACTATCACTGACTTGTGACTCCCTGACTAAAAAATATTGTTTCTAGTAGAGTTGTGGCTGATGTGATCAACTCAATATTGTGGGTAGTCGCTCAGCAGGAATAGATTTTTACTTTTGGGGTTATGCTATTGATCATTCTTTTGAAAAGTACATTTTTAAACTATACAAAGGTGAGCACTCGAAGTGTTGTTTTGAGTCAATCAAAAAGGAAGGTATGTTTCTCTGGCAGTGCTCAGTTCATGGAAACACTCGCTATGCATCAAGTAAAAGACAAAGCTTTGCTTTATTTAATGTGTGGGATTCGGTAACTTACTGCATGCATTTTGACAGTAAAAAGCTTCCATGTCTTCAAGTGCTACCAGTAGAAATACAAGCAGGGATTCTTGGTGTAATTTTGAATTCAGAATAGGTCATGGAAAGTTACAAACACTTGTCAGTATGCATGAAAAGGAGAAAATAATTATTCTAGGCTGTGAATAACATCCTTAGAGTGGCTAGATGAAGCAACAAATTAAGGGCATAACCCTGTGCTATGATGAATGATTTTATATACAGTAGATAGAAATTTTTGTTTCTAATAACCATAGTAAGCAGAAGGAACTACAACATAGAGGCAGGTTCTCACGGAATAAGAAGTATTTTGGTCTAATAGTATGCTGTGGCTTGCAAAAGAGTATTGAGAGAAGTGACTGATACCACAGTTCTTAGTAGCATGACTATAAACAGGATCAGTTTTTTGTTCTGGCCAAACTGCAAACTGAAGTCTTTGTAAAAAGAACACTTTAATGGGGATCCAGGCCTGCAGGTGGTGGACTGAACCATTCAAGCCATTGCCCTGATACGAAGCAGTAAGTTAGAACTGTCATGGTAGCTCAAAAGTGTCCTGGGTTTGGCTGGGATAGACTTCATTTTCACAAGAAGCTGGGAGGGGGCACAGTTGGGACAGCTGACCCAAACTAGCCAAGGGGATGTTGGATACCACATGAAGTCATGCTTAGTGTATGACTGGGGGAACTGGCTGGGGGGTGGAGGGGTCGGGGCTTTGGAATGAGCTGAGCATTGGGTGCTGGGTGGTGAGCAATTGCATTTTGCATCACTTGCTATATACATTCTTTTATTAGTATTACAGTTACTATCACTTCTTCTCTCCTTGTGTTGTCCTATTAAACTGTCCTTATCTCAGCCCATGAGGTTTTACCTTTTTCTTCCAATTCTCTTCTCCATCCCACCTGGGGGTCGGGGGGAAGAGTGAGTAAGCAACCGTGTGGTGCTTAGTTGCTGGCTGGGCTTTAAAGTGTGACATCAAGGCTAGTACTTGAACAGAGGAAATCTGTAGTATACTCCTAAGTGTTGAAATTACCTGTCCAAAGAAAGGATAAGACCAATGAGATCTAGATGTCTTGATGGAAAGGTACATTAAAAAAACAAAGGAGGTAGTGTAGTAAATCTTAATTAGATCACAAAGTGCAAAACTGGAGTTGGCAAAAATAGTGTTACTCCTCAGAGGGGAGGAAGGGAAGGAAGATGCTTAAGAAAAACTTCAGTGTGCATGTGAGAGATGGTCAGAGGTTTCCTTTTAAACTTGTAAAACAATATTCCTGTTCATAAACCCCTAAATCTTGGAAAAAAGTGTTACAGCTGGTATACTACCTGTATTGCTGATACAGTAGCTTAAAGAACATGTACCTGTATAGCTTCATACGTCTTAGTTTGACTGTTGATTGTTTTAAGATTATGGTGGTACTTGAATTTTTTGAACACTTCTGAAGTGTTAATAAGCAAACCCAGGTACTTATGACCTAGTAAAAGGCATACTTCGGGGCACTATGTGTTTTGGATTTATTGCATCGTATCTTGAAAGGTGTATCTGTTTAGCTTCACCTTATGGTTTTGGTAAACTAATGTCTTAGAATATTCTAAATATTTGAAACTGATATACTTCTCAGGTGCTGCTGAGACTAGATTAGTGTTAGATACAATCTAAATAGTGATTTATTTTTTTTAATTGCAATCTCTGATTCAATCCTGTTCTTTGCTGAACTGACCAACTTTCCATGAAAAATAGCTGCTTGAGGGAATGGTCTGGTAGTTGTGCTGCCACTGATATGGGCCACCATAATGAATTAAGGTATGTGGCAGAACATCATCCATTCAGAAAGTGCCTTGTCCTACCGTTGGCTTATGGGCCGAGTTATTTTCATTTCTATTTGTCAGTGCTTGGAGATCAAGGAAGATCCTTTGCTCGTCACTGAGACAGCAGTGTAAAGTCAGGCCTCTTCAGAAAGTCCAGGAATGTTAAGTCGATGTGGAGGAAAAGTAATAAGGATAAGACAAATAATAATCAAATGGAATGTACAGAGTTATAAGTCTTAGTAGGAGGGGACTACTTCTACATGATATGTGGCATCAAACTCTGGAAATAAAGCAGGAGGATGGAGAGGTAGAGCAAGGCAGGACAGGGGGTGTGGGGAGCATATGTTCAGGTTTTCAATATAAGGAAATACAAGGCTGTTCAGCTTTTCAATACAAGGAAAAGATGTCATGGTAAACATTCTAAAAACGGATTAAAGAACCAACCAAACAAAAAACAATCCCAGATGTTGCATCTTTGATATTCTGTCTTGTTTCCTTCTGAGCTGGTAATGTTTTGTGTTAATATTTAACTACTCAATTGTTGTTGGACTTATGACTTCCTTGCAGATATTTCAAGGTGTGATATGCTCTTTTGGCAAAGAACTAATTTTTCCAAGGTTTAAGAATCACTTCTGTGTTGCGTCTCTCCTCCCAGAAGGAGTTCGGCATTGGTAGCTATTATGTTCCTTTTGTTTGTATTTAGCTTTATGTCCATAAGTGATCAAGTGTAATGACAGAAGTCCCAAAGCACCAGTAGAAGTTGGTCTCTAATGTTAATTGCTTCATATTCCTCAAGTAATTTAAAGAGGAAACCTTAAGTAGTGGAAGTAAAAATGCATTTTACATACTAACACTTTTAGCAGGCTAATGGTGGCACTTGTAAAAATAGCAACAGCAGTCCATTCCAAACTGCTAAAAATATCGCATGGCTATTAAAGCTTAATTGTGGAGCACAAGGGGACTAAAATAACAAAGTAAAGGTCTGGCCTTGCTCCTGCCCTTCTGTGTGTTTGAATTGTAATCATTTTTACAGAAATCATCATTTCTATAGCAGTGCATCTTGCATCAGCCACTGCTTCACATTCTGTACTAATGTTACTAAATCTGTAACGTGGCATATTTTTCTGAAACTTGAGTGCTTGCACAGCTTTTGCAGTCATGATAGTTCAGTATATCCCTGTTGACTTTAGGCTTTTTATATTATAAGTTTCTCTAAGTTACATATTTTAATACTTCTCTCAGCAGCTGCATTCTAGAAATTTTATTGTCAGTCAGCAGCACAGCTTTCTGCAGGTGCAATTCATAGGATGAGGCAAATAGTGAAAGCTAACAAAGCTGTAATTTTATATTAGATGTCCTAGAGCATTATATGTGTGCAAACTTCTGCTGTTGTTCTGGACCACAAGATTGGTAATGTCTTGAGAACAAATATTTCATTGTATTAACCATGCTGGTGATTTTCATAAACTTTTGATATATTAGAATGCTTGTTAGATTTTTACTGATGTTTTTAGAAGAGATCAAATGGAAAAACAGTAAATTCAACTACTTGGGCTGTTCTGTCAGATGTAACTTCAAATAGTCTGGCTATGACTGTATATGAACTTAAATTTAGACATATCCTCATTTCTGGATGCTTTCATATTCAGTGATAACATTTTGAAATAAGTTCTTTCAATGAAACTTCGTATCCTTTGAGCAGATGAGGAGGAGTACTTTTTTTTTATATCCTTTCCCCAATATCTCAGTGAAGTTGTCGTTGATATCTGTGGAAGTAATTTAACTTTTAATTACACGGGAAAAGCAATATATGTATATTTTAATATGTACAGTTTTTAGACCTCATGCAAAATCTTTTGAAGATAATAAAAACTATGCAATTATTTTATTTACCTGATTGAGACCACTGTCAGAAGTGTAGGGGAAACTTAGTGTGATTGCAGTAGAGCATCACAAAACAGTGAGTAGTGACTTCCTCAGCAAGCCTGTTCAGTGAACGTAGAATTCTGCCTTTCTAAAGTGATGACAATTGCATTATGTTTTAAAATAATAAATGTATTCTTTTGAAAGTGTTACTTAAAATAATCTTAAAATGTAATGCATTTAAAATTACACACGGATTGCAACATCTTTCCATGTTTCTGAATTTCAAGTGAGTAGGCTAATTTGTCCAAAACTTCCAAAAATATGTCTTCAGTTGAAAAACAAAGGTAAGATGATTTTGGTACAGAAGGTGGAGAGCACTTAATGAGATGATAAACTGAAAGCAATTAAATTAGGCTGGAAGTCTTTCTGCAGCCTTGAATGTAGTAGGAGCTGCCTGTTGAAATGGGTGTTATAAGTAACTCAGTACTCCCCCACTTGGCTGAGTTGTTTCGCCACTTAGTTCTTTAATTTTATGAAGGCTACCAGGTAGCCAGACTGCCAAAATACTTGTTAATTCATCTTGTCTGTCAAAAATTAGTTAAAAGATGACAAATAAAACATATAAATTGATTCTTAGCCTTTGACTAGTGATAGTTTAGTGTTCAATTCCAGAGTCTGTACTACTTTTTTTCATACAAGTGTGCCAAGCGCCACTGTCTTCTGCCTCAGTTGGAGAGGAACTGTGGACCAAGCTAAAGACAACTTTATTGAGTAGCTGACCAAAGAAGCAGAGATGTGAGCATTTGTATCTTTAATAAAATAGCAGGGCATGTCTTTTCATGCAACCACAGTCAATGCAAGCCCTTCCACTTTAATTATCAAGCACCTTCCCATCTTTAAGTGATTGTCTTGAGTAAGAGAGGAAGAATCTCTCTTAAACAAAAGGAGGCCTATTCCAGTGGCATGCAAGCCTCTGGGCAGCTGACTCAGCCGTTAGTGCTGAAGTCCATTCCAAAGGTTGGAAAAGCAGTAAGCAAAAACACATTTAAAAACAAACTAAAAAGCAAAAAAAACCACCAACACCAAAACAACAACAAAAAACCAAACCAACACCAAAAAACACTCCCTGCTCCTAAACTTACTAGCATCTGATTTTTTTTTTTTTGTAGTTTATTTTTTAATGTATGTTTCACTGTGGAAAAACTGTTACAAACCACTGGATTAAAAATACTGGTAAATTCATGAGGATGGCATGTACTTAACTTCCTCATAAAATTAAATGGCAAAAGGAGTTATTCCCCCAACTTCTATGCTTCTGAGTTTGACCAAAGGAAACGGACCAGTATTTTGGCAGTCAGTTCTGCTTTTGATTCCTCAAATGTACTGTGTGTCTGAAAGGTTGGAACCTTTCCTTAATGCCCACGGCCATTGCTTTAACTGGTCCCTGGGAACTGGGGCCTCCACCTGCAAGCCAAGGCAAAGCAGATGCCGCAGCAAACATGTGCTGCTTAACTCTGGGCAGGCACAGAGTAACAGTGTTTTGTAGAGGGCGTCAAGCAGGTAATTATTGCAAATTATTTAATGGAGCTATGCACCAGGAAAAATAAATAAATAAATATAAATAGGTGGGAATAGCTGAAGGGAAAATAGCTGTGGGTACTTTGTTAACAGTAGTTAAGTCGGAATAGCCTGAAAGAAAAAGGCAGTGCTGTAGAGGACTTGTGAACAGCCTGACGTACAAATACCCCATTTTAGATAAGCTTTTGCAGTGATTGTTTCTAGATAAAGAAGCTTAGTGGGCTGTTACTGTCTTGACCTTTATGCCCAGGGCTGTAATACTTAATTCTCATCCCACCACTTGCTTTTATAGCAGTTTTCTATTTTAAAAAAACAAGTTTCCTAATTCACTTTGTCACACTTGCTCTTGAAGTTATGTTCTGGTGCTCTGTGGGTCGCATGCTTTGGCTGTAGATACGTTCATACTGTGCTCTCTCAAGCTGACACTTAGGGCCACCGGTTTTGGTGATGATCAGAAAACAAAAATGAAGTGGTCTAAGCACAAATACCTCCTCACAAGAAATATGGATTCACTGTTTCTAAATATAATGTAATTATAGGTAAACTGTTTAAGGGTAGCTGTCTCTTTCTGAGGTGAGAAACTTACATTTCATTTTCCTGTCCGTCAAAAAGGACCAGGCTTCCAGAGGGACTGGCTGACAAGTATTGCAGTTGCACTCCTAGTAAACTTGGAACTGCTGAATGTCCCAGTGAACGTTATTTCTCCAGAATTTGTGACACTGACCTTCAACCACTGTCCCTATCACTGCATGCCGGGAAGGCAAATCTACTGTAGGCACTGTCTTGTTACAGCTACTGGCACAGTATAAATTGAGGATGTATGTAGGGGCAGGTTTAAGAGTAGTTTTTCCTTCTCTTGGTAGGTCTCACAAAGCATCTGTTACGGAGGAGCATGGGAGAGAGAGAAATATAATAGGATACTCCATGATATGCTTTCTGTGTTACTCTTTACATCCAAGTGAGGCAGTGTCGCAACAATCCTGAATGTTACATTAAGATGGTCAGAGGTGCTTTAATGGTGGATGCTGTTACAACTCTGGGGTATGTACATCACCTGTCTAGATTTGTCAGAGTTCATCCTTGTATCTAGAAAACTGTTTCTCTTGCTAGCAATGCCCATCTTTACTTACAGCAGTCTTTTCTTTGTGACTTCCAAAGCAAAGTCCATATTAAAGGACACAAACTTTGCAACGGTTTGGGTTGGGTCACTGCAAAGATAGTTGCTGAGACAGTATTGCTTCCTACAGTGCTGAGTCAACAATTAAATGTTAATTGCAAAGTTGGTGGCAGGTGTTTTATAAATATCTTTTTATGCTAATGACTTCCCAAAATGATAAGTTTTTCAGGATCAATGAAGCTGTTAAGGGTTATGAGAGTGGCAGATCGCCACAGAGCTGAGACTTTATTCATTGCTAGCAAAGATTAAAACAACTGTTTTAACCATTTATTTGATTTCAGAATGATGAAAGGACAGTTTCTTCAGTTAAGGGAAAAAGTCAAAAAAAGGCACAGAGAATGTAAATTGGGGAAGAAGAAATTGTGTGGGGTGTGTGTTTATTTTTTCTTGGTTTAAAATGGGTACCATTGATATGACAGTTTCTTTCCACTGCTGATAATTCATGAAACCTGTCAATTTAATCCCTACCTCTTTTCCATATGCTGCATAGCAAGTCCCTTCACTCTTTTACTCTGGTTAATTATTCTCAAAATATTTAAAGTTTTACTTCTCTTGTGTAACTTTGATTATACATATCTAAAAGAATAAAACACAGTAACTATAATACCCCCCACCACAAACCCAGTTCTCTCACATAGCAGACCTTTTCTTTGATTACACTTATTCACTGACATAGCAGCATCTTTGTAACAATGACTTCTGTCGTTCAAAATGTCTTAATTGACTTATTTACTTTACTAGCTATAGTATGTTTACTCTAGCACTAAAACCCAAGAGAATGTTTACATATTCTCAAACTTTTTAAAGACAGAATGGGTTAGCATTGTGTGACTTTTTTTGACCTTTCATACTGTTTTTAAAAGTCTGAAAAAAACTGGAATTGCTGGAAGATTGATGTACATTATTACAACTATAGTACTTCTATGTTTCCTTGAGTTGGTTGTAATCTGATGCTAACAGTTCCATTGTGATCTGAGTGCTAGTGTAATGTAAACTGTCACCAGTGACATTTTTCTGCCCTGACAGCTTTGTTTCTAGTGTGTGGGTAATTGTAAATTAGGCTAATAGTCTTTTTAGCTAGAAGAAAGAGACCTCTTGTTCACCTTGTTCTTGAACGTGTGTTAAATAGGTGTGTACAGCAATTACTCATTTTGTTTAAATATGTAATATTTTACCCTTAATGTTGCACTTGTCACTGTCAATAAGTAATGATGTCACTTTATCTAGATTGCTGAGTGTTATGTTGCCTAACTGGCCTTTTTTTTTTTTTCTTGGTATTTTCTTAAGTGAAAGCTTTCTTATATGGGAAAGTAGTATGTACCCGTATTTGCACGCTTACTCAACAGTGACTTCTGCAATTCTTCTGAAAGCATGTTTCATCTATAATTGATCAGGCAACATAATTCACTATTCCAGATCTTTAACCACTCTGTACTTTATAAAATGAAGTAATCTTCAATTGCACTAACAGGGTAGATGCACCTAAACCAATAAGTTTAACAGTAATTTTATAACCAGGATTTTCTCTCTTTGCCCTGTATGATCTTTGTTGTCTTTGACATGACAGTTTTATTCACAGTTGTACCTATTATAACTTCATAATAGACTTTGAATTAAGTTTTTTTTTTCCTAAGTATATAAATGAAAAGTGAATTGGAAATGACTCAGCAATTTATTAGATGCCTCCTTGGAATTTCTGCTTACATAAAATATATCAGACTTTTTTGAGGATAGAAAGAATTGTTTCAACTAACAAGTTTTAGGAATGAAATTGCTGGATAGCTTCCTGATGCAGTGGGAAAACTTGAGTGTTATTTCCCTCTCCCTCCATTCAGTTTATCCAAAAGAGAAACTATTTTTCTATCAACAGCATCCAGGAATAGGTTTCCTCTTAATGTACTTATATAAGGTAAGAAATATTTTACTAAAAATATAGTAAAACTACAGAAATTGAGTCAGCCAGGGAGTCCTACACTGGTTTTCAGAAGACTGCCACCCCACTACTAAAAACACCTAGAGACTGGTTGTGCAATACAGTTGTAAGCATCTCATAACTCTTGTGTTTCTATCATGTTTGATAATTACTTGCTTTTAGTCTTTTTTTCAGAAGTTTAGAATAACTGAAGAGTAAAATACAGCGTTACCCAATAAAGAATAATTACCATTTAAAGATTTTAATTGTCCTGTGGAATAAAAAGGAAATGTAACCTTGGACTGTGTTATAAAAATAGCATTGAAATACATTTAGGAAGTGTTGGTCCTAAAAGATGACTCAGGTTGTGACTATCCTCATTATAATAGTTTTCTCTAATTATGGGAATTAAGCTTTCACAGAGAAGAACCCAGTAAATCATTCCATGGTTAAGAAAGCATCACTTATGCAAACTAACCAATTGTATTCTCTGTATGTGTGATTGGAAAAGCTTTAGTTTAACCATTTTTAGGGTTTTTTTGTGGAATTAATACATACCTGTTAATAGACTGTTTAAAACCTTTGTTTATGCTCCTTTGGAACATAACAATAGCATGGCTATTAAAATAGATTGAAGTAGTAAAGCAAGTGAAAGTTAGGACTTCTTGCCAGGGTTTCCTTTTGCAGGCATTTTCAGATATTTGAGCTTTGTGCCAGTATTGTGGGCTTCAGCTTTAGAGGCTCCACTTTCAAAGCAGAAGAGCGGGATGAAGACCCTTATTAATGTTATTCCCTTGTAATTGAAAATGCTGTAATAGAACAACAGCTTTACTGTATGTGCTGTCACATGGGTGAAGTTCTGTGTTTTTCAGTCAAAGTTAGGATGTAAATATACTATTCCTCTTTAATCTGGTGGTGTAGAATAAAAGGATGAATTCTTAAGTACCTGATTGGAGTTCTGCGCTGCAGGAATTTGATGTAAAATTACTGTATCATGACTAAGGAAAGTGTTTGTGGATGCATTATTTTGAAGGGAGTAACCTGATGTATATATCTGCAGAACGGTTTAGCAGAACTAATTTCTGCTTGCCATTTTTGTGAGAGAACATATTACCGTTGTCCTCAGAGATACTGTAGTGTTAACAAGACTCATTAATAAATGACATAATGATCTCAGTAAAGAGGAGATAGTGATCTATGTATTTATATGTATAATCATGTTTATGTAGTGAACAAATTCACATTTTAATTTATTTAAATTGTTATTTTGTAGTAAAAGTACGAGGTTTGTACTAAAATGTATACAACTAGTCATCAAGAGCTTTGTGTTTAAGGAGTTTATAATCTGGACTACAAGATGGTATCTGTCAGAGTTGCATCTTTGGATGAGAGTTCAAGCAGGGCCCTCAAATAGTGTAAAGCTTGTAGTATTCCTCTGGCATGCCAGGACCAAGACTTGTTCAACACAGGTTGCTTGGGAATGCATCCCAACAGAGGTGGTAACCTTCATGTGAGGCTAAATACCAGCATAAGGCCAACAGTCACCAATTGGTTTCCTCTGTTATCAGCATCCTTGAGGAAGAGTGCCTGAGAAAACAATCCATTTTTTTGGATGCTGGACAGGCAGAGACATGAACTTTAAACATTAGTAGCATGAATGTGGATTTCCTTTCCTTTCACCTAGATTCTTTATGTTTGTAGCTGCAATGACTATTTTAAATATTGTAAATAAATATTTTGATTCCAGATTAATTTTGAATTCAGCATGATTTAAGATAGTAATAACACCAAGGATACAGAGAATGTAAAACTCAAAACCTTTTACAGCGCTCAGTGTGCTGTTCTGAATACTGTTACTGCTTTATACCTATATCTTCATAGCTTCTTACATAGTGGAGAGTACTTAAATGGCTTCCATTCTCAAGGTGAGGAAGCCGATGTTTAAGAAATGAAAGATTAAACCTTATCCCTGAAGCACAATATAAGTGTCTGGGTTTAAGCCCTTCAGAATCTGTTCATGCTTAAGTCTTAGGCTATTCAGCAGAAGAGAGAATGAATGGGATAATTGCATATCAGACTATTTTTCCTCTCTTTTTTTACGTATTACTTCATGTTGCACTCCTTTTATCAACATTTGGGAAATTTCAGTGGTGTGGGAGTCTATCAGGAGCTTCTGGTTGCCACTACAGCTGTGGAAGTATGTGTCCCCACTCCCTGAACTGCATGTTCCCTGCATCATTCCTTGCACAGCAGGACAGCAGTGGGCCCTATCACTAAGGCCGCATGCGTTTTCTGCAGTTGTATAAGCAGTTTACTTTAGGGTATTTCAGTTTGCTCCTTGGCTGTTTGCTGAGGATAACTTAGTATGAATTCTTAGTATTCTAACAATAGTATTTAGATTTCAAAACTCCCTGCCTGTGCCTAAATTGCACACACCAGGCCTTCAGAATTTAAAGAATTTGAGCTATTCCTTGATGGAGCAGAATTCTTCACTGACAAAACACTGATGCATTTGTTAATAACAGTGGGATAACGTGAATGAAAGCAGCAGAACAGTATTGCAAAATAAAAGTCACTTTTATTTGCTTTGGGAAAACTGCAGATATGATTCTGAAGGGAGATAAAGGGTTACATTTTGCTTGAACAGTGAAAGGCAAATATACTCTTGACATTAAAAATTAAATGATACTGAAAGAGGGGAGAAAAGTAGCTGCCAGATGGAATCTCTTTACTTTGTGATGGAACTGGCTTGTTGGCTCAAACTAAGAAAGATGGAAAAGCATTTTTGTAATGACATGGATTTGATGGATGGTAAGCACAATCAGCAGTTTTGACTAAGAACTACCATCAGCCAGCGTAGTATTTAATACTTGCAGGTTTGGAGCTTTCTGTGCAGTTCTCCAATCGTTGTCTGTGCTGCTGCGCAGCTGCAGTCTCCAGCGTGGTTTGCAGTTGTATTGCCCGAGTCATGAAGGCATAAGGAAGTTCCTGGAATGTATGACAGGTCCCTATTGCTATTTTGTCCTCTCTGAAAAGAGGGGTTGGTTTACATGCATGTGTCTTTTCTGGGTGCGTTGGAGATGTAGACCTAAAGCCATGACTGTAGAATGGACTTTTCATGCAGGGGAAACCAAACAAAAATAATTTAAAGCATTGACAGCTCATTAAATCCAATCTTAATGTGGAAGATGGATTTTGCTTATTCAGATAGAAGTGACTGGTCACAAACACTAACTAGAAGCCTGGTTTCCTTCAATGAGTCACCGAATGTTTTGCTATTTTTCCAGTCTCACTATGATTTTAGTTCTAGCAGACTTGAACGCTAAGATTATTCTGTGATAGCTCAGTGTTTTACTGAGCTGAAGTCACCAGTTTGGGAGTGTATATCTTTGCCATGAAAGGGAACACAGTCTTGCATTTATCTTCATTCACTTGCCTTTTAAAGCCTTCAGCTAACAGAGGACAAGTTATTAAAATCAGTTGCCTTGATGTTGTTGGATAAGACAGTAGACATCTCTTTCTCAGTAAGCTGATGAGATCTCTGTTTTAAGTGTCTTATTTGAACAATGCCATTTACAGTTTCCAGCAACATCTTTTTCTGTGGACTTGGTACATCGCAAGAAAGAGATTGCCATCTAGATCATGGAACACTGTTTGCATTGGGAAATTACAAAGTGTTAAATTTTGTTTGCTTGGTTGTTTTTTTTTTTTTTTTCTTCTTTGCTGCTTGCTTACTAACTTTTAGAACGTAAAAGGTAAATAATAGAGAAATTAAGCTTTTAGTTACAGATTTGTGTAGCCAACACCTGTATCCGATATAGTGATGGGATAAGCTGAGAACATGACAAACTAAATAGTTTAAGGTGGTTTCAGATTTGATATACAAATATGGTGATTGGGATGTTTGGGTACTACTCCTGTCAGATGCGTTTCATCATAGTCTGTTCAGAGAGGCAAGATTTCAGAGTTCAGGATTTTCTCAGGTTTTTGCTGTATGCTCATTATTACTCAGCGACTCAAATCTCTGTAGTTGAGAACACAATGATTATCTTTCTATTATAGCTTACTGCAGTTTTCTTTCTCTATTTCTGTTTTCCATGACTTGGTGCTACAAAGCTGATATCAGATCACAGGCAGGGGGTTAATATCTTGTGATCTGGCAGGACACAATGCCAATAACTGTCATTGATGGATTGACCAGCTCCATCACTTTCCCTTTCTTGGCACGCCAGAACTGTTCTCAAAGATTGCTTCCTCTGTTTGTGTACTACCTATGCTGAGGAAAAATGGACAACTTAATTACCAGTGACAAACTATCATGCACCTTTCAGAAGCACTGATGTATTGTGATGTGTTTGGTTTTTTTAATTCACTGCAAAGATTAGCAGTTTTTGACGTACAGTATTTCTGAATGAGTTGCACTCTCCAGACATTTTGTCATACTAACTCAAAGGTGTTCTTTATATTGTTTATCTGTTGAATACCATCTTTCTGATTTACAAATCTAGCAAAATATCATAAAATATAATAAAATACAGTGCTAACTGTGCAGTTGTTAGGGTTTTCGGATTTTCTAGGTGTAGTTGCAACTGTGTCATTGCTAGTTGTTTTGGCAAGTGGTTTTAGGACTGAGACAGTAGGTAGTGTTGAGAAGATGGTGAGAGAAACATACAGATGTTTGCCAGAAATGGTCATAAGAGGCTGCTAATCCCAAAGTGTATTTGCAAGAAGACATAGTGTGTCTTGAAAAATGAATGGAGTTTGCAAGAACAACAACTTGGAAGTGAAACAGTAGTTCCTTTACTACGGGTGTCCCAACTGAAAGAGTTCCCTGTAAAACTTGGTTGAGCTACTACTGTGAAATTGTCCTTTAATACTAGATGAGATGCAACAAATGTCATATCTTTCTGGCTTTACTATTTAGATTTCACTCTTTGTGAAGATGAAGTATCTTCTAAATGTCCATCATAAATTCTTATAATAGAGTTGTAGAAAGAAAAAAATCTGTGCCAAGCAGTCTTGAACAGCATACTACTAATACACTTAAGATGTTTCTCCTAGGAAATTGGAGCTCTGTAATAGAAAGCATGTTTTCAGATTAATCTAAATGACTCTATTATTAGAGTGCAATGGGATACTCTGAGCCAATCAAGAATACTTTTTTCCCCAATCAGTCCATGGGGTGAAAAGCAGACGCATTATCTGGTTCCTGTTGATGGGAACCAGGAGAATAATCAGGCAAGAGTTATCCAGTAAGCATATGGATGATACACAGATAAGGATGGAAAACAGTGCAGTGTTCTCCCCTCTCATTTATACTCATTGCAGTCTGAGTAGCATAGATGGCTCCTGATGAATAGTGGTGCTATATGATACGCAAACTAGTCTGGGAATGGAATAACAGTACAACTATTATGGCCCAGTGAGAAAACATTTTTGTACAATGCTGCTCGTGTCTGACCTTAATCTGAATTAAATTAAGCAGATATGTGGTTTGTCCATAAGTAATGGCATTGAGTAGAGAAAGATCTAAGAAAAGGTAATTTAGAGGCTCAGTTTGAGTTTTTACTCGTATCCTTTCCTCCCCACGCCTGCATTTTGGAAACCGAGAGGTATTTCAAAAGGAGAAAAAGTAAGAACTTTGTTCCTCCCTCAAGTTGTTTTACAAGGAGAGGTTATTTGGCCAGTTGGGAGCTACATAGATTTTTGTACAGAGACATACATGACTGTTGGGAACCATCACGAGTTTAGAGTGAAGAAAAGCAGTGCTTCGCTGTGTTGTAAACTGTAGTTGCTGTCCTACCAACGCACAAAGGTTAAACTGGCGTCTTGGTGCAGGGGATCTCACAGTGCTGCGAGAGCTCATCAAGGAGGGATGGTTGCTGTAGGTGTACATGTCACTTGTTTCTGCAGTATCTGTTGATACTTGTCTGATTTTAGACAGGTTATCTGTGCCTTGTGTAACTTTGCAGTAGACTTGATGTAGTCAGGGGAAAAAGTCTTCTAGAACAGACATACTATACAAGATGAAGACTTCTTGAAAAAAGACTTTGCTGCTCATAGGCCACAGCAGGTATTTTCCTCCTGCAAAACTCATGCACCTGCCCTTCTACTGTACTTACCAATTGTGCAGCCATAAAGTTAAATATAGTCCTTTTGGGCAGGGAGGAAGAATAGTCTAGAGAGGGAGTAGAATATTTATATACTGAATAAAGGCTGAAACATATTGCAGGCTTTAATTAAGCCTCCAGAAACATTGTGTCAGAAGAAAGTAGATACCAACATGAACTAAGTACTGATCTACTATTCAGAGATCATAACCTTGGTCTAATTACATTATTAGTATATAAATTATTGCATGAATTATTTAAAATTAATATTACAGATATTAGTTGTCATTAATAACTTGGAGGTGCCTTTTTGTCACAGAAGAACAGATTAACATTATAATTACTGCATGAAAAATAGATATTGATGAAAAATTGCTGTTTGAGACATCATTGTCATTACATTATGTATTTTTTTCTATTCACTTTTCTCTGTTCATTATTCTGCATTTCTAATTATTGTCTTTAAGAAGAGCTGTTAACTGTGATGTATTAGTAGATATATCGATACAGGATGTGTTAGCACCTAAAAGAATACAGATGCATGGTTACTTGTGGAAGGTAAAACAGAGACAGAAGCAGCTCTCCAACAGCTTGATAAACTAACTTGTGAGTATTGCGGCTATATCTGCTGACTGTGAACTCCTGGTGTTGAAAAAATGACTTGCCATTTGTTTTCCTCCTTTGAATTTTTTTTTTCCCCTTCATCGTCTTGAAGAAGGTGAGAATAATTAGCAGCATAATTAAAGCCATGATACATGTTGCAAGAAATTAGAGGTGTTGACATTTTACTTTAATTGTTAGGTGCCAACTGTTGGTGGATACTAGCTAGACAACGATTTAACACAGAAAATGCTTCTCAGTTGGATATCTTCAAAATAAATGTTGTGCCTATGTTGTAATAATTGTGCAGAAACAATACCCCCCCCCCCCATTTGCTAGTGACCTCCTGAAACTGCTCAGAGATGAGTAATAGCTATAGCTAAAAGCTCACTGAGGAGTGCCCCTGTAGATGGACTTTTGGAGTAGAAAAGTCTTTGGCGCTTGAATCAAAGAATCCTGATTTATCTTTGGTTAGGTAAACATTTGGGCTCTAACAGCAAATATATAATACAATCTTCTATAAAATTATTTCAGTGAAAGAAACTGAGACATCTTTCTGTGAGTGGCTTACCCACAAATTCTACTTCTTTCTCATTTACTGCCTGCTACTTTACTGCGTTCTGTATGTGGATGTCCTTTCAGATGTCCTCTGTTCAGGAGAACCTCAGTTAGGCTGTTTTCCTGCTGTGCAATTGCATGCTTTTGTTACCCTACATGCATTATGTACATCACTCTTAGGTTTTTGAGTGTGGCTTTCTTTTTTTTAATGCCACCAAGCAATCATGTTTCTGTTATTTCTGGGTTGTATGTGAATGGCCCAAATTTATATTTTTTCCAGCTTTATTGCCAGAGGAACAAGAAGGCAACAGGAAAGCTATTTTGCCCCTTGTGGGAGGCTGCTGTTCTTAGCACGACTGTTCTATGAAACTAATAAACTGCTGCTTACTGTTAAGCAGCTATGTCACTCACTAAAGATGCTTTTGTGGCTGTTTCCTAAGAAAATGAGGATTGTTACCTTGTCCTAGGTGTTAAGATTAACAGAGGTTTGAGAGTTTTAACAATTCTTGACCAGTTTCATTCTGTCACTGCGAGTCTGGTGTCTGATGATGATTAAGTTTGTAAGTATGTAACAAGCAGCTAGTAGATTCAGACTGTTATCTTCAACAGTTAACAAATTTAATGTATTTATTAAATGCTCAACAAAGGACAGTGTGCTTTTTCTGGTACAATGATTCATTGTCTTATGAAGGACTACACAAAGTTACTTGCCTGGCCGGCAGAGCTTCTGTTAAATTTATGCTTAATGCGAAAAATTACTTACACTATGAGTAAGTGTCGCTGAAATTAGTACAGTGTTTAGCTTTAAAAAAATTAGATGAGCAAAGCCTGTAATATTTATTCCGTAATTTTTATATTCTCACACACACACACACACACACCCTTTCACTGGTAGCTAAAGGCGAACTGTGGTTTAATAACTTGACTGTTGCCTACACTAGGTCAGATATGCTGGATGAAATCTACAGCAGCAGATGAATTCTTGTTGATTTGCAGTGTATTTCCGCTTTGTGTAATGGGCATTTTGCTTTAAGACTGCATGATAGTTTTTGTACATAGAGGGATGCAAACAATTTTGGTTTATTTGTTTATACAAAATATGGAAAGTAGGAACTGTGTGTCTTGTGGATGTCATCAGGAGTTTTGTGTTGCTTAGTCATTTGATCAGCTTTTGATCATGATTGTGTTGTGATTAGGACTTTTTTTTTTTCAGATAGATCAGAAGTAGGAGTATGAATTGTTTTAATCTGAAGGTTTAATAAGAGTCTTTGATATTTTGGCTAAGTTACCTGGAAAAGGATAACCTTCATTTTCTGTAGGAGTAGTCACTGTTACATCATCTGCTAAGCCTGTTACGATAGGTATATGTTTCACAGATCAAGAAGGAGGATTACCTTGTTTATTGATCCCAGCAGGGGATACGTGTTAGCGGTGTTATAAACATTGACAAGAACCGATTGCTTCTGAGTGTGCGCAAAAGGATAAACATAGCTACTTTGGATACTTGCTGATGAAAATCGTCTTCAGGCATCATACCTAGCTGACTTAAAATTAGGTGTTGTGAATTACCCTATTAATGGTTTCAAGACTCCCTAGAAACTGGTCTTAATGATCGTTTCTGGTGCCTGTGTGCTGCTATGGTTCTATGTTTTAGTATTTTTGAGTGCTTCAGTTCTTTTCCTGTAAAATAAGAATAAAGTGACTTTTCTGAATTACTGTAATGATGCTAGGTGCTGGAATGCTACTGTATCAAATTTTGTGGAAGTGCTATCCTGATACCTGCAAAGATGAGTCAGACAACCTGGATTCTTTTCTTTCCTCTGCTACTCATCTGTTGCATGACCCTAAGCTATTTTAGTGTCAGTTTTCTGTGCCTTGCTGTGCAAATGTGTGTTGGCTTTTTCTTAAAACACAAGCATGCATGCACAGATGCACAAAAGAAAAAAAAAAAAAAGATAAAAATATTCATTCCTGGTAAACAATTTTCAGATCTCTGGGTGAAAATTACTATAGAAGGCAGAAGGGGGGGGGGTATCTAGAAGTAGGAAGGAAAATCCAGAAAAATAAAAATAGTTTTGCTTTCACCAAATACATTGTTTTGGTAGTTCATCCACAAGTAAGCTGTCCATGCTCAAGCTGCTTTATGGGCTAAACCCTGTCCCTGGTTAATTCTAATTTTGCTTCGGTATAAGTATTTTTATGTATATCAGTACAAGCAGTTCAGGAACTAAGTCTTTCACTGGGCAGGCATTTCTTTATTGAACTTAGCAGTAGAATATCTCTGAATGAAATTGAATAATAATGATCAAGCACTCTAGAATGTATTTTGAGAAAAATACCATGAAGTGTGAATAGTTGCAGGCAGAAGTAGAAGCAGTAATTATTTTGCGGGGAATCCATTTCTGCCCAATATTTTACTGTATCAGCTGATTTTGGAATTTCACTTAGATTGTAGTAGTTCAGTGGCAAGCCACAAAATGTGTCTACAAACCAAAATACTTGAGATCAAATCCTTATAAATTAGTAACAGCAGAAGGCAATTATCTGTATTGCTCTTTTGGGAAAGTGAAGATTCAGTTAACTGAAGAGCAATTTGATACTGAGGTGCAACAGAAGTGTTTGTTGGTTTTTTTTTTTCTTCTGAAGAACAGAATTTTATCCAGACAATCTAAAACTTAACAAATTGTGCACTACAACGTACTCTGTGCATATGCTTGCTTAAACCCAGTATAATCTTCCTTGTATTTGAGAGCTGAGTTTTACTGTTAAGGTTAATAGTGCTCCAGCATTTAGACATTTAACTCTGATGATGTCAAAAGAAATCACGTACGTAATATCTGTGCCAATACAAGCTTTTTGCCTTCATGTTAGACACGTACCTGTCTATTTTTGGTTTGTGTACAGATTTCTGTTTCCCATAATGAAATGGATGTTTAAATTTAGGCTATATTCTCAAACTAAACTACTTGGTTCTTCTAGCAGGAGCTGAATTTGTTCTAGCTCTAGGAAAAGTTACCCCTTTGCTGTTTACTAGATTTGCAGGTCAGATCCTAGACTGGAGGAAAAAGAGGGGAATCTCTTTTATGAGTAAGGTGTTGGAGGTGGCACATACTTCTCTTAAACACAAGTTGAACTGGTAACACTTCATGCTTATTTCCATTACCAGCACTTTAAAGATGAGCCCACTCTGAAAAGGTGAATATAGAAAGTCAACTAGCAGCACAGTGCATCATGTATATGTAGTCATATATATAATTTATATATGCATGTAGTCAAACTGTGCAACTCCTCTATGTGTTTGTATATAAAAAGTGGGAAAAACTTACTTGCTCAGCATTTAAGAATAGACAGATATAAGCTCTATAAACACAAAGTGCTAATTTGTTTGTCAACTACATGCCTGAAGAGTTTATCTCCACAAAATATTTTTGAATCATTGGATTCATATGGACCTTTATACGTTGTTAATTTTTACTAAGAGAGTCTTTCGTACAATTAAAATAGCAGTGAGAGCACTCTCCTGCTGTATATGCCCTATCCATTATTGTATTACATTCTGACTCATTTCTTCTGAAAAGATTTTTTTAATTACTCAGAAAACGTTGGCTTCCTTAATGATGAATGAAGACTTGCAAGTGGTGATCCTCACCTGAAAATTAAAACAAAGGATGTGATTACTAATTCAAGAATATCAGCTTCTACTAATTTTGAAATAACTGGCAGAAATGTTGAATTGCTCCATACCTTTTTGGTAAGTGCCTCAATTATTTAGCTGTATCTGTGAAGTCAATAGATCTGCAAAAGCTGGAGTATTCTAATGGAGTAGTCTGAATCACAGCATGTAGGACTCTGTCCCTGCCTTCCCATTGTTTTTCTCTATAAACAATATGCGAATTCAGCTGTTCTCTAGGGAAATGACTAGAATCACTGGTGTTGGACTGCAGGGATTATTTCTCTTATCACTCATAGGTTAGGGCAGTCCTTTAAAACACGAGAACCGTACTTCATTTCTTTTTCTGCCCGAACAATATTGAGCTGTTAATCTCTTCTGTTCATGACATTTTCGTGACCTCCATGCTAGATTGTATTCTCTCTCTTATTCTGTCCTGTTAATTCTTTTCTGCTTGGCATAAACAAACACTTATTGGCAACCACAATCCACTGCTTCCCAGATGAGGGTCCAAATCATCAGAAAATCATACCTGTTTTTTATTCCATGAATATGTACCTATTTTAGTACAAAGCGGAGCAGTGGTTTTCTGTTACAGACAGGATTCTCCATCAGCGCAATCCAGAGCCTGACATTATGAGGTCAGTTCAGCATATTTCAGAGCATGATTGCCCGTGTGAGAAATGTTGATCGAAATCTTTGCAATTAAACAGGTAAAGGAGGTAAAAGCCAGATTTAGCTCACAATTGCTAAGTCTTCTAACTCTGGAGTTTGATCTCCTGGAAGGAAACAGAGCTATTCCCCCCCATTCTGTATTCCAGCATTCATCTGTATTTCCTTCCACATTTTCTCTGCTTGTAAGTGCTAAAAGTGAATTGTTCCATTGTGAACGGAGTATTTTGTTTCTCATAACTATTGTTTATTTTGGCAAAATGAGCCAGAATAAGTTTTCTGTTAAATGTTATGAATTTTACATGCTATTTGCAACTGAAATAGAAAATCAGTTATTAGATGCCATTTGCTATTGACCAAAAAGGAATGCCTTTAAGTTCTGGCTTTGTGTGGTGCTGGGAGGGAGAGAAAAGAAAATGCCAGATATGTGGTTATTGGAGGATTTTCCTTTTGCATGCTATTTGCATTGGTTGTGCAGATTTTGGGGTGTGTTGGGTTGGTTTGCTTGCTTGTTTGTTTTGGAAATGATGAGTTCTCTAGGAAACACTAAACCACTATTATACAATGTAGTTTGCAGACTGGAGTAAAACTTTTCTGTAGAGCTAGCAGAATATGAACAAAAGTATTCACTGGTAAATTTTTCTACAGTTAATGATGTAATTGTGTGCAATTTCCTTAGCAGTTATGTGTTGGATCTTTGTTTTCTTGTACAGTGGTGGTCTTTGGTATAATAATTGTCCATTGAGATTGCATTTGCGCTGCTAACGGAATGGTTTCTATATAAGATCTATAGCAGGTAGAAACCCTGTTGGGAAGAACTTAGCTTGACACTTCAGCGTCTTCAACCATAGAGCGCTGCATCACACCAAAATCAATCATGGTCTGCTACAGCTGAGTCTTTACAATTTGCCAGAGGGCAAATAAACAGTCCTGGTGCTAATGTACATCTGTTAAGAGCTGTAAGAACAGTAGTGACTGTGAAACTCAGTGGCTGAAATACTAAAGGATGATTATTCCTGTAATGTGTTTTGTGACTCTCTGGAAGCTGTCAGAAAATCATGAATGATGCAGCATATTCATTGTCTTTTGAAAAATATAGGAAAAGGCAGCTCCCTTTTCATTGTGTGCAACCTTGTGTGTGTGTGAAAGATAAGTGAGAAAATGTGTGTAAATGCTTGAGAGGGAGGATAATCCACAAAAAGAACATAAGGAAGAACTGAGGGGAAGGTGTATGTGGGAGTGCAACGGAAGGCTGGAACATGAATGGACAGCAGGTCAAAAGTAACCCAAGAAGTGAAGAGGTACAAGCAGAAGAAAATAAGAGAAAGACGTTGGGATGAACACTCCCAAGAAACGGTAGTTACTCACTGAAAGTCTATTTTTTGCTGCTTTAAGTTTAAATGCATAGACAGGATGGTTTCACCATTTTATCTAAAATAGAAAATATCCTAAGAAGGAAACTTCCAAACCCAAACTTCTTGTGTTCCCACTGAATGTGAAATGTCACACTTCAGCTTGTACTGCCAATCTTTAAATTTCCCCTTTGTGCAATTTTGATGATAACATATTGGCAGTACCTTAAGAGATGCGTTAATTTTGCCTGTTGAATTCTAGCAGGCCAGATAGAGGAAGAGAATGGCTTCAGGAATTTTCTGTGTATGCAAAAGATGCTGGTGCTTCTCTGCAGGAATGTACTTAAATTAGCAAAAAACAGTTACTTACAAAGGTGGCTAGAGATAGCTTCGTAATATTTCTGTGGGGATTTCTTAGGTGTGAGCTAAACGTTAGCAAGGAATAAAACTTTGTCAAGGGCATTTCTAGCACCAGATGCTCTGGTGCTCTAGAACCAGAAAACAGGCACCTGTATCTTATTTTATTTTTACACTTCAGCCTGCATCTTTGTAAATATGTTTTTTTATTTTCAATATGGAGAAAAAAAAATGTTTTTGTAGGTATTTCTTTAACCCCCCTCCCCCAGTCACAGAAGTGACATAGAAACATGCATGTGATAACTGAAATGTTTTAAGGTGGGGGGAAGACCTCCAGGATTACAAGCCATAATTACTGAGAAAATTCTGTTCTTTCTCTGTGATCAATTCTGCCAGTTTTTCTGGAAGTTATTTTTTTCTGTAGGCAATCGAGAACATTTAATTTTGAAGACGTATATCACTCTAGCTATAAAATGCACTGTATTTTAACTGCACATTTTATTTCAAGAGAAAATTATTTTTCTTTTGGTTCATTCTTTTTATCACAATAGTCTTTGTGCACAAGTGTAGAATACTTGATAGTTGAGTAGCCATAGGATACTGGATTTATGCAGATCAATTGCTAATGCTTTTCAGTCTGCTAATCCAGGAATATTGCTGGGTTCACTGTAAATGTTCCTGTAGAAATGAACTTCCTTTCACTGAATGTGAAGTTAGGTAACATTTCAGTTTTCACTTGGCACAGCTTGTGAGCTGATGAGGATTCCTTACACATTCCAGCTTTACTGTACTTTGCTATAATTAGGACAGTTCTGATTATAAAACCAGTGTCTGTATTGAAACGCTCTCCAGATTTTTGGATTTCCTGGAATGACAGCAAATGCATATCCAGCTAAAATGAGCTCAAGATGAGCAGACACCCTGGAGAAGCATACAGTACTTTCAAAGATTTATGCAAGATATTCAAGATGATTTTGTACTTCTCATGTTTGGCCAGTATGACCTTTTCAGTGGTGGCTTAAGGATTTTTAAGGATCCCTTTTGGCTTTGAATCTGAGGAAGTGACAGCTTTGTTAAGAAGGAGAGGGAGGACATATAACTTAAAGCCTCTAAAGATTCAGTAGCTTACTCTTACATACTGCTGACTTGACTGCTCACTCTGCTGGCTTCTCCCTGGTTTCTTGAATTTCTGTTCCCTGCTGAGTTACATAATGAACGTTCTCTGAACTCCCACACTTTACACATGCCTTCCCACACAGCCTCTTTCTTTTGCTAAAAACGGATGGAAGAATTCTAACTTACTTGTTGAAAAGCTTCACACAATGCTGCTGAATCACATCTCAAAATAGGAGCAAATCTTTCAAGTTATTTAAAAAAAAACAAACCCACCACAAAACCCAACAAAGCAAAGCACACAAATAAAACCACACACAAAAAACTGGACCCACCCTCCACCAAAATTGACAGACATTGTAGAAGGGCAAAACAACTGTGAATCAACTCTTAATTCTTGCAGCATCAGTCTAAAAGAAAGCTTGCCTGTTAGCTGCTATTTTAAGAATAAAGATCTGTGATGTAGTTCACATAGCTACCAGATGGCAGCAGCTAGCAGTGGACAAGTATCACAGATACTTGCTAGTCAGAAAAGTGTGTAAAAGCTCAATCTATAGTAAATATAAATAGTGAAAGCAAGAAGATTTCCACTTGACTCTTGCATATTCGTCTCTGCGTGGTTTACAGCTAGACCGAAATGGGAGGAGGTGAAGCCCATTAGCAGGACCTTTTACTGGCCAAATTCCAATAGCTGTTATTTTGAAAATTACCTTGATATTTTGAGGACATCAGAATCTTTACATTGCTGGGAATCAAGGCATAGCAGTCTGACAAGAATGTACTTTATAGCCAATTCTGAATATACTTAGGAAACCAGTGCAAATTCACATTTTGAACTGCCTCTCAAGGTGTGAAAGCTTATTAGAGCACATTTAAAGTGTAACAGGACCTTGCCAGACTGAAGTTGGAACCTGTAACCTTTATTTGATGGATATTAATTTGCCAGGTGATATCAGAGTCTTCCAGTGTCTTAAGCATAATTTTCTTTCATAACTTTTCCAATCATAGAAACTGCCTAAATAGCAAGAACTTACATAGGGATGTTCTAGGGAAAACCGATGTGTGAAAGAAATGGAAGTTGGAAAGCAATCAACCTGGGTTCTTGCAGATCCTAGCAGCCTTGTCTTGTCTTGCTTTTTAGCCCAGGAACTTTCATTGGTTTCTTCTGTTCAAATAAACTGGACATTCTCCTCTCTATTTTTTTTTTTTTTACTGCATTTCCTCACTGTCATGAGTAAGGCTTCTGGTTTACTCCTTATGTCTTCAAGATCCCTATCCTTGAGTCTATCAATCTGCACCTATACCACAACTTTCATGCTTGATGGATCTTTTCCCTACCCCGTATTTTGCTTTCCAGGAAGTTTCATAGGTGGCTGTACTTGTGTGTTGTTTGGTTTGTTTGTTTGTTTTTTTTCCTCTAGGAGAGGCAATTTCTTCCCTCTCTCAAGAACATAGCAGCTGCATCAGGTAAACTGTAGGCATAACTCCTTGCTTTACAGAATAATTAAGATACAGTGAGGGAACTGGGGGAAAAAATAAATGTCATCCTACTGTCCAATTACACTGATGAAAACAGTTTTTCCCTCAGTAAACTGTTTTCAGTTGGTGCCCATCAGACTAATGTGGGAGGGCTCAGTCCCTCGGAACCTGTCCAGAGTTCGGTCACTGGTCCTGTGTTTTTGGTTTTTGGGCAGGCTTATTGTATAACCCTTTTTGTTCTCTCCTGAGAAGCGATGTTCACAGTATAGTTGCATAGTGCCTATGTCATTACAAAGTCTTTTCATGTTGCTGTTATGTTTTGGGGTTGGGTGGGGTTTTTTGTTGTTTTAAAGATTTTTCCGTGCCATATCCAGTGAGGGAGCTTAGTTTCTTTTCTAAGCATGCATTGCATCAATAGACACACATGGCTTTCTGTCCTCAGAAGCCTCATCTTTCTTCAGTATTGACAGTGTTCTTCAGTATATCTATTTATAAATACTTCTAGCAGTATGCATAAATAATGAACTATACACGTGCTTCCCTGCAGTAATTTTCAGAAAGCATTTTGGGAATTACAATCACAGTGTTTCAAACTTAATTCCTTCTGTTTTCCCCGTCCTAATTCTGAAACTCTCATTCTGAAGTTCTTTATGTTTTTGCCCTGTATTCTCATGGTATTTTGAAGGGTTTCAGGTACATCTGTTCTAATGCTTGTAACTTTCCAAATGTGCATCCCACCCTGCCTGAGTTTTTCTTATTAATGTTTTCATTAGGTATCTGTCACATTTGTCAAAGGAGTGCCTGTGGAGGAAATAGGACCTTTAAATCACCCAGGACATGTTTTTTTTTGTTTGGGTTTTTTTTGTTTGTTTTTGTTTGTTTTTTTTAACAAACTGTTTCATTTTCTAGCCAGGATACCATATGCAAAAAATAGTTGCTACATCTTAATCCCCACTTGTTGCACAGGCAGACTAGCATTTCTTCTCTATGGTTCTCCTGCAAGTGACTAATGTACAGGAGGTATTGTTCTTCATGACACCTTGAATTATTTTCTTGGTCCTCCTTAAATTCTGGTTGGTTACTGGGGTTCCTTTTCAGTACTTTAAAGGTTTTGCTTATTTTCGCCCAGTATGACCTATTCTTTCATTGATAGTTGAGAAGATGATTTTCATGGTTTAAAACAGTACAAGGAGTTAAAAGCACTGAGACTGACTCACCTGCTGGCTACATCTTAACAAGTTTACACAAAATAAAAGTCCAGTTGTACACTGTGTTTGTTATGAACTACAATGCGAAGATGGTAAGGAAAGAATGGCCCAGAGGGTAGAGACTGCATATGTTGTCACAGTTGGTGGTAAAAACATGGATAACATTTCAGGTTTGGCTTTAAGTTTAAAGTGAAACTCATAGTTTTGGGGTTTTTTTATGTTCAAATAAAAATCCCTATTGTCGTCTAAGACTGTCAGACATTTTTACTGATTAATTGCAGCAGTCTCTATGTAAGGGCTACCCAGTATGCCATTCATCAGATGTGCTAACTGCCTGATCGTTTTGTGGGTCATAGCGAAGCATTGACCTGTGAATTCCAGGTGTAATGCATGTTTTGCTTTTCTGGAGCGTACACACTCCTTGTTTTAATAAAAATCAGTAGAAAATCTACCCTGGCCTTCAGTATTTATATTTGTAACTTCTCAGTTAATTTT
Source organism: Astur gentilis (assembly GCF_929443795.1). NCBI lineage: Eukaryota > Metazoa > Chordata > Aves > Accipitriformes > Accipitridae > Astur > Astur gentilis. The sequence goes on from NC_064903.1 coordinate 20,090,344, forward strand.
GGAACTCAGGAATACATTTTTGTACCATCTGACAGTGTTTGATACTTGCTTTTGAGGGGGACAAACAGTTACTATAATCTTGAATTCTGGTTCCTTTTAAGTCATTGACTCTGTAACCTCTCTCATTATTAGTACAATTAACTGCTTAATGCAGGATTCAAAGGAAGATCTTTTAAGATCTTTATGTAAGCCTTAATGTAGGAAACAAAACTAGTAAAAAAAAAAAAAAAACAAATCTGTTTGCTTCTCATTTCTAATATTGATTGCTAAGTCTGATTGCATCTGGCAAGTAACTTTTGACTAGCACCTAGGAGTGATCGGTGTAGTAATTTGGCCATTGGCAGAGTGTTTTAAGAGCCTTGCATGGCTTGTTTGCCAAATACAGGTGTCTGCTAATTTACATCCACAAAGGAAAAAAGCCATTGCCTTTAGCATTGAAGCACTGTCCATAGTAGAGAGACCAAAAACTTTCATTGAAACTTGAGTACAAGAACAGCAGGAAGAAAGACAATGGGAGATGGCTACGAACACCTGCCCATCTTGCATGTTGCTGGCCTATAGCATTCTGGGCATCCTTGTCATCTACCCACCATCTATTTATCAGGAATCCCAAAAGTACATTTGCACAGCAGCAGGTATGTATCAGTCTTAGCTGGCATCGTCTACCAACAGATTTCCGCTTGCAAGAATTACTTTGTCATGTTAAAATGATGGTTTTTCTATCATACCTGAATGTCTTTGTACAAACTTAACTAAACTATGACTTGTAGTGTCTCTACCTCATGTTCTGTCTTTAATATTGGCTTCTCATAGTATTCGTGAAACACTACCTCATGGAAAAGTTTGTCTCTTCCCTGCTTTCTCTCCTCCTTCAATCTTATATTCATGCTGTTGGTTCCTCTTTAAGTGTAATGGTGAGACTTGATTAGCTGAAGCAAAACCACCATGTACATGTTAAATGGAGCCCAGGACCAACCCCAGCCTGACACATGGCAGCTGTTTGGGATTCCTGCTCCAGAGGGTTCGTGCCCTGCTGCCCTGCAGGGAAGGGACCTTCTGTCAGTGCAGGCAGAGATCTAAGGAACCGGCATGCCAGGCTGAACACACTAAACTCCTGGTGCTTGTTGCTGTTGGTGTTTTGTTTTCATTGAAGTCGGTATTCTGATGTTTATTTTATTTATGGTATCAGGGAAAAGCACAATAGCTCTATTAATTGTATTTTTCTCCTTTAAAAAGCATCCCTGCTCTTATAATATGGAACAAGTCTGTCATTTTGGATTAAGAATTAGAGGGCTGTGTTCTCTACATAATGTGATTAAGATTCAAAGACCACTGAATGCCTTACTACATGTTTTAAGACAGACCTATTAGTTTCCCGGTGCAGCTCCATTACAGTGTTCTAGTGGCACAAGGTGGTTCTACAATGTAGGTGTTGAACACTAATTGGTGCTTCAGGGGAACCTGGTAGACCATGCAGTCTGTGCTGTGAATTTTCTATCTGTGATGAGCAGGAGAAGCACTGGGTGACTAGTGCTGCCATGCTGCACCAATAGCTGGGTAAACAGTCATCAGGGCTCATAATAAGTTGTGGATCAGACCAGGACTGAGAAGTGAACATGTTGATAATCCTGAAAACTGAGAAGTGCAGGAACTCCATTCTCAGATCTGACAAGAAGCCCAGCGTAGCTGGAGCCAAAGTGTAACTATAAAGTTGGTATTAGAAGACAATGGACCAATCAAATAAGTCTTTGCTGGAGAAGTTGCTTGTTTCTCACATACATAGACACATAGGTATCCAAAGCTAGTTCACACTTTTTTCTCTTTTTCTACCCATTTTTTTTTTGTATTTATGTATTTTCTACAAGCTGTGTTGCGTACCTATCTCGGGTAACTACCTTTTACATACACTGCAGTACCTTATTTTGTAGTGCACACTTCTTAGCTTTTTCTCATTTTATTTTCTATAACTTTATCCGCGTAGTAATTTGACAATGTTCTGTTAGGTTGGTATGCCAACGCAGTATTCTCCAATATGACTGAAGAGCCAACTCCATGTTACAAGGAGCACTATGTTTGTTACTGTTCTTCCATAATGCTTTAAGGAAGCTCTTTGTAATAAAATGGAAATAGGAAACAATTTACTGTTTTACATAGAAGTATCAACATAAAATATCTCTAGGGGGAAAAAAAACCAAAACAAACCAACAAAAAACTTTAAATTGTGTTGTTGGTTTCCTGAAGCATAATGAATACAAAGCTTCCAGTTTCTCTGAGGTCTGATTTTTTTTTTTTTTTTTTTTTTTTTTTTTTTTTTTGTGCAAGACATTAGTTTGTCTGGAGGCCTCAAGCTGATATATGAGCTAAATAAAATCCTATGTAATTATTCAGGTAAAATAGTTTTGAATGAATTTTACATTTTATTAGAAAGGAAGCAAAGATATCTTTGATTATTTTAGAAACATCTTTTGTCCTTTTAAATGAGTCTCAAAAAACATGATGTGACTTGTTCTGTTACAGAGCTTATTTTGTCCACACCCATGTTGTGGGTGGAAGAAGCATCAAGTGGTTGTTATTTCTAAAACAAAGCAGCTAGTTATAGGGAGTGGGACAGTCATGATATGCTGTATCAAGTCTTGTCCCTTTCTTAGAAAATTCCTTAAAACATAATCCAGAAATATGAAAAAACCCTTCTTCCCCTCCTTCACTCTTACTTTGGAGAAATCCCAAGGTCCAAATGAAATTAATTCTGGTCGCTGCTGACAAGGGCTTGCTTATAGTCATCCTTTATTAACCTTTCGATGGTTGCATAGGCTAAAATTTGTGAATTCTTGATTTAGGGCATCATGATTTTTCAGTACCAAATTGTAATATGGTTCAAGCCAAAAAGACATTGGTATTTGCACCATTTGTTATGTTTATTTTATATGTTATTGTTATTTTATACACTTTTGAATAACATAGCTTTAATTTTTTCTTTGGCTTATACTGTTTTCTATTTTTTTTTTTTTAGTGGAAATGATGTTTCTTCTTCTTTCCAAATGAGATTATGTACTACTTCATTTAAGTCTGTAATGAACATCTGAGGCTTTGATAGAATATAATACTATAAGTTCTTCTTGTTAAATTTCTTGTTACTAGTGCTAATGATGAGAGCAAAAAATAGCAAAACACTCTAAAATTCTCTAAAAAGCCTGAAGCAGGATATAGAAAATTTGCATTTTGAAAAATCATTGTTCTATTAAATTATTTTATTCCTAATTCACAGATGATTACAAAGCTTATCCCTAGTAATAGGGAGAACTTGCTAGTTTTTTTGTTCCTTGCTAGGTGCTTATTTCCTTAGCCTCAGAATTCTGATTTCACTTGAACATGAAGGACTTCTCTATTGCTTCAGGGCACTCTCTGCCCAAAGAAATCACTAGTTTTTTTGACAGGCTGACTGCAGACTACTGTGGGTAGAAGATTCTCCCATCACAGACCAGTAATCCAAGTAACAGGCGTTATGCTAGGCAAGGTGCTTATTTTTCTTTCTCTAGGATGTTTTCTGAATTGCATTCTACTGTTTTGCACACACGATGGAGAAAGTTGCAGTAAGTAATAGGCAATTCCTAAACTAGTTAGCAGTGCCAGAAATTAAATTTCAGTCTATCATTTGTAGTAGGCCCAGCTTTCTGTTCCAGATTTGTGTGCTGTTCTTCAGCTTCTAAGGGCATCTGAAATTGCTGATCAGGTTACCCTGTTCTCTTGCAGTATCAAGTTCATTGTGCTATCAGAAGTTCTTGTATTCCACTTAAACCAATTTCCCCATTACCTTGCCTTGCCAATCAGGTAGTAAGTGTGGGCTGATCATCTGTTCAGATTAAACCACACATAGGGAAAGGACTGTGATGGGAGACTGAGCAAAGATGATCTATGGCTTAACAGCTCGTGTCTTTCAGAAGTAACTTTGGCATTAACGTGCATGAGGGTTGCCAGCGAACATGAAGTTCGAAAGGTGTAGCTTCTGCAGGAGCTGAAACCACAGCCAGAGAGTAGCACAGCATTCCTGACTGTGTCTCTCTCCCTCTGCCAAATCAGATATTTTAGTCACTTGTGTTGTCTCATTATCTCAGAAGACTCCTTGTACTAAATGATACAACCTATCTGGAATAAATGTGAGGTGTTATAGTGCTAATATCTGGCTCCACAGCAGCAGTCCTGTGTCTTAAGTCTCTGAGAACAGCAGTCTCTGATTCCTGTTGCCTTAGTGAGTAGCTCCAATTCTGTACCTATTGAAAATTATTGAAAAAAGAAGAGAATATGTTAACGCTTCTAGGTGTTGGTCATTTTTGTTGCAGTTAAAGGGAGTTGAGAACATGTTCGCACTTGTAGATGCTGATCATTTTATTACAATAAAACCTAGAGTGGGATTAAGTAGTAGATTTTTAAGAGTGTCTGGAAGGAAGGACAAATAAGAACCTTCATCTCTATGAATTTGCACAGCTCACTTCAAAAGGAAAATTGATAAAACATTAGATACATTAAAAGTGCTAGGTGTTGCAAATGTGTAAGGGCCCTAATACCATTACTTATACTTATTACTGTGGAGTTTGTAGGAGTGAAAATTGACCACTTGAAAATGTGCCTCTTCCCCTCTGTCTCCAGGTATCAAGCTTTTACAAGCTCCTTATTCAGTGCTTTGACTGGTATTGTGCTTACATATGTAACGCATTACATTAGAAGTAAACAAATACATATATTTTTAATTCCCAGTTTAATATTCTTTCTCTTTTTGAATCTGCCCGGTTACAGTACCTTACGGATCCTACATGACTGCATGTTACAGAAATTCTGCTTTCATGCCTTTCTCATGTGTCAGTGAAAACCACAGAATGAATAGGACTGTGAAGTTGTGGCAAAATAGCTTATGTGAGAAAACATTGTTGAATAAAGCAGTCAGTATCGTGACAGGAATTTTTGTGCCTGTGCTTAACTAACTCATTTCATGCTGAGAAATAGTTTTTCCTTAGTCCATGTGCACTTCCTGAGATTTTTAACCTACTTAAAAAAACTACTTCAGGTGGAACACAGATTTAGCTTGCCTGCTTTTTTGTGTATTTTGAAAAGAAAAGTTGATAGCTGTGCTCTTCTACTCCAGTGCTAAATGGTAACAAGGTCAGGTAAAACAGAAGACCATGTTGCACTTGGCATCTTTGCCTGCTCCAACATAGTGGTAGCAGTTGTCCCCAGGTAGCAGGTGAGGAGTTTTGTTCTCTGCCCTAATGATACTCATACATTAACAACTGGAGAGCCATAAAGTAATGCTTATGGTATTTAATGCTGCAAAGCTTTTGAAGTTCTTGTGCTTCCACCCTATCATGGTTGTGAAGCTCTCCGTTACAAAGACAAAAGGTGTAGAATCAATGCAAAATATGTAATATGTTGATAAATACTTAAAACTGCACACAGTCTCGAGAACTAATCATAAATATGAATATGAACTATCAAGCTACTATATAAAAAACAAAATCAACAGGCCATTCCTTTAACTCTCGGTCTGCTGTAATCCCTAATTGGTATCTTTTGTGGAATTTGATTTGCTTTTCTGTCTGCCTTACAGAGATTTAACAAACAAACAAAAACTCCCAAACATAAAGTTGTTAAATTTGATACAGACTTGGGGGAGAACAGAAGTTGAAACAAAACTGAAATATTGCTTACATGCTTAAGGTTGAAATCCTGCTTGTTCTTTCATGTCTGCAAACTTTCCGGTGAACGTGCAGGTGAAATTTTGCCCATGGTGGAAGCTAGATAGTGAACAAAGGAATGTTAACTGTGCGCTTGCTGTAACGATGGAAAAAATAATCTGAAGTGTCTGCACCTAAGTGTGTTGTGTATGCTTTTATGCTGAAGCATATGCCATGCACAGTAGCTACCAAATATAGAGGGGCTGGGGGGATCATGGGATGCTAGCATAGATTAGAATCTCTGTTGAGATATTCCTTAGTGCCCTGGATAGCTTTATTATTTATCTTGCATCATTGGTAAGTTAGAGACGCATGGAGTACTAGCTACTCCATGTGTATGTAGTACAGAGATACCGTCTTCTCAAAGGAGCTGAGGATTCAGATCATATCAGATAATTCTTTGCTTGTATGAGCAAAGTGCAGAGCACAGTTCCTTCTCAGTGAAGAGAAAGAAAAGAATAAAATTAAATATGTATTTAGAGCAGATGATTTAAACCAGCAGGTTGTAATTTACCCTTATAGCTTCAGGATTAATGTGTGAAGAATCTTTGGAAAACAGATTTGATCTGCCTTTTTACACATTATTTTCCCCTCTGTACTGCATTCTGTTTAGTGCTCACTGTGTTCTATCTACTGTAGACGGTTTTTTTATTTCCAGTTCCTTGTCAGTTAATGTTCATCTTTGATCTGTGTCATCACAGTTGTTGCTGGGGTAGCGGATTATGATTTCTGCTGTTAATAATGATACCACTATTCTGGTTGCCAGAGCAGGAGGAATTGCTGAATAGGACTTATACTGTGGATTATCTTCACTTTAAGGAACAAAAATACTAAGGTGATTATGTAGTCAGACGCTACAGAGGGGACTTTCAGCTGTAGTTCGGATTGTAGCTACAACTTTTATTTTGATTTTTTTATTTCCAAATTATACTTAAAATAAAAGATTCAGTTCCTGGAAGATCTCTGGAGAAGTTACATTTTTTTCTTGTTTAAAAACTGCCACTCCACCCCACAGCCACCCCCCAAAACCTCAACCACCCACAATCCGATTGTGTGTTTTCTAAAATACCAAGTCTCAAAACTGCCTGCTATCAGGCCTCTTTGTCATGTTTCAATGAGAAGTAGATTCAAAGTGAGAGGCAGGAGGTAAAAAGCCTACACTGCTTTGTGAAGAAAACAAAACAAACAAAAAAAATCCCCAAACCCTCCTGTGGTATCTCAACTGTTGTTCCTGACAATTAATGTTAATCAGCTGGTTTAGGGTAAAATGTGCAGCAGTTTCTATGCCTGTTTGCTTCTTGACAGCCTCTTTAGTCCAGTGGTTTCCATTTGAATTTAATCTTTACTTGTGGGACTGATCTCTGAAGATGTTGAAGGCCTGAGGAAAGGCTGGTGTAATGGTAGGATTTTTTGCTCTGATGCATTCTGTTGAACTGGGAAGTGTGCAGCTGTCTTTTTTCCCCTTTTGTTTCCTCTTCTTCCTTCACTCTTTTCTCTCTGGACAATGTAATTTCAGGAAATGGATAGACTATGCCTCCTGTTCTAATACAGTCAAGAAATTATAAAACTGGGCAGGTAACTGTAGTAAGTGGGCTAGTTAGTTTATGTCTAGTCAATCTTAATATAACATCCCCATACAAGAGCAATGACCTTAGAGAAAAAATTCTGAAAGTTGCAGTAGTAACAGATTTGTATTTATAAGAATACTTACTAGGTGAAAGATCTAAATTTGAAATTAAATTCCTTTTTTTTTTAAAACTCCACTGAGCCTTCTTTATTTCTGTCTGTGTTGGTGTGGTACAGGTTGGTCTGAACCAAACTGTAACCTCTTTCTTCACTTTTCTCAGAATATTTGGCTCAAGATTTCAATAGGGGTTTGACTGTTGCAAATTAAGATGCTTTTCCTAATTGCTGTACTTAAAAATTAAGAGATTATTTTTGCCTACCGAATGTTTCAATGCTATTTACTTCAAACGCTGCTGTAATGCTATTTGACCTTCTACACTAGAAGGAAACAGAATTCTCTTTGGCATTCTCCTTTCATCATAAGCAGTCTGATTGACTGGGAAGATCTGTGGCAGAACGACAAGCCTGGCACAAATACAGACTTTTCTGAATCTTTGGAGTTTTCATGATCAAATAAGTATGAAATGTATCAGAGAATGTGTGTGTACATGTACACAGTTCATTGCTGCTATATCTAAATACTTCAGACGTGTTATTAAGTGATGTGACTAACAGCACTGGGCAAAGTTATCCTTCTTAAGTACCACACCGTGAGCACCAGTGGTCAGGTGAGGGGTGTAGGAACCAGGAACCAGACAGGCTGAGTGTCAGTTGCTGCTTTCAAGCAAGAGAGACCTGCACTGTGCTTGCAACAGTGGAAAATTTATTTTCCTATATACTGGTAAGTGTTGCAATACTCTCTAGTTTGCCTTTCAAAACTGAAAACAGAGCACAAAGCATCCTACTGATAACCATGGAAATGGGCAGTGTCTGTGTTGAAAACCCACAGCTAGTAAACCGAAGGAGACCATGTAATCAGGACAGAAAATATGAATTATAATTACTACATTTCCTTTACAGGAAGACAAACTTTTTGATCTGCAGTAGATATGAGAGGGCATATCTGTTCAATTGTGGCAGTGTTTAAGTGCAAACAGAATCTGTGCTAGAAAAGAATAGTGTACTTTCAAGTGTTCATGCTTTGCAGATGGGCTAAAACAATAAACAGAATGCTGAAGTGAGGATAATAGCCCCTGAAAGCATACTGAGATTGTAACTATTGACTGAACTGTGCTGACTGTATCTACCAACCCAATTTTATTCTTAATGTATTCCCTGTTGCTTTACTTGTTTTGTTCCATTGAAACATCTACGTTGTGGAGAAAGGTTTAAAAATGCAATGCAAGCTGTATGGTTCCAGCTGCTTACCTATTCTAAAAAATATTTTTTATGTTGAACGCATTTGTTTTTGTCTATCAGTTGATATCTTTATTCTAAGTGCAAAATGAACTTGTTTGTTTATTGTGATTCCAGAACCAAGTACTCTTAATGAGATTCAGAGCTCTCCATATGATGCAACTTTGATCTCTTTGAAGAAGGGTATTATTTGACATGAATATGAATAGTAGAATTTCATGTTTTGCCAAGGTGATCTGTTTGTTGGGCTCAGGGTTATGAATCTCCTGTTGATGTGTAGAAGATGGAAGAAAGCCCATTTAGAGAACACGTGGCTTTGCAAGCACATAAGGCAGTTTTCATTTACCTCTTCAACTCCTGCAATTGAGGACATGCTCTCTGTTTCAGGGTTGGTTTTTTTTGTCTTTGTTAATGCAGTGGGGTTTTTTGTTGTTTTTTTGTTTGTTTGTTTGGGTTTTTTCCAAAGTAAATTTGAGAAAGTCTGTTTGGAAGTGGAAGTATCACTTATATGTTTTTCTTTTATTAACTTCTGCTTAGAAAACACTGGTTTAGTGTTCTTCATCAGTTGTCTTGCCCTCTTTGAACACAATGTCTCTTCATTCAGGCAGCATAAGGTCCATTTACTGATGACATTATAGGAATTCACAGCACTTTCCCTCAGAAACAGTTTGAGACAAGGACTGTAACCATTATTATGGTGGTTGAAAAAAATACATACATTTAAAGCTAATAAAGTAACTGGCAATGTGCACATTTAAGGTTAAAGTGGATTTCATTGCTGAGAGCTGCTATGTTCTATCTGATTTGATGTGACATACATGCTTCTTACTATGGTTCACTAAGAACTGTAGGGAACCTTGGGCAACCCTTCAAGCAAGTGTTTTAGGCTATACAGCTAATCTTAAATTACACAGGACTCATTTCACTTTCTTTTTTTGTATCTATTAAGAATGTGTTAGTTGATGTATCATGTAAATAACTAGCTGCATATCTCCATGCTTCTAAGTCTTTTAAGTATCCACCTAAGTTTACCCATTTCATTTAAAATGTTAAAATTTTCATGGTTACATCTGTGATATCTCATTTGTGGTGAATGGTGAAGTTGCATGTAAACCAAAGTTAGGAAAATATCCCCTGTAGTGCTATGAGTGTTCCTGTGTAATGTGTTTACAGGAGTGTCCTGGGTTCAGCTGGGATAGAGTTAATTTTTACAGGAACCTGGGAGGTGGGGGCATAGCCGGGGCAGCTGACCTGAACTAGCCAAGGAGCTATTCCATACCATGGGACATCCTGCCCAGTATATAAATGGGGAGCGGGCCGGGGGGTGGTCTCTGTTTTCGGTGGGGGAAGTGGCGGAGCGTCGGGTCCCGGGTGGTGAGCAGTTGCACTGTGCATCACTCTTTTTGTATACTTTTTTTTTTCATTAGTGCCGTTGTTGTTGTTGTGATCTCTTTGTGTTTGTCCCAGTAAACTGCCTTTATCTCAACCCTCGAGGTTCCAGTTTCTTTTTCTTTTTTTTCTCTCCTCCGTCTCCTCCCCATCCCACCGGAGGGGGGCGGAGGAGTGAGCGAGCGGCTGCGTGGTCCTTTGTTACCGGCCGGGCTGAAACCACGACAGTCTTTTTTGGCGTCCAACGTGGGGCAGAAGGGTTGAGATAACGACAGATCTGGCCAGAGCGTGTTGAAACAAATTTGCCAAACACATTTCTTAGATATATAGATGTTAGTCACAATGTTGTTTCATTTGTTTACATGGTGGCGTTTTGTAAGCTCTTATATGCTCTATGTATTGCCTGTAGTTGCGTATCTCATCTCTGGGAGAGTGATTGGGTTTATCATTTTGCTGTACTGGGCAATGTCGACTTATGAAATGATTACATCACTGGTCATGAGGTTAAGCTGGTATCTGTATGAGGCAGTGATAATATTTCCATACTTTGGGCACCTTCTGTCGGATTTTATTGGTAATTACACCCAATCCATGGGGAAATTAGGGGGGGATACCTCCCCCCGTCCGTTCACCTCCCTTTTCTCCTTCCGACTAATTACAACAGCTTTTGAGAATTTTGAATATCCTTGGGATGCGCAAGCCAGTGTGCTGTTAGTGCTATGCCTCCTGAATACGTTTCAGGTCTTCTTTAGGGCTACAAAAAGGCTCTTTAAGAGTACCACTCAGAGATCTCCCCCAAAGCTGGATACTCATGGGTGGCATGGCGTGTGGGAGCATATGGGCAAGTATCTAGAGAACTTCTCACTGCCAGTGACTTGGAAGTTCACTCCCGAACAACTACAGAACCCTTATGAAGTGACAGAATATTTGAAAGAAAAATGCTGTGGCTATTCCAAAGACATACAACTCGCCTCACTGTGCTGGGCCCTGGCCAGTATCTACCAAACACTGCTTGATATTATGCAGCACCCTCGGGGGGAAAAGGGGGAAAAGATGGAAAACAGGACAACAAGCACCGTGGCTACCCAAACCCCGACAACAAGCACCGTGGCTACCCAAACCCCGACAACAAGCACCGTGGCTACCCAAACCCCGACAACAAGCACCGTGGCTACCCAAACCCCGACAACAAGCACCGTGGCTACCCAAACCCCGACAACAAGCACCGTGGCTACCCCTACCCCGGTGACAGACACTGCAGCTAAACCAGAGAACCAGCCTGTGCCAGTATCAGTCGCCCCTGTACAGAAAAAGAAACACACAAAGAAATCAGTTTGCTTAGCGAGAGATGAAGATGAACCAGAGTCATCGTGAGAACAGGAGGTAGAGGCAGAACCTGAAATAATTACCCGATCTCTATCCATGAGTGAGTTGCGTGACATGCGAAAAGATTTTAGCCGCCACCCAGGTGAGCACATTGTTACCTGGCTGCTCCGATGCTGGGATAGCGGGGCTAGTAGTGTGGAATTAGAGGGTAAGGAAGCCAAGCAGTTGGGATCTCTGTCTAGGGAAGGGGGCATCGACAAGGCGATTGGGAGAAAAACACAAGTCCTCAGCCTCTGGAGGCGATTTCTGTTAGGTGTAAAGGAAAGATACCCCTTCAGGGATGAAGTTACATGTCACCAAGGCAAGTGGACCACCATGGAGAGAGGTATCCAGTACCTGAGAGAATTAGCCGTGCTGGAGGTGATTTACAGTGATCCAGAAAATGCGCAGTCACCCACAGATCCAGATGAAGTCCAATGCACACAACCCATGTGGCGGAAGTTTCTACGAAGTGCACCACCAACCTATGCCAACTCATTGGCAGTAATGTCCTGGAGAGAAGGCTATGGACAAACGGTGGATGAATTGGCTGTCTAACTCCGGCAATACGAAGGGAGTCTCTCTTCCTCCCTACGGGCCTGTGTCTCAGCTGTGGAGGAGTTGTCCCGAGAGTTCCAGCAATTCAAAGTGGATCTGTCCTCCTCCTCACCTGTACAGGCCCGCATCGCAGTTATTGGGAGTAAGCGTTCCTCTGCCCAAGGGAGAGGAGAGAGAAAGTACACTCGACGGGCTAACCTGTGGTTTTACCTGCGTGACCATGGAGAGGACATGAGGAAGTGGGATGGAAAAACCACTTCAGTCTTGGATGCACGGGTACAGGAGTTGCGAGAAAAAGCAACCAGAAAAGAGAATTCTTCTTGGAAAACTGCTGCTCCAGTTTCCCGTGAGCAGTCCCCCAGACGCAGTAGATGGGCTGATCTCATTTCTGATCCCCTTGAAGGGACTTCTGATTTACGTGTGCAGAAAGTGAGTAACGGATATTCTAACCAGGATTAGAGGGGCCCTGCCTCCAGCCAGGTGGAGGAGAGGGACAACCGAGTCTACTGGACAGTGTGGATTCGATGGCCTGGCACATCAGACCCACAGGAATATAAGGCTTTAGTGGACACTGGTGCACAATGTACCCTAATGCCATCTAGTTATAAAGGGGCAGAACCCATCTGTATCTCTGGTGTGACAGGGGGATCCCAAGAGCTAACCGTATTGGAAGCTGAAATGAGTCTAACCGGGAATGAGTGGCATAAACACCCCATTGCGACTGGCCCAGAGTCCCCGTGCATCCTTGGTATAGATTATCTCAGGAGGGGGTATTTCAAGGACCCAAAAGGGTACCGTTGGGCCTTTGGTATAGCTGCATTGGAGATGGAGGAGATTGAACAGCTGTCTACCCTGCCGGGTCTCTCCCAAGACCCTTCGGTTGTGGGGTTGCTGAAGGTTGAAGAACAACAGGTGCCAATTGCTACCACGACAGTGCACCGGTGACAATATCGCACCAACCGAGACTCCCTGATCCCAATCCATAAGCTGATTTGCCAACTGGAGAGCCAAGGAGTGATCAGCAAGACTCACTCACCCTTTAATAGTCCCATATGGCCCGTGCAAAAATCCAATGGGGAATGGCGACTAACAGTAGATTATCGTGGGCTGAATGAAGTCACGCCACTGCTGAGCGCTGCTGTGCCAGATATGTTAGAGCTTCAATATGAACTGGAATCAAAGGCAGCTAAGTGGTATGCCACAATTGACATTGCTAATGCATTTTTCTCCATTCCTTTGGCAGCGGAGTGCAGGCCTCGGTTTGCTTTCACTTGGAGGGGCGTCCAGTACACCTGAAATCGACTGCCCCAGGGGTGGAAACACAGCCCCACCATTTGTCATGGACTGATCCAGGCTGCACTAGAAAAAGGTGAAGCTCCAGAGCACCTGCAATATATTGATGACATCATCGTATGGGGCAACATGGCAGAAGAAGTTTTTGAGAAAGGGAAGAAAATAATCCAAATCCGTTTGAAGGCTGGTTTTGCCATAAAAGAAAGTAAGGTCAAGGGACCTGCGCGGGAGATCCAGTTCTTAGGAGTAAAATGGCAAGATGGGCGTCGTCAGATCCCTGTGGACGTCATCAACAAAATAGCAGCTATGTCCTCACCGACTAATAAAAAGGAAACACAGGCTTTCTTAGGTGTTGTGGGTTTTTGGAGAATGCATATTCCAAATTACAGTCAAATTGTAAGCCCTCTCTACCAAGTTACTCGGAAGAAGAACGATTTTAAATGGGGGCCTGAGCAACGACAAGCCTTTGAACAGATTAAGCAGGAGATTGTTCACGCAGTAGCTCTTGGGCCAGTCCGGACAGGACAAGATATTAAAAATATGCTCTACACTGCAGCTGGGGAGAATGGCCCTACCTGGAGCCTTTGGCAGAAAGCACCTGGGGAGACCCGTGGCCGACCTCTGGGGTTTTGGAGTCGGGGATATCGAGGATCCGAGGCTCGCTATACTCCAACTGAAAAAGAGATCTTGGCAGCATATGAAGGAGTTCGAGCCGCCTCAGAAGTGGTTGGTACTGAAACACAGCTCTTCTTAGCACCTCGACTGCCAGTGCTGGGCTGGATGTTCAAAGGGAAAGTTTCCTCTACGCATCACGCGACTGACGCCACGTGGAGTAAGTGGATCGCACTGATCACACAGCGAGCTCGCGTAGGAAACCCCGGTCGCCCAGGAATGTTAGAAGTGATCACGGACTGGCCAGAAGGCAAAGATTTTGGAATGTCGCTAGAGAAAGAGGTGACACGGGCCGAAGAAGCCCCGCTGTATAATAAACTGCCAGAAAATGAGAGGCAATATGCCCTGTTCACTGGTGGGTCCTGTCGCATTGTGGGAAAACATCGAAGGTTGAAGGCTGCTGTATGGAGTCCTACACGACTAGTCGCAGAAACTGCTGAAGGAGAAGGTGAATCGAGTCAGTTTGCAGAGGTGAAAGCCATCCAGCTAGCGTTAGACATTGCTGAAAGAGAAAAGTGGCCAGTGCTCTATCTCTATACTGACTCATGGATGGTGGCAAATGCCCTATGGGGGTGGCTACAGCAATGGAAGAAGGGCAATTGGCAGCGCAGAGGTAAACCCATCTGGGCTGCCGCACTGTGGCAAGATATCGCTGTTCGGATAGAGAAGCTAGTGGTTAAAGTACGTCACGTAGATGCTCATGTACCCAAGAGTCGAGCCACTGAAGAACATCAAAACAACCACCAGGCAGATCAGGCCGCCAAGATTGAAGTGTCTCAGGTGGACCTGGACTGGCAACGTAGGGGTGAGCTATTTATGGCTCAGTGGGCCCACGATACCTCAGGCCATCAAGGAAGAGATGCAACATATAGATGGGCTCGAGATCGAGGGGTGGACTTGACCATGGACACTATCGCACAGGTCATCCATGAATGTGAAACATGTGCTGCAATTAAGCAAGCCAGGCGGCAAAAACCCCTGTCGCATGGAGGGCGATGGCTGAAATATAAACAGTGGGAGGCCTGGCAGATTGACTATATCACACTCCCACGAACACGCCAAGGCAAGTGCCATGTGCTTACAATGGTGGAAGCAACCACTGGGTGGCTGGAAACATACCCTGTGTCCCATGCCACTGCCCAGAACACTATCCTGGGCCTTGAAGAGAAAATTTTATGGCAACACGGCACCCCAGAAAGAATCGAGTCGGACAATGGGACTCACTTCCAAAACAACCTCGTAGACACCTGGGCCAAAGAACATGGCATTGAGTGGGTGTATCACATCCCTTATCACGCACCAGCCTCCGGAAAAATTGAACGGTACAATGGACTGCTGAAAACTACATTGAGAGCGATGGGGGGTGGAACTTTCAAGCATTGGGATACACATTTAACAAAAGCCACCTGGTTAGTTAATACTAGAGGATCCGCCAATCGGGCTGGCCCTGCCCAACCAAGAGTTCCACATACTGTAGAAGGGGATAAAGTCCCTGTAGTGCGCATGAGGAGTATGTTAGGAAAGACAGTCTGGGTTAGTCCTCCCTCAAGCAGAGGCAAACCCATTCAAGGGGTTGTTTTTGCTCAAGGACCTGGGTACACCTGGTGGGTGATGCAGAAGGATGGGGAGGTTCGATGTGTACCTCAGGGAGATTTGATTTTGGGAGAGAATAGCCAGTGAATTGGGCTGTATGATATTTAACTGCTAAATAACCTGCCAATGCATGTCATTGTATCTATAGTGTCTATATGTCATATCAAGGGTATTATTGTGAGAATTATCCAAATGACTACAGGATGGACTTTTGAAACTGAGCCAAGTACAACAGCGATAGAACTTGAACTGGCACCCAGCAATTTCCTCAAGATCAACATCTTCGACCTGCAGACCAGGGGCATGAGTTACACCAAATGTACTAGCCACAAGTTCCAGAGGCAGCGTACAACAACCCAACATCTCACACCATCTCTCTCTTATCCTGAAGAACTGTTACAACAGATAGAGCCCCAAAATCAATGGACACATTAGAGGGATAGCCCATAGGCTAAAGGAACACCGTGTGTGTGTGTGTGAGGTCAGGGGGTGGAGTCCATATACTTATATATAAGACAAGGAAAGTTGTAGTGGTTGATTGGGAAAAGAAAAGAAAAAAAAAGTAAGATCTGGGCATGATGTAGATGGTATAGAATAAGGTGTGGATAATGTCCTGGGTTCAGCTGGGATAGAGTTAATTTTTACAGGAACCTGGGAGGTGGGGGCATAGCCGGGGCAGCTGACCTGAACTAGCCAAGGAGCTATTCCATACCATGGGACATCCTGCCCAGTATATAAATGGGGAGCAGGCCGGGGGGTTCTCTCTGTTTTCGGTGGGGGAAGTGGCAGAGCGTCGGGTCCCGGGTGGTGAGCAGTTGCACTGTGCATCACTCTTTTTGTATACTTTTTTTTTCATTAGTGCCGTTGTTGTTGTTGTGATCTCTTTGTGTTTGTCCCAGTAAACTGCCTTTATCTCAACCCTCGAGGTTCCAGTTTCTTTTTCTTTTTTTTTCTCTCCTCCGTCTCCTCCCCATCCCACCGGAGGGGGGCGGAGGAGTGAGCGAGCGGCTGCGTGGTCCTTTGTTACCGGCCGGGCTGAAACCACGACAAGGAGGGGAACTCAATGTTATCATGAAGAAACAACCCAGCTCTATTTAGGAAGACTTTTAAATATTTTGTGTTCTATGTTCATATCTTTAATGAACATGCTAGATCTTTCTTTTTAAATTCAGGAGCAAATTTGTACTAAAATGTGTCATTTATAGTTTCCTTTCAAAAAAGCTTCTAACTTCCTTAATACTTGTATCTCGAAGTTAGGCACCTTAAGCTACCAAGAGAAGTTGCCATTTGCAAAACAAGGTTGGAGCTTCAGGTATCAGACTAAACAAAGTGGTAGCCTCAATGTCTCTTTTGAGGATGGACTCAGAGAGGAATGTAGACCAACAATAGGGACTCAGCTGCTTCCCTGTGTCAAAGGAATACTGTTTTTTTCTTTTTTTTTTTTTTTTTTTTGTTATTACAGACTGTCAAGACAGTTGCTCAGTGCTCTGCCTTCCCTAAAGAAACCCACAGGAATCCCATAGTAGGAGTTTGCTGTTGCACAGCATACAGTCAGGTTTGCTCCAGTCTTGTTACTTGAAGTTCAGTAGCAGTTTCATCAAACTTTATTATTAACTTTAAGATAAAATACTGGATTTAAGATTTTCTGCACAAGTAAGGCATAGTCACCAGTTAGCTGCTTGAACTCTCACTGTCAACGCTCTTTTTGTCTTCACATGTACTGTTTTTCTGAGTTATGTCAGCAGCAGGAAAGCAGTGTCAAAGCAGTTGCCTTGAGTTTGAGTGCTGGAATTCAATAGATAAAACTAAGATGATTTTGGATTAATACTTCAGGAGAGATAGTGATGTTTGTTAGTAATCTTTAGTATCTCTAAATTACTAGTTTTAGAATTATCACCCTATTCTAGTCAGACATTTTAAAACTAAGATCATTTTACTCGCCAGGCTCTGAATTTTTTACAGTCCTTGCAAGATCTTCCTGCCTGCTGACATTAATCCCATGACAGAATTCATCCTCTTCTTTTCCCCAACACTTTTTACAGCAATTTTTATGAAATACCCAAGATGTTTTTACTGAATTTTACAAAATCTTGTAAGAATATATATGTCACTTCTTCTTGCCTGTACTTATTCACCAGTGTGCTGTTAGTTAGAAAAAGACTGCAAAACCAATTGTATTTGCTATTATCAATGCCTCAGCACAAATCACTTGCAACCAATGCAGTTAACAGCTGGGGTAACCCTTTTCTTAATTTAGTTATGCCTGAGGTACTTCTGAATTTGGAAGTAGTTTTGAATTTGTAGGATAACATATGGATCACTGGTTATTGTTTTCAGAGTTGATCAATATTATGTATGCTAGAGATCAAAAGCATACCTCCTTCAAGCATTGACAAAAAAAGGACCCTGATGCTTGAAATTTTATTAATTGTAGTTCATACAGAAGTTAGGACATCATTCAGCAACTAGTTAATTAAGGCAATGTCAGGTTTTACATGCATTAGGTGAGCTGATGTTGGTTGTACCCAGCAGTATCTATCAAAAGCGATAGTGGAAGGAAAAGGTTTTTCATTACAGGAAAGTGTTTTGTGGTGAGAGGATATACTGCTTAAATTTCAGTAAGTCTTTTAGACTTCATAGATTTAAATTGCCATGAGCAGTTAGAGCTTAATTTCATCTGTATTTATGTATTGTGATTATTCATATAAAGGAATGCCTATTCCAGCTGAGCAAGTCCATTGATAACTAACTTACATTCAAACAAAATGTGAAAAGTAGCATCAAATAAACAAGCTTCCCTTGAATAAAGATGCCAAATGCCAAAGTCCTTATCTCATACAAATGGAAATGTTAAACCACTGTATTTGGGTCTTAGAACAGTCTTCCTTGAATCTAAGATGCTTCCTTCAAGGCCTGTAGTTTATAATGTTAGCACTGTTTAAGAGAATAAACTCCAAAACCTCTGCAGCAGGCTTTTTTTTTTTTTTTTTTTTTTTTTTTCCAGGGATCTGTTATCGAGTACTGCTTAATGATTTTCAGTTTGTTGATCATGGTCTGAATCCATGTAAACTTTGAGAATCTACAGACTGTGAAACTCCCTGCTGCAGGATGTTATGGATATGAAAGTTCTACATGGGTTCAGTAAGAGACTGAAAAGGCTAAGGAAGTGAGAGCTAATAGACAGACCACTTCTGGCTCAGACTCTATGAACACAACAGAGTGTGAAGAGAAAAATTACTAAATTCTTTGCCTTGTCCGAAGACTCTTCTGTAGGCATCTGCTTTATGCCACAGTGGGGAAGAAGGCAGAGAGATTACAGTGCTACAAACTCTATGGTGCTACAATGAACTTTAATTCAATGAAGTACAGCTGTTACTACTTTCTTAAGGCTAGGCAGAAAAAAGAGAAGGATTCCTTTGCACATCATAATGGTCTGTTGCTGATTATTTTTTTTTTAATAATGGGGATCTTGGAATAAGCGAAAACTATTTTTTGTCTCCAGTCGTTATCTGAGCACTTGCAGGAAAACATATCTTGTAGTAATACATAAATGTTATTTTAAAAACTGCATTAGCCTTACAATAGAAAATAGCATTTGGTAATTGTTATCTCTTAAAAAGCACATGGGGAAACACAGAGGAAATGCTTCTTGCTGGATTATCATGTTACACAATATATAAATGTGAATTTCTTTGTGATCTTTTGAACATAGACTATTACAGAACTGTCAAAGGTGCTGCTGCTTGATAGCTTTTGCCAGCAGATAAATGCATCCTGATCATATTTAAGCCTAAGCAGTAACTAATATCTCAGTGCATCTGTGTGTGTATGTATAATTCGTCCTCAGTAGGTGCAGGTACTGGCGCACAAATTTTCCCTGTTCGAAGAGATTTAGGGCCAAAATCTCCAAACCAAACCCCATTCTTTCCCTGTCTTCTTAGAAGTGGTGGCAGCTGAATGGTAGCAGTGTGACAGAATTTGAGGAGTGATTGTAGGGTGGTGATGACACCTCCCCTGACAGTATCTCGGGGGGCTGTTGGCTGCTGAAGTTTCCCTTCTCTGTTATGTGGAGGTAAGGGAACGCGTTCCTGCACTTCAACGGTGACCCAGTTCTCAGTTTGGTTCTTGGTGTAACACCTGCCTGTATTGAGACGACAGGCTAACTCCTAGGAAGAGCATGGAGCAGATAGCTAACTGTAGCCATTGTAAACTTCTGCAAGATTTGGCAGAATTTGATTCTCCATTTTTTTCTTCCATCTGGATTCTTTACCTAGTACATCTTGTCTGCTCTTGCTTCTTCTAGTGTATGGCCTTGAGTGTATAGAGAGAAGCGCTGTCTCCCCAGTGAAACCCTTAGCACTTACTTCTGCTGGTTGCATATTGTCTTCAGGTGAACAAAGCAGAATCTGGGACCTATGGGAAGACTTGGGCAAAGCAGGGAAAACTTCTTCAGTGTGCACTTCTATTCTCTCCAGATAAAATGTCTTTAAAATTTGTATTTTCTGCATGTCTGTTTCTCTGAATATTCCATAGTTCGGTAACACTGTATCTGTGTGTTAGATTCACTGTGAAGTGGTGTGGGGCCCTATGGATATGTATGAGTGGTGTTCATTGGAATGTTCTTTATAGGTGTTTCTTCAGACATTTCTAAGGGAGGAATAGTAAGGAACATTGTTTCTTTCACTAATTTCTCCTACCACATTCAAGATTTCAATCCTAATAAAACCCTGTTCTGTGCAGATTTTTGAATCTCAGGTTCTAGCCAAGATCATCATGGCGTTTACATCTGGAACTTGAAGCGGAGCTCTGAAAGTCTGTTAAGATTTATGAACCGGCTTTGCAGACCTGTGAAGTTTTTCTTGGCAAACATGCATTTTCTCCCATGTGAGAGATCAGGAGACTGTCTTCTCAAATCTTTTTTTTTTTTTCTTCCCCCCCCCCCCCTCTTATATCATATGCGACTGAAGAAGTAAGTAAATGACAGATTTCAAAGTGATTTTTAAATAGCTTATTTCTATAGATATAACCATTTTGGATTTCATGTGGAGGTAGTTACCTCTCAGCTTTGCTATGCCTCTGTTAGTATGCTACTTTACAGGTATTTTGTATCCACAGTCTGAAGAAGCCTCCATGGAGTAATTAGGTGAAAGAGCCCATTTTAGAGAGACCATTGTGTATAAGAGAGAGTATCTTTTTTTTTCACAAACATTTTCAACTTGTGCTAATATTTTAATGAAGTAGTATCAGGGAAAAGATCATTACAATTACAGGCAAACTTGAATACTGACGTATTTAATAACATAGCGGAAATCTATGAAGATCTAAATCTCTGCTTAAGGAGGACCTCATCAAAACCATTTTATTAAAGTTAGGTCTCATAATTGCTTCCTCCCTCATTCCTCCCCATAAATGACTTGTGTTGTATAAAAGCATTGGTGGGACATCTTAGTAATAAGTATTTTAAGAATGCAAAAGCTTATAAAAAAAAAAAAAAAGCTTTTCTCCATGTTTCTGCTGTTTACCAATACCTGTCTTTAACAGAAATGAAAAAGTTTTCCTTGAAATTTGTACTATGTTGTGTTTTTTACAAATATGAGAAGAAATGAGAAGTGCAAGATCAACTGTTTAGCAGAGCATGGAAGCTTTGTTTCTTTGTTGAATTACTTCATTAGAAGCTTTAGTGCTTCCTGGCTATATTGTGTGTGCGTTTTCAAATAAACTTCGATCTTAAAAGTTATAATGCACCCCATTTCCCATTTTGGTGATGGCTTGAGTTTGTGTTTTAAAATCCCTGTACTACTTGTCTGCTCTAAAACTCTCTCTATCTGTGTGTTTAAAGTACAATGTGTTTCCATATAGGATATTTTAGCTTGAAATTTCATTTAACAATTAGCATTTTCTAATGTTATTTTCTGACTGCAGGAGCCAGGCAGTCAGCCTGTCTGACTTGCAGCGACAATTTTCAAGACTAATGAAGCCAATTATAATGTCAGTGTAAAACAAATTTAAAGTAAAATGTCTCTAGATCCTATATGAAAGTTAGTAAGCATTGATTACATTTTACCTTTTCTATTTTTGTTATCCATATGCATTTCCGTCTCTGAACTCTGATTTCTTTTATGTTTTTGCTGGTATCCTACTGTGGAAACAGACTTGAAGATTGCTTAGGCATTCAGTTAAAAAGGAACATTGCCCCAAATGTATGTTCTGTCTAAATGAACAGAACATGTTGGCTGCAGAGACACATCATATAAAGGAATATTAGAATTTTAAAATGAAATAATAAAAAATCCAGCAATGGGAGTGGGGACTGGCTTGCTTAACAAAATGAATCATGAGGCAGAATAAGTGGCTAGATTAAGGAATATGAAATAAATTTTGTTATACAGTATGAAATTTTAAAAGGTTTTACAACAGAGAGCATTTTAGAACTAACAAATACCACTGATTCATACCAGCTCAGGGAAACAGGAGAACAAATCCCTGGAGTATTTCAAAGTGAGAGTTTTCAAGCAGGAATAGATTAAGTGTGATGTTAGAAATCACAGTGCAAATGCATATGTGTTACTGCTAATGTTCCCTGGGTTTTATTCAGTCATCAGGAGCCCTTTGCTCCCTTCTGCTGTGGGGATATTGAAGTGCCAGATGCAATGGAAAAGGAATAGATGGTGAAGTCAGTACTCAAGTTCACAACAGTTCTGTCTTGATTTCATTTTGTTGGGTCACTGTGGGATTTCAAGACAGAACTGATAGATTGAAGAAGCAGCTGTGGCGTAAATGCTGCTTTCAAAAACTTGGGCTGTTCACGTTTTCAAGGGTTTTGTAACCACTGCTTATGTGCTTTACCTACTGCGAATTAATTTAAGTCAAAACAAATGTTTTTAAAAAGTTCATAAGGACTATACCAGCTGTACACCACAAGTGATTCCACGATGGTAGCTGTCAACATTTTGATATTTGCTAAGACATTGCCACGCTGTACATTTGATGCACTGTAACATCTTCTATGTAAAGAACAGCAAAAGCTGAAGCGTGATGAATTGTGCTGTATAGTAACCGTAGCAAATTCTGACTTGTGGTTACTGATAAGTAATGTATGTACAGAAGTTAAATGTCCCAAATCCTCAATTTCATTCCACTTTAGTGCTGAATACATCAATACCAATGCATTTTTTGTCATAATATTCCTGTCTTCTAGAATTTCTCCTTTTCCAACATTTGCTATAAATTAATATTTGATGGCTTTAGATATACTTATCTTGAAGACTATTTGGGAGGAGGATCTACTAAGAAATTGGAGTTATTTTGTACAGAGTACATGGGCCATAAATGCCAACCATTCTTCAGCAATTAATTTTTCTTTTTCTGTTATTAATTCCTAAATATAGTCTTTTCTGCTTTTGTCACTCAACTCATTGTTATGACTGAGTCTTAAAATTGAACATCAACATAATGGTTTGGAAAAATATCAGACTTGAAATAAATATTTGGTATTGGATATAGTGACTGAAATGTTGTCATACTGAAATATTCAGAGATAGTATACATTTGGTCTGAAATCACAGGCAAAGAAACTTGATTAATTTTCTTCAATGTTGTTGTTATTAAAAATTTCAGTATATCGTAAGTGCTTCAGCCTGATCTGGGAATATGTGCAATGAATTGCATTGTGCAGCATAGGTACTCTCCAAACTGAATTATAACTCTGTCCAACCACCTATTAAAGAATGTGTGCAGTGTTGTTTTTTTTATCTTTATAGAAACTGCATTGTGGAATTTAAGTATCTACAGAAGGGTGACTAAAATGGCTTAGCAGACCCAGCTCTTAGAAGCCAAAGAAATGACTGGTCTTCAGTCTTAACTTTCTTCCCATGCATAGCAGCAAAGAAACTGTAAATGCATAATAGAAATATGGTTGGTATAGAAGTCTTGGAAAAGTCAAAACCATTTGAACAGGAAGGCAAAATGGGTCTATTTTGAGGGATATTAGTCCACGAGCTTGAGAGTAGCAGTTTTGAGGTACATAGTTCTAGGATGGAGGAATTGAACGGCTTTCCCTTGGAGAGAAGTACTTTCAAATGTTGGTTGTTGATTCTTTATCTAAAGTTACTGCCCTATGGAGAAGAGAGTTTGGGGTTCCAATCCACTTATTTACATGTGATTAGTTATATGAACAAAACCAGTCTTTAGAGTTCACGCTTGGTAGAATAAGAGAAAACTTTAAGTTACATGAGGTAGGGCTTTTCGTGATAAATTAAAAATACTATTAAAAGACAGTAAGAAGAAAGCTGACAGCACTGCATTGGAGATTCTCTAAAAAGGCAAATCCCTCTTTCTGTATTTGTTCCTTAAGTAACGTTGAAATAGCTAAAAAGAGAATGAGGCCATCTAGCAAGACAGCACCTTCCCATTTGTGTTGAAAATGTAAAAGGAAAATAAACCCTAAGTTGTTTCCAGTAGGTTTTTTGAGCTTGCTTTTGTCTCTGAAGTCCCAACATATTATTAGACTGTCATGTTTTTCACCTCTAACAATAAGTCTCTCTTTTCAGAAAGCACTTTGTCGCTATAAAATTTCTGAAGCAGCTAAAAAAAAATATTTTTTTTTTTTTTCCTCCAACAGAGGCATTTTAGAAAATTCACCTGGTCTGATAAAGAGAAAAGACATTGGTGAGAATACTGGTAAATATTTGTTACGTTGCTGAATTGACTGTAGAAAGATTGAACACTGGTTAAAACCTGAAAATCCTAAACACAAAACCAATAGGGTTGTGGGTTTTTTGTTTGGTTGGTTGGGTTTTTTTGTTTTTTGTTTGTTTTTGTTTGGGTTGGTTTGTGTGTTTGTTTTTTGTTTTTTTTTTAAATGCAGCACAAATCTCTACTAATCTGCAAATAGCATGAAAAACATCTATGCCAGATTTGGAGCTAAATCCAGCACAGACTGAGAAAGTGAGACAACGTATAGCAAAGGCAAGATTCCATTTGTTGCATGCAAATATTGGGAAAAAATTGCAGAAGCACCCAAGATCTGAAGTTTTTTACTTTTGAAAGGCAGCTCATTCACAGATGTAAGCCAGCAGAATTAATTTCTCTTTATTTGACTGTCAGTATTTTATATGGGAAATATCAATGTTATTTCCATGTGGCTTTCCAACACTGTTTTCAGCTTAGTTTTCTGAGGTGAGGGTACTCATTTAGAGAGTGTGTGTGTGTGTGTGTAAAATAAAAGCTTCTAATAATGATTGGAGCTGTGAACTGATGTCAACAGAACTAGGCAGAGGAATAGAGGCTGCTTGATTTTGAGATTCCTACAGATCTCGTTAAAATAGATATTTCCGTAGAGGGAATGCTTACTCAGAAGAGCAAGAACAAGGCCAAAGCTGGAACTTGCAAATAGTTGGTCACCAGACTGTCCACATGAGAAGGGATTTATGATTGGGAAAACATTGAATCAGCTTAAAATGAAGCTTGTGATCAGCCATAATCAAGTCCACAGAGGAAGAAGCTTTAGTATGGGCTATAAGACCAGTATGAGTGCTTGATGGCTCTAACTCGGTTCCTTGAGCGAGCAAAGAAGCACACAGTCCAAATTCAACAGCTAAACAACACTGACTTCCTATAGTCCGAGAGCAACCTCTTGGTCACCAGTTGGACCACTTTAGTCCTAATCATTATTTTTCATGGTTCAACTAATAGTATGATGCCATAGTTTTCTATCGTTGGCTTTTTAGTAAGCGAACAGCCCTCGGCAGTATTTCTAGCTAACCTTTTTCTGTGAAGACTGCATATATGCAAAACTGCAGCAATTGACAACAGTTCGCTGCAACTGTAGTTCCTGCTTCTATTCCCATTGCCTGTAAAAGTCTGAAGGCAGTTTCAATGTGGTGGATTGTACTGGTTCCAAGGGAACACATAGCTCTATTCCAAAACAAGAGTCTGCTGTTAGCAAGAGAGAAAAGCAGAGCATACACAAAATTCATGGTATGAGTAATACTGGAATTATGGCTCTATATGGCTAGGCATTCTGCAAAGAAAAACCACCGATGAGTTTACTAAGATACATGGGCTTGTATTACTTGTTACTTCAGCCGGTGTGAATTTTTAACATACTTTTATTTTGTATAAGTAGCATTAGTAGTTATATCTGAAAGTTTGCATCAGGTCCATGGAAATCCTTTTCTGTGTGCATGTGAAATGAAGGCTTAGGAGCTCCACAGAGATCAGAGCCCCATTTTGCTGAACAGAACAGGCTTGTGATTTAACTGTTTGTCCAGACAGCATGTGACAGAGGCAAGAGACTGAAATTTCCAAATGATTGTCTGGAAATGCTGGTTGCCCTAGCGTTTGCTATATATTTATAATGAAACATATACTTGAAAAGGCTCCATTTAATAATCTGTGTTGCTGAAGAAAGTATGATTAACAGCCTAAGTAAGCAAATACAAACTAATTCCACTTTAGCTAGCATTAGTAAATATGTGATAATTGAGTGGTGGGAACTCCACTGACCCGTGTACAAATACAGAGTCCTTGATGTGTTGAGGACTCCTGTGTCCTCACTGCACATGTTGCTTGGACTTAAATTATGGTCTTAGAATATGACTGTTTGAAAGGACATTAAAATAAACTCTGTCATGCAAGAAAATAATGGTAATTAAAGACAATTCTGAAACAATAGCTTGTAGAAGTGTAAGGAGGGGTGGAATCTAACTAGTTTTAAAACGTAGTTTTATCAGCTTATGGAAGTGCTAAGTAATATGACAGCTTTTACTAACAGTCGTGGGCTGTTGGTCCAGGGAGTCCCTTTCACTACTAGTATTTTTGTGCTATAGGTCTGCTCTGCAGGAATATTACTGAGGGGAAAGATTGGTATGCAGTACCATGCTTTTGAGCTGTGCTGAAGTTATTCTGAATAAGATATGATTAGAAATAATACAGATGCTTCAAGAAACTTTCAAACAAAAAAGAGATGTTTTCATTTACAAGACCTAGCATGAAAAACTTGCACTACGACACAGGACTGAAAGTGTTAACTCATGAAATTGTAACTACGGACTATTATTGATCTTTCTGAATCCTGTTTTGTTGAACTTGGCTTTGCATAACAGGCCTGTGCTCAGAATTAAAGCTAAAACTCCCCCGCCCTTTGTGTTTGGCACACTACACTGAGATTCAAAGCACAGGGTGATTAGGTAATGCAGTAAATATGGGTTATGAAATCATCGCCCACATCATGTAGCGGATGGGTAAATTACAAAGCGTTTGGACTAATTTATATGGCATTTATAGTTGAAGATGGAGAGTAATGATAACAGAAGGATGTTGTGAGCAGTAGCAGATCTTTTCATTGTCTCATGTGAAACAAAGATCATTCTATAGGTATTAAAGGCATCCAAACTCCATCTCTAACAGTAATATGTGCTAATTAACAGTGCCCTTAATTAGTGGATGGACTTGCTGTGTGCAGTAGTTCTATTGCAGTCTAGCACCAAAACACTGCAGTCTAAGCTGATTAAAGTTTTTTTGTTTGTTTGTTTGTTTTTTCCCATGTGTGTTACACTTCCTGTAAATGCGCATTTGCTTGTTTCCTTACTCTCTAATAACCAGTATGGAAATGCAGCATAATTTGCATGTCTTTTCTGAATGTTCCAAATCTTTTCCATGATTTGTACCAATGGTCTTAAACAGATCTGATTGTTCTGCATTATGTGGGAAGTAACTCTCCTTCTGGAGCTCATAATCGAATACTTTAGGAAAAAAAAAAAATGTTCTTCTCATTTCTGTTTTATAACAAATTCATATTAGACATCAAGTCTTGCTCTGCAGATGAAAACAATGCACTCATAATTCAGGTAAGAAAAATAACTATGTTGGAATTCTCTACCAATCTCCAGAGTAACTTAAACTTGCCATTTGCAGTAAAGCTGCGTTTTTTAATGGGTTTTGTTTTGGTTGGAAGCCCACAATACGCTGTGGTGCTTCTGAGATTGCTTTCTAGAACAAGGCAAAATACAGTTACGTTGGTAATTAATTTAAAGCGGTTTTTGCGTGCTTTGTATTTAAAATGATAAAAAAAAGTGCCTTTAGAATCTGCAAAAGTATCCTTCTTTGCATTGACAAAATCTCACTTGACAGAACTGAGCATCTGATCAAAACTCAATTTCCTCATAATACCTGCCAAGTTCTTGTACCTTATTAGTTTAAAATACAGTATGGCGCTTGGTTTGGAGAACACGGATGTTATCTTACTGTGAGGATGGCACTGGCTACAAACTGGAATTCCGTTCCATACTAAATACGTGGATTATAAACAGTATTCTGAACACACACACACCACACCCCCAAAATTTAAGCGACAGGAGAGGAAGATCATTAGGGTTATTTTACAACACATCTAGAGCTGCTTCAAATTCTTCAATATTATATCCATTACAATTGAGTTGAACTTCAAAGAAGTTTTAAATAATTTGGCTATGGGTCATTAAGTTAACAATGTCACTGTGTTCTTGCTGTCTCATTTGCCTTAATTAGAGTGCACTTTTATAAACGATGGTAACACTGTAACAAGCTGGATTTGATAGCCGCTGCCAAATGCTGTTTTTAAGATGGTTTTACTTTGCTGGCTGTATCCTTGCTGAATAATAATCTATATCAAGTTTTTCTTATAATAAGTTCATCATTGCTTTGGGATTTCATTTGAGAGCTGTGCACTACATAAATGTTTATATAGGAAAGAAATTAATGGATTGAGGTAGCTGAAGGGTGTAGACTGAGGGTGAAAATGAAGCTGGTACTGTGGTGGATGTCTAAATTTTTTCCCTTGGGAGAAACTCTACACTTTTTCTAAGGAAAACTTTTGTCAGAAGAAATCTATTATGAGTAGAAACCACTCAAAAATTAAATTACTTCATTGTTCTCACCTTTCTCATGATTAGAGTGATATATGTGTATGAGGTTACTATGTCCAGGCAAGCTGCATCTTTTTTTCTTCATGTCTCTGCAGAAGGCTGGGATGATGAAAAATGTATTCTGAAGTATCACAGTTATTCTTTTTGCTTGTGGGTGTGTATGTTTATTAAAGATAGAGCACAGTTCCATGCTGTAGCCAATACAGCTTTCATAGAAATGCTGCTTCTTTTCCTAAACCCATCCTTTTGTTTCGTTGGGGACCTTTTCCAGACAGCTGCTATTCGAATTGGATATAGCTCTTCTTGAAAGCTTATCTAAATGAAATAATTCAGTTCACTCATGTCAGTTACATATGGAAGAAACATGAATTACCAGTTCTTTGATTTCTTATGTTTTGAATGCCTAGGCTGATGCCCCAATGATAAAGTTATTTTTGATCTGTCTCTACAAACATGGTTTACATTAGTTATCTCTGCTGTGTGCTTCCTGTTAGGAAAGTTAATTTGTCCAAAGACCTTCAGTTCTAACTTTGCCTAATGAGAGAAAGTCCCAGAGATGGAGGGAGCATTGGGTTCAGTGTGATCTTAGTTTAGCTTTAATACTTTGGGAGTTCCTGATGTTATGGGGCGGGGGGGGAGGGGGGGGGGCGGGGAATGGGGGACTAGGAAGAGAGAATCTGCATAATTAAAATACCGTCTTGATCAGATTGTGCTGATACACAACATTGCTCTTCTAAATGTCCGTTGCTCAAAGAGCATTGAGGGGGCTAGAACATCCCGCCTCCATGGATTAAAAAGAACAAACAAACAGAGTGCAGGTCTGAGGGTAGAGATAACTGCAAAGAATTAACCAATGCTTAAACTAAAAGCACAAAGAAAAGTAGTGTCCTTGAAGGACCAGAAAGTGCAATTCCATTATGTTAGTGTTTATGTTAGTACACTTGTGTTGGGGGCTGTTGTCTAATAACAGCTGATAGCTAGTGGTTAGGGGTGTGATGCTGCTTCTCAGTCTGTGCTGTGTCAAAAAGGACACTTTCAGAGGGAAAGGAACAAGAATAAAGTGGACAAACCCTTTATAATACTTGCTGAATTGTGATGGTGCATAAGTAATATGAAATGGGATATGAATACATAGGTATGACCTACAAAAACCATACCGCACGCATGCTTTAACTGGTTAGATCGTAGCAACCACTGGTGATGCTTCATGACTGAACAAAGCTGACTAAATTAAAAATAAATGGAGCTTGCTTGTCAAGCATTGAACAATACCTGGTTTATAATCCAAAAGCCCTTCTCTACAGCTGGAATACACTCTTAGTGCTGGCAATGCATTTCATAACTCTTCTAATTAACTCTACAGGTTACAGAACATAAATACCTGTGTCAAACAACCTTATGTGCATTAAGCTCCAAGGCTTCCCCTACGAGGTGCTCTCAATTTAGTCACTAAAGAATGTTTATCAGCTGTAGAAAATGTCTGTGCTGTTCAGTGCAGTAATTCAGGGCCTTTGCTCAAAGATGGTGCATGTTGCTAGTTGGTATGCATGTGACTATGTCAGGGCTGGGTGGTACACAGATATTTGTATGTGTGCGCTGCCAGGCAGCATAACTTCTTTACTTGGTCAGTCAGTAGTCCTGTCCCACTATTGGTGACTTTTACATGCAAACACTTGAGATGAAATGCTTACTTGAAGACTTGAGCTTTACTGTGAAAGGTTGAGACAGCCTTTAAAGTAAAAGCGTTGCTCACTGTTACTTGGAAAACCACTTAGTAATAGTTTACATTACATAAGTTTACTCTGTTGCATGAAATCCATGGGAAAAAAAGGTTGCAGACAAAAACAAAAGAAAAAACAATAGCTGTATCTCTCTCCCTTGATGAAGTAGCAGATGGTAATTATGTGGCGATGCTGCTTTGTACATTCAAAGCAAACAAACAAATCTCTACATATGGGAAACAAATTTATGCTTTCACCTGTGATAAAGCAAGAAAAAGAATACATCTGTTTTGGACCTGTATTCTCTCACATTGACTGGTGCTATCCCTCAACTGAGTGTATTGTGGGAGAGGTCATCAGTTCTGGTGGGATGTGATGGGAAATGAGGTGTGAATGCTGATCCGTTGCTCCCTCACGTTTTTGCTGAAATAATCATACATACCATCAATAAATCTGTTTAATAGCCATACTACTGTGCTGAAGAGGAAAAAACAGGGAAGCAAAGTGTGTTTTCTTTGTTCTGTTGATAGTATTCTCAGGAATATCAAATCCCTCTTGTATTCTATGCCGCACTGTAGCTCACCCAGTCTTCTGTGTATCTGGAGAAAAACATGTTTGCTAAAACTGACACTTGAAAAAGAAATCAAACCCCTCTTTTAGGCTCTTGTAATGTTGGAAGCCACATAAGTATATGCTTATAGATATGAGAAATTCAAAGTCATAGAGGAAGGGGTAAAATACAGTGTTTATTTTCCTGACTCACGGACCTCCTTCGGTTGACTTCTACCCTTGATTTGAGGTAGAACACCACCACAGCAAAAATTAGTTTTCTCTTTGGGAAATCTAGGAGAACTATAATCTCACTTTTAATGGCTTTGGACTATTCCATGTCATTTGAATGAAAATGTTGGCAAGTCATATGTTATCATTTTTAAGTGTCAAACTTAAGCTACTCTTGTCAAGCTGAGCACTTAAGTCCTGTGGGCATTCTGTAACATGCACACTGTTCTTGCTTGGCTTTCAAACTGAACAGCTTGGCCTTTTTCACATCTAGTGATTGTAAAATGGGAGGGAGTGCTTATGCTTATTTAATTTAGAGTGAATGTTGTGGTTTGTGTACTATGTTGTATTACATTTTGCAAATTATTTTGATGTTATTTAAGGGAAAATACTACCATAGAGCTAAACTGTATGTGTACCTGTGCATGTATGTAGTTATCCAACAGATGATGGGTTTCTCTTGAACATAGTATTTTACTTGATGTTTCTATATTAATTCGTAATGATTTAGATTTAGGTTTAATTTTCATGCTTCTCAAATGAATGAATGATGAGGAGATAGACCTTGGAACCAAGATTGTTTGATCTCTATTCTCTAATGAACAGGTAGTTTTACAGGTATTGTGTTAACAGATTTCAGCTCTTACGTACAGGTATGGAATATCATGTCAGTTGTACATTTACTGGCACACAACATAGAAGATAAAATTACACACCATGCAATTTTTAAATAAATAAGATTAGATGTCTACAGATCACCCTCTAGAGTAAGTCAGATTACAAGCACTGTCTGGCCAAAAACCCAGGAGAGAAGACGGCTGACATCAGACATATCAGTGGTACATAATGCAGAGCCAGACAGAATCTTAGATTCCATACTTTGCCTGTAGTATAGAGAGAGGACTTACTCCAAATATACCAACGTGTGTGTATATATGTTTTTATTCAGATTAATAATTGAAAAAACAAGGAAATTCTGGCTACCTTTCTGATTTTCATTTCCAGTTTTTCTCGTTTCTTTTTCTCTTTCACTTCCTAAGCGTGAATGTGGCTTCATCTGGAAAAGTTTGGTACCATGAAGCATCCTTTAAACAAAGTGGGGAAATGGAAGCAGTGTTCAATACTTATAGGAATGGTGCAGACTTTCCATGAAATATTCACCTGTTTGTATGTTAATACTGTAATGGAGAAGAGGAGGACTCATGCTGCATACTTTATAAGCTAATTGAGAGCAGGTGCTTGCCAGTGAATGAAGACACATATTCTTTTCATATCAGAAATGATGATTTTTAAAATTAAAATCATGCTATTTGGGGAATAAGCATTTCCCTGTTTACTATACATCGCGTCCACTTTGCTGGTAGTCAGACTATTACTGGACCATTTAGTAGCTCACTCAAAATGTTCTTCGGCTTGGCTATTCTCTAGTGTATGCTTAAGCAAATCAACTCTAAGCAGAAACTGTAATATGCAATCCTAATGAAACGGAAGTCCAAATTAACTCTTTAGGAGAAATCTCTATTGCTAGGAGCTCAGATACTGCTGCTGTTCCTGTATGCTAGGTGTACTCTTTCCAGCAGTGGTGTTCTAGAATAATTCCTATCAAAGATAATGAATATATGCTGTATTTCTACTTTAATTGTATTTTATTTATTACATTTAATAATATTTTTATGTAGACACTGCCTATCTAGGACTTAAGTAATAGATAGAATGACTTTGAAGAGTACCGAGAAAGAAAGTAGAATTGGTTTCTGTCTGTGATCGTCAGGATATCTCACAAAACCAGGACAGTGTGCCAGTTACAAGGAAATGCCAAATGCAGACAGACATTAGATTCAGACCTAGAATTCTTCAGGTTCAAGAAACACTGGTTTTAGTTTTTAAATTGCCCTGGGTATAGGAATCACCACAGGAAAGAAGAATGGTTTGGGTCTTGAAGTTCTCTACTAAGTTAGTTTCATACCGGATGAAAGTTACTTTTTTTTTTTATTTTATTAGTACTGTTACATCTCTTGCATTATTGATTTTATGTTCATCAAAAGCACAGTCAAATTGGTTGAGATCACTTTTGTTGTTACTGGTCTGAGGTTTAGCATGTTATAAGACCTTATTTGAGGTATATAACTCACAGTTTTCATTAAGTGACTGAATATTACAGCAGTACAGCATAACTAAAAGGAGAAGAATAAACAGAAGCCTGACTTAAGTTAGAATTAATTCACTGGTAGGGTGAGAGGAGAGTCTGGTTTTGAAAATGAGAGTACTACTGAAGACCCATCTTACTGCAACAAATTAGACTCGTTTCAGCAAGCCATTAGGTATTACTGTGCTAGCAAAACTAGATGAATGTATGTAGACTGGACTGAGAAGCTTTGTAGTTACCAGTGAGATGTATTAATTGTAGCAGTGAGAATTTTTTTTTTTCTTCTGTCAATAACAAATCTAAGCCTGGCCTGCTGTTTTGTACTCTGCCATTGGGGTTTAAATTCTAACCTACAATCTGCAGTGAAAATGTTGATACCCTGATGAAAATAATATCCCCATATGTGAAAGATACTGTGCAGTGTATCACAATTCTGGTATTTCTGCTGTTGTTTTCAAATGGTGATTAGTGGCAACACCGGCATTAATCTTCCAAGCGTAAGTTGCTTTCATTGCGGTTGAGGTACTACGGTTACAGTTTAGTGAAATGAGGAGCATGGCAGCATTGTCCTTTACAAAAATGCCCTGGGGATTCTAGTCTTTTATTTTTCCTTCTGGTAAGGGTCAAAAGTGGATGGTAACGTTCCAGAAGCCTATATTAAAATATAAAGAAGATGCGGATGTATCAGTGTTTGTGCTGACATGGACCTTCAATACTATGCAATGACCTTTAGACTTCAGAAGCTCCTTTAATTTCTCCATAGGGAGCATTTTACTGATTCATGTATGCTTTTAATTGCAATATCTAATTTATCCTTTGCTACAGGCCTTGCAATCATTTCATCACGATCTGGCAAGGAATGGTTTCTACTTTAAATGAGATCTATGGTCAGCCAAACTGCTGACTTAACAACTGATGCCAGGGAGTTTGAGGGGTTTTAAGACGATGGCTGCAGGGGCTCTTGTGTATTGAATGTTACCACCCTGTCATTGAATGTCCCTCAGAGTCAGCTTCTTATGCAGAGGGCCAGTGATAACCATTGGTCCTTTTTTAAAATGAAAAAAAAAAAAAAAAAAAAATCCTGCCTGCATAACCAATGCTATATAAAACAGGGAAAAAAGTCCATAACCACCACCTTTGTTGATAAAATGCTGCTTTTTGTGACTGAGAGATGATGACGATAGCCATATTCAACTATGTCAAAATTTCCTTAACGCAGGCAGTGTAACAGCTGTATTGTGAGTGATCGGAGTTTTGTGCTCCAGGGAATACCAGTTAGTTAACCAGTGGCAAGCGGTGGAATGATTCTGTAGTTCACTGGGGCATGTTCTCTCTTCTCGTGTTGGATTTGATTAGTAAGCCTCAGTCTAGAGCTGCTTAGAAAACAGGAATTCTGGAACTTGAAGCATATTTTGTCAAATACATCAGCTTGTACTTGGAAGGACCATTCTGCTTGAAATTTTTCTTCTTACAAGGACATTTTGAAAAAATGCTTCTTCTCTTATCCAGTACGCAGATGCTTTTTCATCATTTTGCACAAATAGTATAAAGCTTTGCCTGAGACACTGATGTTAATGATTTATTCTGAGAGTAAGGGGTTGAGGTCACAATGTTTTTTGACTTTGAGTAAGTGGCTCCAAACTAAGAAACATTGCTCAATCAATAAACTGGTTCTGTATGCAAATAACAAAATTCTAGCTAGGTTGTCTGTTTCTGTAAAGTATGGAAAAGACTGAGGGAAAGGTTACCTGATTAAAGTGTTTCCCCTTGCAAAGGTCCGAGTTGTTCATGTAAATTCGCTTTCATCAAGTCCAATGACAAACCAATAATTCATAATAAACATATTTTGAAATGGAAATGGAATATGTTTCATTGAAAGGGCTGTGGGAATTCTGGTCATCAATCACTTCTCCCACAATTCTAATTTTAAGCTGTCTGCCTAACAAGAAACATTATAGTCCAGTTGCATATTAAACAGTGCTTGGGGAAGGGAAGAGGAGTGTGCATTTGTAAAGTCCACTGAAGCTGTTCAGTTTTATTTTCATTGCTTGGTCATTATGAGTGGCTTATGGGAGTCAGTACAAACTCCTACTATTCCATGCCTCACAAATTAAAAAATAAGAATAATTCTCAAACAACAATACTAATGTTTGTTTCTGCTTCTCTTAGAATTTTGAAGTGAATTTGGTGGAGATCTGTTTCTTACGTTACGTCACAGCATAGTTGCTTTGACTTGTGAGATAATCACTGCACAAGGGAGAGATCACAGTTGGACTTTCTGGCTTATGAATTACAGTGTTGTAAAACTAATTCTGTATAGCATTTGGTCCCAGCGTGGGAAGCAGGAGTGACACAAGTGATCCATGCAGGGGCTCTATTTTTTTTTTACATTTTAAGAACAAGTTCAGTATTATGATACCATTGACTTTCAAGTCAAGGTTAGAAGAGTCTTTGCTTACCCTCTGCTTTGCAACATGTGAAATAGCTCTTCCTACTTTTTGTGGTAGAATTCTAGCAATATTTAGATTGGTTTATGGTTTTTTTTGGTTTTGTTTGTTCGGTTTTTGTTGTTGTTGTTTGTTTGTTAATAGCCTAATTCTTAATTTCAGGGAAGATTGTGTTTCCCTTTTGGGGAGGGAGAACATTCATCATAACTAACTTTATCTTGAGAGAAATTACCCTCCTATCTCTGTATTCACAATCAAGAGATTCTTTCATGCACTGATTCTGAAGGGATTAAATTAGCCTCTGAATAATACCATGAAGTATTCTCCACACCCTCCTCCTTGCATATTTTTCTCCCAAGTGCAGTTATGATCTTTTGAAGCAAGCCCTTCACTTTCTTTTTTTCTCCAAACATGGGGAGTCTTGTGCTGTCATGCTATAGCACCACAGAAGGGAAGACAGCTGGAGAGAATATGTGCTTTACAAAGGAAATGTGCTTTTTTTTTTTCTTCCTCTGATTGGGTTTTCTGCAGTCATCCTTTTCCTGTCCCTTGTCTGATTTTATTAATGAGATTTAATAGGGATGCAAAATTTGTGGTAACAAAGATGGGCATTACTCATGACTCTTCTGCCTTCAAATAGCCTGTAAATTAGGTCTGTATAGCTATCTAGACCCAATTAATTATCTAGTCTATTACGCTGTTGGTACTCTTTGACTTCTGCACAATGATACGGTGTTACTAGACCAGCTTTGATCCTAGGGCACGGACTCTTGTCACATTCCGGATCCATGGCCTGTAAGCTGCACTCTACCAACACTAATGTTACTGTAAAAAACTTGTAAACAATATTAAAGATTCCTGAGGTACATATAAACCATTCTTCACAAGAGATGTCCATTTGATAAATATACATATGCACCAGCACACGTAATGTGTGCATCAAACTTTGAATGTGTTTTCCAAAGGGAAATTTTTGCTTCTGCTTTTTAACTGCTTGGAGTGTAAACTAGTTCACCTCTGCTGAGGTACACTACAGGGCAAGGTGCCGCCGAGTTCCTTTTGGAGGGTTAAAATGCAAGCATGGAGCCAACTGAGATAATGGCACGTGACTGTACTGCCTTCGCACTCCAGCTGCTGATACTTCTGGGTGTTCCTTTGCACTTCGTAGTCTGCCAAGCTTGACGTTGGGCTCGCTGTCTGCCTAAGGATGGTTTTCCCTGCCTATGTTACAAGTTCCTGCTGTTGAACATATAGTTTTCATTTTAATACAAATAGAACATCTTTATGTACTTTCATTTTTAGAGATCACCAAATGAGTAGTTATTCTCTTTATGTTATTTTCTTTGCACAGATTCCAAGGATTTTTTTTCCTTTAAAGTCAGCCAGCCCATCACTGCAACTCATTTACGCTTCTAATAAAGTTGACCATAAAATCCTGTCCATGAAGCAATCAGTTTGATACAGTTAACATTTCTTAAAGATGAAATATCACCTTTCATAGTAAGATCTGAAGGGTTTATATGGAACTTTACAGATTTACAAATGATATTTTTCTTGCTTTGTTTTCATCACTTAATTTGTACCGTGTACTCCTGTCATGAATGTAAAGTTACACACAAGGAAAACAAAAGGGAAAAAGATCAAAAAGATCCTTGTCTAGTTTAAAGACAATTAAAATGGTAAGAAAATCTACAAGGGAAAGAGGAAAAGCATTTAACCACATTTTGGAGGCTGAGTACTCTTTAAGTTCTGTTTCGCTTATCACTTCTTTTTGGTGCTGATTGAGGCTTAAGGTTTGCCCAATGGAAAAATCTATTGCAATCCATCCAAAACAGAAGCTTGAGGCTGAGCCCTATTTTTTCAGTGCCTGAAGGGTCTTTTCTCTAAAGCAGTTTGGAATTTTTTTTCTAGTTCTGCAACGCAGTATTCTTCATATACTTTGTCTGGAATTTCATCTTTGACAATTAGATGAAAGTATGCATAAAAGCTATTTGAAAACCACTATCTTATCCAGTTTCCATTGAAGTCAGTGCAAACCTATTTAGATGTGAACTGTAGCTCACTTAAGTCTTAATGCTTTTGGACTATGAGCTGTATATAATGTTACTTACAAGACGCTAGTAAATGTCTTACTGCAGCTGGCTGCTCAAGGCTTGGACGAGCGTACTCTTCACTGGGTAAAAAGCTGGCTGGCTGAGCTGAAAGGGTGGTGAATGGCGTTAAATCCAGTTGGCAGCCAGTCACAAGTGGTGTTCCCCAGGGCTCAGTATTGGGGCCAGTTCTGTTTAATACCTTTATCAATGATTTGGACGAGGGGATCAAGTGCACCCTCAGTAATTTTGCAGAAGACACCAAGTTGGGTGGGAGGGTTGATCTGCTTGAGGGTAGGAAGGTTCTATACAGAGGGGTCTGGACAGGCTGGATCCATGGGCTGAGTGGAAGTAATGTGGACAAAAAAAGTTAGCCGAGGGTGTACTGAGCTCTCTATAGCCTTAGTTAGCTACTTTCAACTTTGAATTGTATGAGGTTCAGCAAGACTCAGCGCTGGGTCCTGCACTTGGGTCACAACAACCCCACGCAACGCTACAGGCTTGGGGAGGAGTGACTGGAAAGCTGCCCAGTGGAAAAGGACCTGGGGGTGCTGGTTGACAGCTGGCTGAAGGTGGGCCAGCAGTGTGCCCAGGTGGCCAAGAAGGCCAATAGCATCCTGGCTTGTATCAGAAATAGTGTGGCCAGCAGGATTAGGGCAGTGATCGTCCCCCCTGTACGCGGCACTGGCGAGGCCGCACCTTGAATATTGTGTTCAGTTTTGGGCCCCTCGCTACAGGAAAGACATGGAGGTGCTGGAGCGTGTCCAGAAAAGGGCAACGAAGCTGGTGAGGGGCCTGGAGCGCAAGTCTGATGAGGAGCTGCTGAGGGAACTGGGGTTGTCTGGAGAAAAGGAGGCTGAGGGGAGACCTCATTGCTCTCTACAACTGCCTGAAAGGGGGTTGTAGCGAGGTGGAGGTCGGTCTCTTCTCCCACGTAAGAAGTAATAGGACAAGAGGAAGTGGCCTCAAGTTGTGCCAGGGGAGGGTTAGATCGGATATTAGGAAAATATCTTCATGTAAAGGTTTGTCAAGTGTTGCCAGAGGCTGCCCAGGGAAGTGGTTGAGTCGCAATCCCTGGAGGTATTTAAAGGCTGTGTGGATGTGGTGCAAAGGGACGTGGTTTAGTGGTGGACGTGGCAGTGCCAGGTTTATGGTTGGACTCAATGACGTTAAAGTTCCTTTCCAAGTGAAATGATTCTATGATTCTATAACTGCCAGTTTGCAGTGGTGGCCAAAATGAGTTTAAGAAGTTTCTCTTCTAATATAAACACTAGAACAAAATTACACAATGACTGATAACTACTTCTTTCCCTGATTTCTGATTTGAAGTTGTGCTTGTAGCAGTGTGCAGGACCATAGGAATCGTTGTGCCGTGTCCTTTACAAGAAGCTCAAGGGCAGTACTCCCTTCCACAGAGCTCTTACGATCTAGAGGTAAGGAAGGGCTTCACCATTACATAGAACATAAAATTGGAAGCAGAGGTTATAAAAAGATCTGACATAGCAAATATCTAAGCCTTGCATTTAAGTCGGTATTAATAATTTGAACAGGCCGTTGCAAAGTTGGGTTCCTCCCTTCCTTCTTCCCAGCAGTGTATCTGTAGACCTGAGTGGATACATAGCTTCAGGTGGCTGTTTCTAGCAATGACAACTTTATAGAGTTGGTTAAGGTGTTACTCCATGACAATGGTTGGGGGATGGCTGTAAATACAAGGCTGACTTCTGAGTTGTCTGCAGTTATCTTGACTATAATTTTCTACCACTTGTCTCAACTATAGTTAGAAATTTTCTGGTGAATGTACACTGAAGTTTTTGCAACAGACCATGTTTTTTCCCCATCAGTAGAGAGTCTCAGAGCTTAGTCTGCAGTAAGGTGAGATTTAAATAAATTCTCCTTTCCATTTCTAGAACTTTTGCTTAAAAATTAACAGTCTTTATGTAGAATTTTCAAAAAAGTGCTTCAAAATAGAATTAGTATTGCAGTGTCTACCTACACTGCAATTTAGCCCTGAGTCAAAATGCAATTCAGAGATTTAGTGCATTAGATTCTGGGGAAAGAAATTTGATTTCAGCCTTCTAAAATTAATGTTTCCTGGGAGAATGATTATTCTTGCCCACCTTATGTAGTTAATAAACATATTTTTGGAAGGTATCAGCTTTCTCTTCTTGATTTTATAGTTTTAAATCTATTAACTAATCTAATGTTTGACTGTTTGTGGGTCTGGGGGATGTAGATAAAATCACTTTGCCAGAACGTACAGGTCTGTGAAAACCATATCTGTTTTACTGGAAATCTTTTTTTTTTTTTTGGGGGGGGGGGGGGGGGGAGTGGCACGGAGAAGGTATAGCTTTTTTGCAATTTTACTTCAGAAACCTCTTCTGTATAATTTTTAAGAAAGTATAAGGAATTCTAAAAGAAAAATAATTTAACTGAAAAATGGGATTTTTTTTTTTCTCCCTGAGGTTCAGTGTAAACACCAGTTTTAAAATATTAGTTGTCTTGATTCTGAATTTTGGTGGGGCTTTTTTTGCACAACATGAGTGCCTCTGCATATTATTCCGGTATCATTTGCAGTGAAGAATAGGTGATGATGAATATACATTACATTTTACTGTTTCTTTAAGCTATTGCTTCTGTTTTTGCATTTTTCCATGGTTTTAGCATACTTTGAGCAATGATTAATTCAGCTATTTGTACTTAGTGGTGTTCTGTAGGCATTCCAGAAGATAGTGGTAACAGAGCGAAGGGGTTTGTAGTCAACTTTTTCATTATTGAAGTTACATTAAATGCACTGCCAATTCCACAGTGAGCAGGGGTAGTAAGATCCATGGTGTTTTCCTGTAACAACTTCAAAATTGATACAGATTTCCATGATTTAGGCAGCATTTCAGCCCAATATCGAGGTATACAGGTAATCCTAATGACTTTGGTAAGATTTCTTGCAGCTTGGTGCACCAGTCTTTAGTGGGACTTGGGAGGAACCGTCTCCTGCTCTTGCTCTCACTACTGAGTGCCATTCTGCCAGTGGTGGTTCTTTGCTGAAGTAGTATTGCCTCATGGCATAAACCAGTATTTGTAGCCTAAAACCAGTATTTGTAGTCTAGAGTAGGAATATAAAATTAAATGAAACTAATCAGCTGTGAAGAAATGTAACTTTACTTTCTGCTGCTTGCTTTCTAGAAGAAGCTGTCCATTATTAATGTTAAAAAAAAAAAAAAAATAAAATTTGAAAACATAGAAACGTATATAGCCTTGTGACTGCATTGTATTGAGGTAAAGCTGTTACCTTCGTTTTAATGTATGCATGCGCGCCCATTTATTTTTCTTCATTAGTAGTAACCCATCTGGATTATTTAATTGAAGGATGATTACCTTCTATGAAAAATCTTAGCACAGAGTCCTAACATCAAATGTAGAATAATCTCTCATACAGGTAGCCTGAGAGATGAGCCTGTTTTAGCAGCAGATAAGCCTCATTCCTTGTAAAAAATAGTAGCAATAGGAGATCCTGTCTGCAGTAATGATCACTGGTTGATTCTGCAGTCTCAGACAACAAAGCTGTACCACATGAATGAATCACTGCTGAAGTCTGAGGGCTTTAGAGCATTTTGCTCTACACAGGAGAGTTTTACAGTGTCCAAAAGATGAAAAATAACCTTCTGAGATGATGTGATATGCTGTAATGGTAAAGAGGTTTGTTGCTGCTTTGTATCTCATCAAGAGTTGTTCCAAGTGCACAAGTCGTCTTACTACCTTTCTGTGATAGGTAAAGCTTTGTTGTCTGTTTGCAAAGTGAAGGTAGGAGATATGCACCAGGAACTTCATTTAATTAGTTGTTGCTGCTCTTGGCGGAGCATCTAGTTGTTGTTATCTGGGTGCCTGTTCTGTCACTCACTTTGCGCTTGTTTACATGTCATCCAAGGGAAGCAACATGAGTGAATTCCCAAATCTGCAGTGATCGTAAGAGTAAAGGCACTTACGGATCCAGGGAGTTGAGTCCCTTCTGTGAAGGGGACTGAATTAGGTTTTGAGTTGTTGCGTTGGGCTGGGTTGCAACATCAGCCACTGACGACAATTGAGCATATCTCTGGAGCTAAAATCTTCACTGTAATGAAGACATTATGTGTCTAATGAAGACAACGAAAAATTTGGAAGTATTAAAGTATTAAAATGACTCAGACCTGATTAATAAACTCTCCTCCTCAAAAAAATAATAATAAAAAATCCTAAGAAACAAAAAATCAGAAGCTCTTTTACAGTCAAAGCGTGGGGAGAAGAAAAGGATAGGGAGTGAAATTGTTAGGATTTACCTACCCAATTTAAAAACCTGAAGTTTCTCTCAGCAAATATGTATGTATGTAGTTACCTTCTCCAGCCTTAAATGTAGCCATTTTAAAGATCTTTAAGTACCTAGAAAACAGCGACAAAAATTGTACCTTCAAAAATCATGAGCTGACATACCTTGACTGATTTCCTCATTGAAGAGGCTTGGGTAGCTGCTGTGTGCTTTAGATACTTAGCAAAAAAATAAGATTCTGCCTTGACCCAACTTCAGGTACTTTTGAGGCCTTGCTATCACTAGAATTGAGCCACAGAATGCCTATGGGTAAGTAGCACACATCATCACTTCATTATTCTTCATAATCTCAGGTTCAAACTAAGAAATAGGAGATGTTTTCTAAATTATTCTGGTTATCTGTAGCACTTAATGCTAGCTAATAGCAAGTTATAGCTAGTTTTAATAGCCTTAATAACAGGTAAATAGCTCAAGTGTCATTTCCCGTCCAAATATATTATAATCCATAGGAAAAATTGTGGAAAATGTTAAAAGACTCTTCAGTGGGCAGGTTTCATAAAAATTAGCAGAAAAATACACTGTGAATTGCAAAGATGAAACCTTAAATCCTAGTGATTTTGTATGCAGTGAAGTCTCCAAGGCTGCAGATGAACAAGCTCTTTTGGGTAGTCTAGTGCTGTGCCAGGCAGACTACAGAAAATGTAACGAATGTGAAAAAAAGGTGGCATACGAGTTTCGGTGTAGAAAAATTTAATGTAACGAATCTGGAAAAAAATCTTACCTAAACCTGATACGATGCTGACAGACTTCAGAAACCACAACTTGGAGTCATTGCTAACAGTTTTTGAAATCACTGGCTCAGTGAATACCTGTTCTCAAAAAAGCCCTCAATGTCTT
Organism: Astur gentilis; assembly: GCF_929443795.1. Lineage (NCBI taxonomy): Eukaryota > Metazoa > Chordata > Aves > Accipitriformes > Accipitridae > Astur > Astur gentilis. The sequence continues at coordinate 20,133,145 of NC_064903.1, forward strand.
TGGCATTATCACAAAACATATTGAGAAGGAGATAAATGCTATTTAAAACCTTATGCCTGTATCTTGAATACCGTAGAGTTTAGGGTACAGACGATCACAGATAAAATAATCAAGAGGATGGAGAAAGCTACCTTGTAAATAGAGGCTAAAAAGGCTGAAATTCTTCAGTTTGGAGAGTAGAAGGATGAAATGGGGAAAATGTGAGGCTTACTAAATCATAAAGGCAGTGAGTAAAGTAAATACAGAATTGTTACTCACCAAATATTGGTACTAGAACTAGGAGACACTAAAACTGATTAGAGATCAATTTAAAATAGATGTTATAAAATACTTTTACACAGAAAACTTTGGAAATCTGTTGGCATGGATTTTGGAGACAGGTAGGTTCAGCTGGTTCACAAAGGGATCAGAGAAATTCCTGGACAGGTACCCCACAATCACATACTCCAGGGAAGGAAAGAGCATGGACAACCCTAACGCGGTTACTACTGACGCTTGGGGAGTGTAGGAGGGAAATGAACCGCAGATAGCAAGGCTTGTCCATGCTCTCCCCAAATGGCTTCTCCTCCTGCCTCTGTTGCTCTCTGTTGGGCTAGGTGAATTACGGGCATCTCTGTCTGCAGAGTATTTGTATGGCAGGATTATCTCCCCAGCCTGCAGTCCAGTTCATACACACTGGGGAGAGAGATTCCAGATGCAATGACTGGGTATCTGTCTCTGTCATGAACTTGTTCTCCCAGTGTTACAAAGGCCAGTGAATGCAATGCATTCAGTTGTATATATTTGTAATTGCTTACTGTACCAAATGGCTATATACCAGGAAGTACAGTAATATCACTTTAATTTGACTTAATGTAGTTACAGGAGGCTATTAGTTTTAACTTTAATATTATATTCTGTTTTTGCTTAGAGCAGTCTAGGACAAGGATCAGATAACAGAAACATCAAAGATGTTAAATTGAACTTTGATTCTTATGATTATTATTTATGCACTTGCAGAGTTCCTACACCTAACCTTGTTTCTACTTTTTTACTGTCAAAAATTATGGTTTTCTAGCTCCATGTGTTTTATATCTTTTTTTTCCAGTAACCATGTATGTCTGAATGTAGCAATGAAATACCATATTAATAAATTATGTCAAATCATCTATGTCTGTTGTATCTGGTGGTTTGCAGGAAAGCTAGACCTTAAAGTACTTCAAAGTATTCAAGGAAATAGAAGGGAAGTTGCTGTGTTTCATGTAGTTATATGAGCTGGTTCCAGATACCATGCCGCTTACCAGGCATTGCTGTTTTTCTCTTCTGTCCTTTCCTGATTTCCCAGTTTTTTCACTTATAGTTGTATTTATTTATGTTGGCTTATGCTGAGGCCCATTTGCTTGTTGTCTTTTTTGATCGAGTGTGTTGCTGTTAAGTTAGAGTACTTGCACAGATACTTACTGCAGAGACGGACACTATCGGCATCCAGAACAGGGCAGTGAGGTAGGGAGTAGACAAACACTCTTACCTGTGATGATAAAAATTCTAGTAATCTTTTTGGACACTTCATGTATTCCTTATTCCAGCAATTTCAAGAACTCAAAAAAGACAAGTCAGTAATGCAATGAAACTCTGAAATTCTGAAGGATGTTTGGGGAGGATCTCATTGGATACTTACCAAAATCCTAAGAAACTTCTCTATAACATTGAAATGAACGATAATGCATTTTTTAGATTCTGAAAGCAATACGCAGTTTCATGTGTATATATATATGTATGCATTTTGGCAGTTAATTAGTGATTTGATGACCAGTATTTTGTAATGTTCACGTGGAACCTTTAATTTACAAATTGTAGTTGAATGTTTTCATCACTCAGTAGATTTTCTTCAAAGTCCCTGCAGTATGCATACACTAAATTCTTAACAAACTGTCATTATCTAAGCAAAGAGCTTCACTGAAATGGTTTAGTTAAAGTACTATTTTGTCCAGTAGTCAAAGGTCAAAGCTTCACAGTAAAGTGGCTATTGATATCATCTTTTAATAGCCATTTAAAATCATTATCTATTAACAATACTAAATCACACAGTTACTAATAGTTTATATTCTGAAGGATTACGGGTAGCTGCTTCTTGGGGCTGTAAGTTGTTTTATGTGATCAATGTGATTGCTGCTAATGGTTTGTGATTTAAGTGATTACTGGGCATGAAGAACAGTTTTGTAATTTGTCCTCCCCAGTGAATAATCTTTGGTTTCCTGGATATGTTTTTTTTCTGTTTATCAGTTGGTTAACTTCGGGTAAATGAAAGAGAGAGGACCGCATAAAACTACATCAAAGTGCCGCCTAGTCTGTACTGGGCAGTCTTGGTTTCCCCTCTGCACAGAGAAGTACACTTTCCTTATGGAGCTTTGCTCTGTAATGCAGGGCTTCTTTGAAATACTGCATTTGACACAAATGGTGGGAAACTACTGAATTTATTAAAGAAACCCAGTACACTGAAGAGCTGAAATACTGAGATTTGTAGGCTATTTACAGCATAGTTCCTGTGGAATTTGGCCCAGTGTGATTGTTATCTTCATGGGCATATGATGGGAAAGAAGGCATTGTTACCTTCACCAAGCTGTGGTTATTATCTACTAACTGGACTTACAAAAGAGGTGATCTCTACAAAATGCGGGATAGTGCTGTATGATATAAAGGGTTTTAACAAACTGTTGGAATAGGTATGCTGCTTAGTACTGACAAAGCTGTGATGAGCTATTCAGGTCATTTGAAATAAGCGCTGACAAAACCTTCACAGTATGCTTTGGTCTGGATTCTGTCTATTTAAAAAAAAAAAAAAAATCTCCCCTATTTTAAAAAGAAACAGTAATGGTTTCAATGGAAGTGTTTTTTCTACCTATCCCTTTACTAACTATGCAGTAGGTCCCACTGTTTCATCGCCATGTGAGACAGAGAAAAAAGGAATGCTTTTATGTGTTTCTAAAAACTTTCTGAAAAATGGATTCTTTAACATAATATTCTTGTTTACAGTTTCAAGTATGAGAAGTAGGACTTTATTCTTTGTTGAAATAAGTCTGCTTTATAATGGTTTTAAGCCTTAGGAGGTAAATTATTTACTGTTTCAAATGTGATTTTTTTTTTTTTTTTTTTAAATCATGATAAACAGCTCTTGCACAAGACGTGCTAGGTCAGAGCTAGCTGGTTCTCCTTCATATGCAAGAAAAAACATCAGTTACCATTTGTAAGTTATGAAATTTTGATGATTCTGAAATTGTGACAGCCTGCGTTTTACATGTACCTCACATATACAGATGTACGCATATGTCCATGTATGCATTTTTCTAGTCACAACGCTGATTGTGTCAGCCATATTAGAGAAGGACTGAAAATACCTTTGTGATACTTCAAGATGACCTTATATTTTAGCAATTTTTAAGCTAGTATGAAATTTATCCTAGCATATGGAGAACCCAGCCCAATCTTTGATGTGCTTAGAATACACTATCAAATTAAGATCCAGTGTCACTACACAAGTTTCTTCTTGACAGAAATTTCAATTCCAAGGTAGATAAGAGAAAATCTTACAGATGTCATCTCATCACCTGCAACAGAATACTGTGTTTATGATTCAGGGTTCCTACAGGAGTAGTTTATATCTGTTGGATTCTCAGTTCTGGGTAGAACTGGAGAAAACAAACAAAAAAAACACCTCACCTTTTTTCACACTAGTAATTAGATTTTGAAATTCTGCCTTTGCGATGTTGCTATAGTCCCTTTCCATTACTTTTACAAGCAGTGTTTTGTTTTCGTAAATATCTTTATTAAAATAAATTTAGGTAAATTTTGTCCTTCTCAGGATCTAACGTAGCCAGACTCATCCATTCTTTGTACATAGTGAGTCTTGGCAGATTCTCGTTTTTAGAAGAGATCTTTTTTGGCTGTGGCACATGAGGATAGGCAGTGCCCTTGGCTCTCGCTTATCCTTGAAATTGGGACTTTATAATCGGGCACACATTATGCGAGGAAGAGAATGATTATAGCATCACCCCAAATACGATGCCAGAGTAAGTTAATTTCCTGGGCTGGGAAACTTTCTTCAGTGGCTGAACGTACTTTTGTAGCTTGGGGCTGAATTCAGAGATACTAAAAAAAAAAAAAAAAAAAGCTTCATTTCAAGTTGGTGAAATTACCTGAAATGGTAGGTTGGTAGATTTATTTCTGCTGTATGGTTATCTGAGGGCATGGGTGCTGTATGTACCTTGACATTTAATATGGTACACTCTGGGCTGACCATTATCAAGCACAGGATGATACCAGAGGCCCCAGGGCTATAAACGACTCACGTTTATAGTCAATGACTGGTTGTTAAATCAAAGCAACCTGGAGAGCAGGGTATAACCAGTTTTAGAGGTAACAAAGTGAACAGAAAAAGTATCCAGCAGGGAAAAATCAGGTGTTACATGGAACTGCAGACCAGCGAAGAGAGAATGAACAGCTTGTTGTTCACCAGGTTCCCCATTGCTGCCCAGCCTGTACTGCTGCATGGGACTGTTCCATCCCAGATGCAAGGATTTGCACTCACCTGTGTTGAACTTCATTAGATTCCCTGTAGCCTGTTTCTCCAGCCTGTTCAAATCAATCTGAATAAGCTGTGCCCTCCGTTTACCTCTTTTCCCCAACTAGGTACCACCTGCCAGTTGTGGACTGATGTATTGCAGTGAGTGATTTGAATGAATACTTATAAGTGGGCACACTGATTTTTGCATGAGACAACTTATTTCCATGTAGGTAAATCTCTTTCTGTAGGCTGCTCCCAATGAAGTATGAAAATATCTTGATCTTTTTCTGCTCATTTTGCTGTTATGGTTTGGATTCGTGTTTTGAATTAGTCCAATTCATTATTTGTATATAAACAAGCCCTAGGGAGTTCTGCTTCATTGCAGGAGGCTCTTACTGTTCTTTGGCTAACTTCTGTAATACACAAGTGCCATATAACAAAAAAAAAAAAAAAAAAGTATAAAGATTACTTGTAGCAGTGGGAGAGTTAGACTTAGAGGGATGCCTAACAAGGAACAATCAGAAAGAAGGATGTCAGACAGCTGGTTGCAGTCTGAACATGTATGTGGCCATGGGGGAAGAAATTTGAAGGAAAAATGTGTCTGTGCAGGAGTTCTGTACAAGCAACTTCAAAAAAAAAAAAAAGTCTTACAGTTTTTTATTTCTACTTTAAGTAGAAAAAAATGCTTACCTCACTGCCTTACAGAGTGACTTTTTGAAAGTCTAGCATGTCTTCTTTCAAGTTCCTCTCAAATTCTAAGGTTAGTGGCATTTCTTGCAGTGCAGTTCATTGTAATGCACACTGTTTAATACCAACACAGTTAAGGCCACATCACATTTGCACAGTTAAGGTGCAAATAGCGTACCTACGTAAGCTTAAAACGTCAAAGCAGTGCATATAACTTCACCAAAAAAACGTTAATCATTTATGTAACATTCATAGAAGATTGATTTTGGTTTCCCGTAGCAGAGGACACTAACGCATATGACAGTTACGGCCTTTCAAACGTTGTGCTGCATGTCATATTCAGTGGTACCAGCCTGTCCTGTCAGGCATAGACCGTGCTTGTTTCCTGGCTCGTCCAAGACAAAGTGGATCAGAACTGAGTGGGATCGCTTGAAATCAAACATTTGAGCGAAAGGGGTATGGTGTAGGAATCTAGGTGGGTCTAGTAAGTTTTAGTTGCTGGAGCTAAGGAGTATTTGTTTTTAAAGTACAAGTTGAGAAGGCTTTCATTTTCTCTCCAAAACCAGTATTGTGTAAGTCAACTTTTGCAGATGTAAGCTTTTGATAGTGGCTTTCTGAGGTTTTTTCTTTTTTTTCCTTTGGGTGGAGAATGTGTCTGTATTGTCTTCAGTGAAGTAAATGCAGAGCCCCAAAGTGAAATAAGGGGCTGGATCAAGGTGTTTTGTAAACTTTTGCTTAAATCCTTTTATTAGTGTAAGTTACTGATTAGAAAAAATAAATTTTGGTTAAAGAAACTCTTTGAAGCTGCATTTCTGCCTTCGTTTTCAATTGCAATGTAGTAACTATTGATTATGCAGTATTAAAATTCATCAATGTTAAATGGTAATATTTTGCAAATTTAAGATTTATGGGTAGTTATTTACAGGCCTGTAAAAACAGATGCTACAAACAATAGTTATGTAAGGAAAATGTTGCGTGGAAATCCCAGTGTTCCCTTGCATTTTTCACTTTGTTCAACACTACCAACAATTACTGTCTTTCTTAGGCCTCTCTCAATGAATTTCACACTGGGGAGTAATGTAGGGATTTGAAAATAGCTAAAAATTGACTTTTTCTGTGTATGGCCTGTTAAATAAATATCTAAAACTGATAGTGCCTGTTCACATAAATCTGCAAAAGTAATAGTAAATACAGTTTTATTATTAATTCTCTCTTCTTTTTTTTTCCCCGTTACCCACCTCTAAAAGTAATGGAACTTATTCCATTTTGTAAAATTATTAATTTTGTGACAATAAAGCTATTTTAGATTACAAGCATGTTGGTAGTGATATGAAAAACAACTATTATATATTTCATCTCTGACCTAATAAAATGAAGTATCAATTCATTTTATTGAATGAGGAGGGGAGGAGGGGAGAAGCACTATTATGTCTTTGTTTTTCTATAGTGCTCTCAGTGTTTCTAATTACTTGCAAGTTAAACCATTCATATATTTCTAATTTACATGTTTTCCTTTTCCTTCCACTATTAGCTATTACTACTGTATGTCTATATTGTCTACTAATGTATATGCATATTAGTCTTTCAGTAAGATTTTAGCAAATTTCTTGGCAGGAAATCTTTTGCTAACACCGTATGAAAGCACGTGGGAGTCAAAACTGAGCAGCATATCTAGACAGAAGCGTAAAACAAAGTTGCTTTGGTTTGCATGGTTTACTTCATTCAGCTACAAGCTTAGCCTATCAATGACACATTCCTACCATGAGCTTTGTGGAGAGTAGCCAAATGGCTGCCATTGTCTTGGTTCTGAGCAACCTAAAATCAGTGGTAGTTGGAGACGTCAAGGTACTCAGGAAAGATTTATCGTGCTACAGGATTGAAAGTTATGTCTGCAAAGGCAAAAATTAAGTACCTGTGTCATGAAGCTATGTGTAACCCATGCCACCTGTGTGCTTCTGGCAGTCGATAAGCGCTGTTAGCAGTCTCACCCCTTAGCAGGAGAGTTCTGGATTCTGCAATTCATCACTGGATGTGTGGAGAACCAGTTCTAGCTGTTTCTCTGTAGGTCTTACAGACAAGCCTTAGCGCATGACTGTAATCAGAACAAAAATTATTGAAGTAGTGTAGCGTAAAAAGGACGTGTTGGTTAGAATGTTTTTCTGCAAGAGATGGTGGCTTCCAAAAAATGTAACATTTTAGAAAAGAAAGGGCTGGATAAATAGCAAAACCATGGGTGTGCAGCTTTCCACACGAGATTTCTCTCTGTTATAGGGAACAACTTTACAGGAAAGGTCCATCACACAGTGGATAGGGGAAAGGGACCTCAGGATAGAACATTCACGTGCAGGCTTACATGGGTTGTGTGCGTGCGGTGACTCCAGAAAGGTGTGAAATTTGCTTCTAATTGCTTGTTCAATTCCTGACCATTTGCTAATTTCAGCTTATTTCAAGCTTTAAGTTGGAGGAAATTTCCTTTGTGAAAGCAAGATGTTTGTCTGAGCCCTAACACCTCAGAATAAATTCTAAAGATTTTTACCAATGAGATCTACGTGCTTATTAGATTCGTGTTTTCTGAATTTATATTGAATTTATCCTACTATCTAATAATGATTTTTCAGGAGTTGATATCAAGAAAAAGAGGATCTTAAACTCAGTGTTTAAGGTAAAACAATAGAAATTAATTTCTTGACTTTATCTTCAAAAGTACATAGCCGATTTATCTGTAAGTCCTTTGCAAAAATAAATAAATCACTGTAAATACATAACACAGAAAATAGAAAGTGAAAAATGTATTACAAAGTGCTCTGCGTGTTGATTTATAGATTTTAGTCTTACTTTGATACATTTAAATAACATATCAAAGAAAATATCTGCTGCAAAGTCATTGGAAAATGGAACCAAAATTAAACAGTGTGAAAGAACTGGAGAAAGTGTGATTAACATTATCAACACAGAAGTTTAAAACATGAGGTAAAAAATTATTCTAACATATACTTAAACTTGATAAAGAACATTTATGGAAGACAATGTATTTTGTCTTCCAAAACAAAAGAAAGTTCATACAAAAATTTCCATTGGCAATAATGTTACTCAATGCACTGTTGTAAGTTACCTAGAATGCAGATGTTAAAGCTGCCATTAACAAAATTGGAAAAGTTTATCTGAATTGTTAACAAATACCCTTTTACATAAACATTGATATTAATGTTTGACGGTATTGGTTTTGTGTGGCAAGGTTTTGGTAGCGGGGGGGGGTTACAGGGGTGGCTTCTGTAAGAAGCTGCTGGAAGCTTCCCCTGTGGTCGAGAGAGAGCGAGCCCACACCAGCCGGCTCTAAGACGGACCCGCTGCCGGCCAAGACCGAGCCAATCGGTGATAGTGGTAACGCCTCCGTGATAACATTTTTAAGAAGGAAAAAAAGGTTGGGACGGAGAGAAACAGCCGCCGGAGTGAGGAGTGAGAACATGTAAGAGAAACAAGCCTGCGGACACCAAGGTCAGTGCAGAAGGAGGGGGAGGAGATGCTCCAGGCGCCGGAGCGGAGATTCCCCTGCAGCCCGTGGTGAAGACCCTGGTGAGGCAGGCTGTCCCCCTGCAGCCCAGGGAGGTCCACGGGGGAGCAGATATCCACCTGTAGCCCGTGAAGGACCCCACACCGGAGCAGGTGGGTTCCTGAAGGAGGCTGTGACCCCGTGGGAAGCCCGCGCTGGAGCAGGTTCCTGGCAGGACCTGCGGATCTGTGGAGAGAGGAGCCCACGCTGGAGCAGGTTTTCTGGCAGGACTTGTGACCCCGTGGGGGACCCGCGCTGGAGCAGTGTGCTCCTGAAGGACTGCACACCGTGGAATGGACCCATGCTGGAGCAGTTCGTGAAGAACTGCAGCCCGTGGGAATGGCCCACGTTGGAGGAGTTCGTGGAGGACTGTCTCCCGTGGTTGGGACCCCACGCTGGAGCAGGGGAAGAGTGTGATCAGCCCTCGTCCTGAGGAGGTGAAGCGGCAGAAAATAACCTGTGATGACCATAAACCCCATCCCTGTCCCCCTGTGCCGCTGGGGGGGCTTGGTGGTGAAATCTGGGAGTGTGGTTGTGCCCGGGAAGAAGGGAGGGGTGGTGGGAAGGTGTTCTGAGATTTCGTTTTATTTCTCATTACCTTGCTCTGGTTGATTTTGTAATAAATTGAGTTAATTTTCCCAAATTGAGTCTGTTTTGCCCGTGACGGTAACAGTGAATGATCTCTCCTGTCCTTATCTCGACCCGCAAGCCTTTTGTTATATTTTCTCTCCCCTGTCCAGCTGAGGATGGGGGAGTGATAGAACGGCTTTGGTGGGCACCTGGTGTTCAGCCAGGGTCAACCCATCACATTGACATTTGAGCAATTAAGAGCCTGACTATGATGTTCATACTCAAAGTTTAGGAGTACTTGTTTTGATTTCTAATATAGTAAATGTTCATTAAATTGAATAAGTCTTATGCATATATACAGTAATATGAATATGCAGGCTTATGTTCAGAGGACATTATCAAATTTTATGTGGTATTTTTTGTTTGTTTTTTTTAGATGCAAAATTGTCATGGAATTGGTTGTGCAAAATGAAAGGACAGGCTATTATGAGTCCACTCAAGTATACTTAACAGTCAGTGTTGTGTATCCTGCAAAATTAACCTCACACCTTACCGGTAGAAAAGTGAGGCTTCTAGGTATTCTGATCCAGCATCCATTTATTAGAAAAGTACTTTACAAATATTTTAGAATATGTCATTTTGGACTATTGAATTTGGATCTATACCTTTGTAGCTGGAGAAGATCAATGTCTGAGTATTTGTATTTGGAATATATTTATTTTTTTAGAGTTTTATGTTGCTGATATTTTTGCCTTTATTTTTGCAAAGTGATCAACCACACTATATTCCTCTTGCCACATTAGGAAGCAGTGATGCATGTGTGGCTATTGTCTCAATAAATTACAGAGATTTCGGTTACCATGTTAATATAATAAAGACTCTTCTTCTGGATTTTATCACCAGGTTGCTGTACTGTAACCCCCAAATCAGATCTGCTTTGGGTCCCCAAGTTGTGGGCACAATGCAGGTGCCTCGTTTTCCCTGTCTCAGCTCCTTTCCTGAGCGTTGACATGGAAGTTTATGATTCAGAGGACTACTGCACAAGTTCATGATTCTGTCAAGATTTCCACTTGCTAAAACACATTGAAAAAGATATTCTCTTTTAGAGTCTGTCCTTTCCAGGGCTGTATGACAACTAAATCCATAAAGAGACAGACTTTGCTAAGCTGTTCATCCTTTACTTTAGACAGAACAAGAGAAATACGGATCTATGCAAAATAAGAAACACTTCTGTGGAATGGCAAAAGAAAACGCACATATAGGATATTCCATGCTTCAGTTTCTTAACTCCAATGTTGGAATTCAGGCAGTGCTTTTCTGAGTTTCTGACTTTTATTCCTGCAGCATAGGTTTCTTTTATGTCATTATCTCCTCTTTGACTCAAGCAGCCAGCTTTCTTCAGTCCAGCATATATTAGGATGTAATATCATTCATTCGGTGGTGCTTCAGAACAGTATCATGTAAAATGAATAACTGTCCACAAAGGGGATTATTCGAGACTTGAGAAAGTCTTTGTGGATAACAAATGATTTCAGTTGGCTTTGGGCTCTGCCTGAAATTTTAAAAAGATAAAAACTTTGATGACCAGCCAAATCATAGAATTAAGGCTTCAGAAAGCAACAAGTGAAGCGCTCACTTGAGGAAAGAGAAATGGGGTACTGTGTGTTTTGTTCAGCTGTGACCAATGAGTCAGTGCGTGTTACTGCTTCCTTATGGCAGGATATGTAAGCGTATTGTTTTGAGACTCTGTTATCCCACCATTTTGCCTCTCTCTAATCCTCTGCTAGTTTTAGCTGTGATGTAGTTTAAAAGCCTGCGCCGTCAGCTAATCTGCACTGTCAGATCACTGCTGCTAAGAAGTTTAGTTTATTGGGGGCTGCTTTTAGTAATTGCATAGGGCATGGTAATCTCTCAGAACCTGGGCTAGACGTTGGGCCTTAAAGTAAACATGAAGCTATACAAAAAATCCCTGTCCAATATGGTCTGTCATGTATGTAGCTTTGCTGGCCTTTAAGCTCGTTCAGTGCATCATTTGGTGAGAGGTAGTAACTTTTTAGGCACAACTGTGGCAACTCCCCACTATCTGGATTTTTAATGTACGTGATCAGCATTTATCTCTTTAATTTCTAATTTTCTCTTCTGAGCACAGATCTGGTTCCCAGCTGGTGTCAATGATTTCCTCATTGGGCACCACTTTTGTATTCTGCATATTTGTCATTCAAACAGATGGACTGTGGAGATACTTGAACTGACATGGATGCATGACACCACAGCTCAGATTTATACTGAATTAGCTCCAGTTTTTCCTTAATCTTTATATAAGTTGCAGCCAACAGGGCAGCACATCCCTGAATATGACACCACACTATACTTTGTAAAAAAAAATCCCTTTATTTTCACATAGATTACTTATGCAAATGTATAAACATTCATTTAATTAAGATAGAGCATTGATGTAAAGAAAATTTTTACATTTTTGTATCATTTAAAAACACTTTCTCTGACTGTATGTTGTTGCTTGGTTTTATGACTTCAGGCCAAAACCAAAAGAAGTTTAATTCACCTTTACCCTTATGAATTCATTATGTCAGTGAAATTTTTTAGTGAAAAACTCATTGAAATAATAGAACAGTGTGTATCAGCTGGAATTTTTTAAACAATCTTTTATGAAAACTATAAATAGAAAACATTACATGAGAAATCTTAAGCAGTATAATATTTATTGCTCACTAATTCAATTTGATTTATATGCAAAAAGGTTTTTAATTTATTGCATATTTATCATTTTTTAATAAGGAATAAGATATGAGATAGTTAAAAGCAGAACTTCCATGTGTTTTGTTTTGGGAATAGAAACAGTTTCATGATTCCATCTGTCCTACTGATAATATTTGGAAAAGCATTCTGTTTAAGTTCATCCACCAGCCAAACAGCTTAGTGGTTCTTTCTTAGTGCACTTCATTAATGTATTGTAAGAGTCATTTTTATTGATATCTTGAGAACCTTGGATACAAGCTCTTTAAGTGTAAATAATACAGAGAGTTTTGTTCATAAACAAGCACATTTAAAATATTACCTTTTAAGGAAATCAAGGTCAGGAGGTCACCAAGGTTCAGGAAAATGGAATATATATATATATACACACACAAACACATATATATTCTTATACTGAGAGCATTTCTCTCACCCTTTTTTGAGATTGCTGTGATGCCAGTGCTGAGAGGCCCCAGCTGAGATCAGAACCCCATTGTGCCAGATACTGTACAATCGTAGAGTAGAAAATAAGCAACCGAGAAGAAACATCAGCAGAGATGCTTTGTAATCAGTGGGACAGTAAACATATTTATTTATTAGCAAAATATCCTACTGGTTATAAATTAGTTTTCTTAATGCCTATTTCAGTGGTTTATTTCTACGCATATTATTTTGTATCCCCACTTCTTCAAAATGTTTCTTTGTTTGTTTCTTTCACTGCAGTTGGGTGAGGTTCTACCTCCTGATGCCTCTGGCTGGCAGGACAAATGAAAGGTTCCTTTAAAAGTCCCTGCAAAAGAGACAAAACGGAGTGTAAGAGAGTCAGCCTGACAGTCTGTGGGTCAGTGCTGTCCCTGGCCCCACGGTGGGGAACTCTTACTCCTTGATCTAACATCACTCAGATGGTTGACTGTGTGTCTCTGGTGTGGCAAAGAGCAGCATCATCCCCTCCTACCCCCCCAAATAAATTACTTTTCCATTCCTGTCTGGTTTCTGCCCTCCCTGCCCCCGTCATATTATAATCTGAGAAGTGATTTAGTTGCTCATTTACCCTGTTACATACCAGCTCCCAGCTAGGCCGTTTATGCATGAGTAAATAACTGTGTATTTCTAGAGTTTGGCATATTGCTGTATTTGCATTTCATTCCTGGGATAGAAAAACAGAAGTTGCTACTCTAGGGGCTCTGGAGATCTGAAGGTAGTGTATGGCCATAGTTAAGGTTACTATGTTCATTTTCAGGATACACTGCAAAGTTGAGAGGGTCTGGCAATTTTCCAATACAGCTTTCCTGATCATTTCAGCTGACCTGGCAGTGTGAGAACACTGACACTGTGAGCAATGGCTCTGCTGTGCCGTTTTGCTTGAGAGGACATGAAACAAAACTGGGAATCAAATGTCTGAGACATGTCACTGGCTGCAACAGAACTGTACGAAGAATGGACTACAGTGTTGATGGTCACGCTTTTGTCATAAGGTTTATAGCTCTTCTTTCTAGTACCTGTGGATATTTTCTTAAGAAATACGTTGCTATGGGGTTTTTGAGATTTGGTTTGGTTTTCTTTTGTTTCACTCTGGTTAGGGTAGAAGTGATGGCTGTAGGTGAGCTTCTGTCCTTTAGAGTGAGCAGGTTTAAATGAGAAGGTAAAAGCATATTTGCACTCAGAATATAGTAGTTGATTATCCAGTGTCATAGCTGTCATGAGTGGGGAAGTCAGAAATTAAGTGTGAGATCAAGAGTTTCCCTTGATACCAAAGGTTTTGACTTCTAAGGGCTGAGCTTTCTTAAGATGCAAACTTGAACCACAAGTTTTATACCATCAAAATAGAAATAAAAGTTTGAGAAATAATGATTTTTATTTTTATTTTTTAAATATTTGCCTACTTCCCAATTTTCTAGGCATGCAGTGTTCAGTGGCTTTGTGGATTGCATAAATACTCTTTTAGGCCTAAAGAAAATTCTTTCCATCACTTTTGAGGTCTGCCCATACATCTGCTCCAGGTTCCTTTCCACAGTGTCTTTTTACTGTCTTCACTGCGTTGCAGATCTGTCCTTGCCCAGCTGGTTTCCCCTTGCTGTGCCCAGAGAGGGGAGGTGTAACCTGGCTCCTTTCAAGGGGTTCCTCAAGACGCTAGTTAGTCCAGCAAGGAGGCAGTCTACTAGTTGGCTACCCAGGACTCTTCTTTAAAATGACCAATATGTGATGAATAAAATCGCCTTGATATTTTGCTTAGATACTTCTGTTCCCAGGTTTTCTTCTCTATATGGTTGCTGGCATTATTGAGATTAAAGAAGAAGAAAAGGTAGCGGCCACAATAAATGCTTTTCAGTCTGCTTCCCGGACAAGTACAGTCATCTGATGGGCGGAGAGGATCATTATCCTTAAATGTTTCCATTGCAAGGTTAAAAAGTGTTGTGTAGTTCTCAAGCAATCCACAGCTGGAGTCTATTGTGGGGAAAAAAAACCCTGAAGGTGCTTAAAAGGCATTTCTGTAATACAGTTTCTTTAACTACTGCTTTGAGGGCTTTTAGCTTTTTCAAATGTGTCTCAGTTTTAAGGAAGCTGAAACATCTTCACTTCTAATATGAAAATTAAAAATAAATATTAATTTTAATGTTTTACATTTCAAATATGTAAACAAAAAGTGCCAGCCAATGAACAAATTTACTAAAATTTCCTGCTTACTAAAATTCCCTTTAGAAATAAAATAATTAATGTCAGCGTTAGAGGTACCAACATTCATATTTTGGTACAGCCAAAAAGCTTCTGACAAGTAGATACTTGTTTGGCGGGCGTTTTTTAGTGCGTGTGTCTAGAAACTAAATGGATGCCTTCGTCTAAAAACATGCCTAACATTTACCAGGTTCCTGTTAAAGGAAATCTGTTTCAACATACTTGTTTAGTCCGTAGCTGCTTAAATTAATGTTGGTCATAAGCATCTGGAGTAATAAATGGTGTAAAATAATACAGCTAAAGCTCCTCTATTATTGGATAGCCACAACAGGTTTTTAATGATAAATATTTGCTAATGATTATTGTATAACAGAAATTTCTAGGGCATGTATTCTTTAAAGGTATTCATAGCATTGAAAAAAAGTAATTAAACTTTACATTACAATAAAGAATGCATCTATGCTGAGTTTAATCTAATAGTTTTGAGCTACACTAAACACTCGCCTGGTTTGTAGTACCTTGAGGACTTGTAACTAACTCTGCTTGCCTGCTTGTTTATTGGAGTGTTTGAATTTGAATGAATTTCTTCTAATAAAAACCCTGGAGAAAAGAAAGTTTGAGCCTTCTAATATTTCCCTGGAATCCTGAAAGAGACTCTGGAGACTTGAGTGACTGTTTCATAACAATACCCTAAACCAGTAGATATGTTTCCTGTTTCCCATAGGTGGGAGCCTGTCAACAGCTATTTCCATTCCAGCACTTTTCTTATATCATATTCAAACTATTCACGCTTGAAATCAAGCGACTACATAATTGGAACAGCTTGGAATAAACTGATTGTCAGTCTGCTTTTTCTTTTCTAGCTAAAATAACTAGATTCTATAAATAAAAGCGTAAAGGAGTTGTGAGACTAGGAATGCCAGTTTCTGCTTATAAAAATAGATATTTATATAATATTAGACAATAATTACATAGACATATAATGTATAGATATAAAACTGTGCTACAGCCAGCAGATCTTTCCTGTTTATATCAACAGCTACCTTGACTGTAAGCTTTCAGGCCACATCAAAGCAAAGTTTTCTGTAGGTGATTCATCTCTACCTTCCCAATATTTTAGTTCTAACATGTTCAGAAAGAAAGGAAAAAAAAAAAAAAAAGATATATATCAACTTACCAATTCATTTGCTAGTACTGCCTTAAGACTTGAAATACTGACATCTATCTACTCATTATTACGTAGACTACCTAAAATACAGGGCTTCTGTTTTGTAATAAGCTCAGGACCGAAGGCTGGGGACCACTTGTTTTTGTACATTTGAGTATTTGCAAATCCATATCTTGATGCAAATCCATATCTTGAACCTTTTTTTACAGTTATATATAGTATTTATTTTATGTATGGATGTAGGCAAACTTCTGTTTTACAAATCAAATACACTGAATGAAATCCTATCTTCAGTCAAGACAGAAGTTTTTTGCCTCTTGGAGAAACTGATTTCGCCTGTTTGTTATTGCAAACATTTTTAATGCTTGATTTCTTTTTTATTTTTTTTTCTCTCCCCTTAATGTTCATGAGGAATAAACGGCTATTTTGAATGGGAGCTTAAAGTTAAGATGAACTGGATTCTGTTACTGTCTTTGTTACTGACTAGTGATGTGAAATTTTCTGGGTTATATGATGTCCTTCATGTCAGCAACCTTTGTTGTAAAATGAAGCTAATCCTGCTTTGAAAAATAACGGAAGAGAAGTTCTGTCCATTACAGAATGTATGGAGTTCTAGTGTCATTCTAAGTCACCACTAAAAAAGTACTTATGTTCCTAAAAGCAGTACTCGCTATTTATGCTAACAGATCTTCAGATAATAACCATTAAATTTTGGAGCTCTTGTGTGATTATCCTTTTAGCAAATTATTCTGTGATTTTAACTGTTTGGCATATTAAATAAATACATATAGCTAATTGATGCTATTTTGAGCAAGTGCCTTTATGTCCAAGTATAGAGTGCAATATATATGGTGAAAAGCTCACCTGTATTATGATAGAAATGTGATTAAGTAGCATTCTTAAATGTAAAAAAGCATTTACATGGGTTTGGTGTAATTTAATAGGACTGAAGACAAGACTAATAAAAGCCAGGGAAGTAAAGTTTTTTCTCAGGTATATTTCATGCACCGTGAAGGTACTTCTATTTTACTATGAGCAACAGGAAAAGACAGGGAGATTTAAAATGGGCTTGGTATCTGTACAGCTTGTTATTTGTGAAAGCATAGTCACCTAGCCTGTAATTGTAAGACCCTCATTCTTCTGTAGTCTTTCAGAAGGAAAGCAGCACCTCAGGCGTTCATTTTTTTTTTCCTTTTCTTTTTCTTTCCTTTTTATAGTCTTCATTTTGTGAATTGAGGCTTTAACTCTTCTTAAAATTTGTACTTTCAGAAAATGGCTAAAACATTTGGTGGTTTTGAGGACTAAAGTATATGTAACTGAAATGTTTAAGACTACATGAAAGTGAGCTGACTGCAGTTTGTGGCTTGTAGGCTAGGGAGGCTGGAGGTCTACTTTTGCAGTGCTTAAAAGCGTTAAGAATCTTGCCATTAGCAGCTCAGCAGTTTGCACATTAGACAAATAACGTGCAGTGCTCTGAAAGAATCACGGAAGAACAGTGACCGTGCACATGTTCATTGGTGCTCTGGTCCTGCATTTTATCTTCACGTGAGCAGATTTTTCTTGTTGAAGTGTTAAAATAACGTTCTCAGAAAAGAAACTGCATAAATGTTCTTAGGATGGGAACAATTTCAGTTGCAGGTATGCTCATCTCTTTTCTTCCAATTAAATTTACTCACTTATAAAGAAGACAAGCCTAATAGTTTAACTAGAAGCACTCATAATATTACTACTTTTGAAAAGGCACAGCTGTAGTGAAGTGGCTTTAAATTAGTGAGTGGATAGATTGGGAAGCTTGTTCATTTTAATGGCCAAATAGCAGTATGCTTAATTTCATCTGATTTCTAGAACGTACTGTAGTATTTGACTGAACTGCGCGAAGGAAAAGCTTTGAAATTTGGCATGACATTGTCTCGTAAGTAGCCAGCCCGTGTTATCTGGCACTTGTAAGTGCCCCAAAATATTTGAATTGCAGACAAGGTATCTGAACCTAACCATTAACTGAAGAAAAAGAGGAGATATGACCATCTGTTTTTCAAATGTTCTTCCTTTCTCTTCCCCTCTTTTTCCTATGTGATCTCTGAGAAACATGGGAATTAAGTTGGATCATGAGCCCTAATGTGAACTCAAGTAGAAGGTGAATTTTTTTGCTACTGTCAATGTGTTCAGTGTTTTTTTTACTTGCACTTACAGGGCTCTTGCTTATGTTTTTCAGTTGTAGTCTACACCGCCATTGGTTTAAGATCAAAATCAGTCCTAACTTTTTGAAGTTTAAATGAAATCTACTGCAAGAGTTTGCAAGTGGAGCAAGCATAAGTAAAATCATTGAAGATTTTAAAAAAAACCAAAACAAACAACCTCCTATTCTACCTGTAAAACTGTGATTTATCAAATTGAGAGTTGCTTATTCCTAGCCAGATGTTTTTATGCACATCTCTATTGAGAATATCTAATAGATAATTTCTTATTGTTGATGGGAGAGTGTTGAACTCAAATGTTTTCCATTACTTACACGTTTCTGTTTTCTGTTAAGTTTTATAATAGTTATCACAAAACAACTACCTATTTTTTAAACTGTATGTTCAAACACCTTTTTTCATTAGGTTCTCTATGTATTTCTCAATTTATTTGCTATTTTTTCCATTAAAAATTAAAGCTAGTGTAAGGTCTTTTGAAGAGGGTTTTCTTAAAATACATAGCCTGCTGATTAAATTGAGCATTCACCAAGAGGTGGGTTATTGAGGTTGCAGTATGCCTGCTTGAATCAGATGAGGAATATGAATCAGGATCTGAATGCATCTTCTATCATGAAATTTTTTTTAATGCCACACCTTTCTGAGCTGATTGCTATTGTATGGCTCAACTTGTGTGACCTATGTGAAGACAGGCATAGTGCTGCCATACTCCATCACTAGTTTTTAAGTGGGTTTGGCTGTTACGGAGAAGGAAAAGTTGACAAACAGCCTTTTTTCAGGCCAAAAAGAGGCTTACCTAGAAAACAGCATGGCTGCAAGTTTGCGTGCAGTGTATTTTGTGTTGGTTTTACAGATTTAGGTAGTCTAAAATTGTCAGTAATGCATGTGCCTGCAACTTCTTAGCAACAGTCTCCAGAAACGGGTCTGTTTAGGCACAGCAGGCTGTCTTCTCATAGGCCATGCTTCAGCTTCATAATGAATGAACCTTATTCCTGAGTTTAATTACAGTCAATGAAGCATTAGAAGGCCTTTGCCATGATGGGTCCATTTATTGGTCTTCGTGTGGCAGTGTTTTGGCAAGTCAGTAGGAATCTTGCTTAAGAATCATCTGTGTTGTCCACAGGTGAAACTACAGAGGTCTTTGATCTGTAACAGATTTAAGTTACAGGATGGCCAGAACGGTTGCAGAAAACCGTAAATGAAATATATGACCATGACTCATGACTGAAGTAATTTTGCACAAGCAGTATTGGGGATATTACGTACTAATACACGTGCAAAATGTTATTTGCCACCTTTCTGTATTGGTGTAATGGAATAGGTACTAGATATACTGTTCTTGGTGTTTAGAGGGGTAGTGCTGATGAAATAAGGATGCATTTTTTATTATTAGCTATTGTGTGTAAATGTGCTGCAGCCATAAACAGTGTAAAATAAATGTTTAAAAATATTTTCCCTAACATAACATGTTTTGTCCTGCAACCCTGTGATGTGTACACCTTTGCCCTCTGAGATCTGTGCAGGTGCAAGAAATGTTCAGTGTATCCATATACAAATGGGAAGGAGAGAGGAACATTAAGCAGAATTTCAGAGGCAGGTCCCAAGTTAATTCTCATTAAAACCTTCCTGTGCTTGATGTTTTCTTCCTGGAGTTGTCAACCCTGGAGAGACCAAACTAACATTTTGTGCTATAGAATAGAGCAGCATCCTTCCTGCCAAAGCTGGTAATAAAGCACAGGGCTTGCTGACTTGACTACCACATCACCAGTTTTCCAGGAGAAGGTTATTTAAAGAAGTTAGTCTTTTCCTGAAATGATAAGGTTCATACAGACTCTGACCCACGTTCAAAGTCTACTATGCTTATTGTTTGAGAGGTTTGTCAGAGACGTGAGATGCTGGAGGTGAGACCACAAGTAGGCGGAGCTTGTTGCCACTATTCATAACATTTTCAATATTTTTAAACTGTCATTTGACCAACGTACAACTGGAACTTTCACATGTACACTAAATCAAGAAATTGGACTGTATGAGAAATTCTTGCTTTTATTGCTTGTCCTTCTCTTTTTGAAAAGATGATTTAGATTAAATAAGAGATACAGGGATAAGCCTTGTTATTCTTCAGGAACCGTTCAGTTAAACCAGTTGAGTGCAGACCTGTTAGAGCAGAAAGGAGGTGTGTATATGTAAAACGTACAGGTGGATGAACTGACTGTAACTTCTCAGCATCAGTTATAGTTCTCCCAGTCCATTGTAATGTCTTGCATTTACAAGCAAGGCAAAACTTTTAACATTTTCCACGTGCTTTCCTACTGAAAACTTTTTGCATCTAGTAGGGTGACATTCACACCAATCAGGCATTAGGTGTCAGTCTCCTTTTACTCTTAAGAAATTGGAATGTTGAAGATCATTGGCTTGTGTGTGAAATTAAATTGTTTTATTATTTTCCCAAAAGAACAATACGTTAAACTCACAGCAGCATAGCTAGACTATAGCCTGTGGGTCCTGACCTACATTTTTTACTCTACAGAGCATGAAATATCATGCTATATATGATGCAAAGTCACTGTATGATTAACAATTATATAAAATTGTATGGTTCTGCTATTCTGGATTAAAAAGTAACTTAGATCCAGCTAATCATTATAGTAAGTAAAATCTGATAGATTGTAAAATGAACTTAATGTTTCTTTTTAGTTTTCTTTCTACCTCATTGCTTTTCCTTTATTTTTTTTTTACATTGATAGGTGCTTTTTTTAATAAACAGACTTGATACTTTATTTAAACTACTATAAATATATGGAATACCCTAGTTCTTCCTGCACTTTCTGTGATCCAGTGATATAACGATGCATGTTTCAAGCCCAACTTGAACAAAAATAAATTATTCCCGAAGTTTCACTGTCTTGGAAAATCAGAAGTCTTGTGCCTATTATTTCCACCACTGTAATTAAATAGTTCTATTCCCACAACTCAGTGAATAGAAATTATTTTGCTTGTATGGTAAATGAAGGCTCTACATCTTTCTTTTTTTTTTTTTTCTTTTGTATTTCTTTTTTTCTTCCCTCCTCCCCTGACAGTTTTTTTTTTTTTTTTGTTTATAAATGGGTTCAGTCTCTTACCAGTGAGATCATCTACTGTATGTCAGGTTAACATGTTCTGGTCATGAAGTCTGAAACTGTAAACCCGATGATATTTCTCTGAGCTAAGCTTACAGCTTTTGAACTCTGCCATAACCCTTGAAGCTGCTTCCGTTAGTGCAAGAAGTTCTCCACAGGAATAGAGAGGTTACTTTTTCTTGCCCTTCTCTGCATGCCAGAATTGAGAGAAAAATAAGCTTCAAGCAATAAATTCAAGAAATGTGAGAAATCTTGACTGGTATTTTGTGAATCTTTTACTGAAATGCTTGCCATTTTTTATCCCTTATCTTTAAATTGAAGCCGTTTGAAGGTATGAGTGTAAATTCTCATGAATGTAGTCCTTGGTCTGTGAATGAAGTGTCACGGTTATAAATGTGGCTGTTGTGTAAGAAGTGACTTACAGCACAGCCATGGTGCTAAATTTACTGAATACTGAAAATTACGTAATGTCTGATGATACATTATTAATATAGTTAATGATGATGATAGTTAAAAATGCAGGAAGAGAAGGAAAAAGCAAAGAACTCTTAAGCCTGATGAAAATAAAAAATATTTTTAATATTTTCTTGGAGAATGTTTTGACAAATTGACTAAAGAAGTGAGAACTGCAACAGTTACTGTTGACCAAATAATTCTAGATTTGTTACATTTTAAAGCAGTGAGAAAATTTCCTAAGGAATCCTGAAATAAAATGATGTAAAGTTGAAAGAAATACCATGCAGTTTCTGGTTTTGTTACCTTGAATCTGTAATGTTACAGACAGTGTTACAACAGTCATTGAGCTTCTCAGAGGTAGGCCAGAAGCAGAGGATGGTTTAAGTTGTGTAAGTCTTAATCTTTGGCTCCAATCCCACCTTAGAGAATTCCTGACAGATTTCCCATGTATTATTGTCTTCTCTTTCTAAGTATTGATGATTATAAAGAGGACAGCATATCTGTCTTCCGTGGAGCATTTATTTTCCACTATTTCACCTGGCAGACAGAACATAAAAATGAATGGGCTTTTTGTGAAGGGGTGTGTATCTACCTCTTCCAAGCCTTAGTATCTTCTGCTGGGGATGTGTAGAGCCACATTGGGGATCTAGGGATTTGATAAAGCCCTGAAGAAAACTGAATTGTGTAGGCTATCTTCATTTTGTGAAACTTAAGAGAATATAGACTGTCCTTCAGAATTCTACCTGAAGTGTCAAACTAGCAATATCTCAGTATCTCATGATCAATAGAGTTGTCCTTTTTTTCCCATTGAAAACATGTTTTGTGCTATGCTGAGATACACCTAAACTAATTAAGTGCATAGATCAGCTGATCTTAAAATCATATTATGATGCATAAGAAAACAGTGACACTCGATTTTGATGATTTGTTCAATATATTTGGACAGATCTTTAGCTTCTCAAAGTTGGCTTTGCTCTACTGAATTCATTAGAACTACTTTGATTCACATAGCACTGTTATCTCAGTAGGTCTATTTTTTTTTTTTTTCTCTTGAGTCTTGTTTCCAGGGCTTTTATTGAAGGATTCATTGTGCTGACAGAAACTAGCTTTACAGGAATGTGAAATTTCTAGTATATGTACTTTGCACAGGCAGTTGCATTCTGTA
Organism: Astur gentilis; assembly: GCF_929443795.1. Taxonomy (NCBI): domain Eukaryota; kingdom Metazoa; phylum Chordata; class Aves; order Accipitriformes; family Accipitridae; genus Astur; species Astur gentilis. Next base: position 20,156,016 of record NC_064903.1, read on the forward strand.
AGTCCATAGACTTGTGAATGGAAGCTTCATTGAAATCCATGACACTTGTGTTCCTAATCATTTAGGAGCTATAACAATAAAAAATTCTTCTAAAAACAAAAAAGCCAAGCATTTAAAAAACCCCCGAAACACAACAGTTTTTTTTGGTCAGTAACATGTTGTACAGAGTCCATCTTATAAAGAGGCATGGAGGCCATGATGCCCTTGATTGACGTCACTCTTTCATTCCTTGTACGTGATTTTGGAATTTAAGAATTATTTGACAATCTGGGCTCTGTGCTCTTAAGTCTGTGGTGCTGTACTATTGTGTACGTGCACACAGGTGTAATGTGGTTTCATTATACTGTGTAGAGGGGCCTTTTGTTCTTAAACAAGAAAAATAATACCTGCCAATGAGAATTGGCTGCACATCTTTAATTTAAGAGTTTAATTGCTATTGGAGGGTAATGTGTTGTCCTTTCAGTGCCAGTATTAAGCTGTACTTGCCGTAGTTTAAGCTAAAGAAGGAACAGTAAAAGAATAGCAGGGCATTCAGCTATAACTCTAACAACTAAACAATAATTTTAGAAACAATGCAAGCTAGATACATTTCCTATATACTTATGTTTGTGCCAGAAAAAATGCTATAGACATGAATAAAGTTAAAAAAGAACATTGGACCCCTTACAAATGTTGCTTGCAGAGATTTTTCAATGCAATGGGCGATTAATTTTCATTTTTAAACTTCCTTCAGACTCATCCCATTTAGCATTAAAAAAATAAAAAATTGAGAAGTGTCACTGAATGAGTGTGTCTTGAATGGACACCATAGCTGTGTACAAGCAGGTGTGAATTTACTTCATTTTTCAGACTCTTCCTCTTAATACGAAGCAGAATTATTTTCAATAATACAATCAGGCTTTGTGAAATGACCGGAACATTGATGTTGGCTATAATTTTCTACCATAAATATGAATTTCTGATGCAGAAATAAAAGCCAAAGTGGGGGGGGAAGTTTCCACAAAATATGTTACATTTCTGTAAATTTATGTTACTATAGTAAATAACCAAAGAATTGCTGCTTTGCCCAAAGCTAATTGTCTTGAGCAGCAATTTGCTAGAGAAGCTAAAGGGTGCCTATGAAATATTAGAGGAATACTGAGTTCTTACAACAATCAGAAGGAGAGTTTTATCTATCTCATTTGTAAATCTGGCTTTTTACTGTAATGCCACCAATAAATAACCAGAGTCTATTTTGTCTGATAAACCCTTTTCTAGGATATATAGTAATAACAGTAAGAAATGCTGGAGACAGACTAAGAGAGGGTGTGTGACGGAGCAAATTGTAATGCATGCGGTAGCTTGGACTGTACATCTGCAAAATGCACAACTTCCCTCACACTTGTGCCTTCGGAGGGAGTTGAAGGTGTTAACAAAGACATTCAACACTTTAGGAGATAAGGCTCTTGAACTATATACATTTTAAAATTATCAATTCAATTTCAAGAGAAGATAATCTTTTGCAAATTGCATCTGCAGAAAAGATCTGAAAGTAGCCAGGTATGTTTTGTTGACAGAATGGTTTGAATCCTTTGACAGAATTTTTTTTAATGAACAAAACCAAATTCGAGATTCAACCAAATTAATTTTGTGGTTTATGTAAGTCCTGTCTGACAGGATGTATTCAAAGAAAGAGAAAAACACTGTGGATATAAAAAAATGTGTCAATTAGAAGACAGGAGCATGAAGTCTCCATAACAAAATGTTCACTGAAGGATGTTAAGAGAGTTTCCAGTGTAGAAAGCTTCATTAAAGATACTTTTTGTTTTGATAAAGTCATTTCCCACCCCCTCTTTTTATTTCTTTTTTTTTTTTTTTTTTTTGAGAAATCTTGATGGCTATGTCAACAGCAAAAAATCTTTTCTGTGCCATTACTAGTTTCAGGTACTTTTCCCAATACTGATAGAGGCAGGGCAAAATTCTAGGGAGAATGCTGAGGGGAAGATTAGGTGTTTTGATCATTTCTTTTCAATTGCAAGCAGAGCCATTTCTTTGGGCTTCTTTTTGCTTTGAGATGAAGTACTTCGAAAAAAATGCAGGAACTCTGTAGATGGTAGATACTTTGTAGGCAAAAAAACAACTGAATATTAAAATGTATTTTATGCAACTGGTTTAACTACTTCAGGAAGAAACTGGAATTGCCAAGCAACTTACACCAGCATGACTCACCAAGACATTTACTGGCCTTGCAGAATGGAGCACTTGTATGTAAGAGAACAGTGAAGACATTAAACAACCTTTGTAAACACACTGAATCTGGTTCTTGTGTAAACTGCATTTGTATTATGCAAAATAAAAATGTTGGAGTTACAGCAGTATCTCCAGAATCAGAACTGGACCTTCAGCATTCAATTAAGCAAATTTTTTAAGGAAGCTTAGAGAAGTGCTACTGTTATTAATATTATTATTATTATTATTATTACTACTACTACTAGTGCTACTTCATTATGTAATAGCCAGTCTTTTCCTTCCTATCCTCCAGACAATCTGTTGTCCCTCCTCTTTTCCAGATTATGGTGATTGCTTGTACAGGTACAGAGTCCGTGGGATATAAATGGGCAGCTCTGCCAGTCCTGCTGATGTTACTGAGAGTTCAGAGTGGGGATCGAGGTAGAACCGATACTTCTGTAACCTTCTGATTAAGATGTACTAGTGGTTCCATTTTTTTTTGGCTCTATCTCGTGTATTTTGGAAAGTTGACATTCATATAGCCTTGCATTTACCTAATGAATTATATTCTGTGTTGAATTTGTCCTCTGTGGAAATATGTCGGCATTTGCAGCATTCTGGCATTAAAGTTCACCAGTACTTTGTTGAATATTTTATAGACTCTGCCATTTGTTTCTAAGGTTTTAAATACCTAGTACTGTGATGGATGGGTGTTGTCCATCACTGGCTTACACAAATGAATTTTTGTGAGTAAATTTTTTCGCTCCACCACTCCTGGAAATGAGTATGTAGATTGCATCAGTGAAACTAATTGGAGTCTTGATCGTACATGATATCAAAATAAGTCTGTATTTTCTTACTGGAGATCATTAAAAACAAGTTCTCCTCATGCAGTACACGGAGGTGAACAGTTGTTCTGTATTTGTTCAACAACGACGACAGAATAAAATAGCAATTTCTTCGCCTTATGTATTCAGTTACACATAATGTATAATAAAGTATAATGCCAAGTTTTGAAGTAAATTCCAATTATGGATCCACCTGCCTATTTGGGAAAAAAGCTGAGAAGGATCAGCAGTGACCACAGCATCAGTATATATGACAAGCCAGAGGAGTAGGAGAGAGTTTAGAAATACTGCCTTGAAATAGTAAGACAAACGTTTGAACTGCAGATATATGCAGCCATCCAATACATAACATAAGCTGCTCTCAGTTAATTACACTTCTAATTTTAAACTTAGTATCATTGATGCTCTTCTTTATTCTAAATTCAGTAACTAGGCACTAGTTTATGATACTTACGTGTCTCTGTGGAGCAAGCAACTATTTCATTGTATATCCCTGTACTTTGTCTGTGTATCACTAATTACTATCATTTACTTTGTGTTACTAGTGTTTTTTCTTTTCCTAATTCATGTGGGTGATTAATATTTTGACCCCTGATGATGATAATGAACTATTAGATAAATGTATGAACAAGCAAATTTCTCTCATTACTCTTTCATACATTGATACATGAAAAGAAATGTAGGAAGGTACTGTGAAAGTCGTCATACTAATATCAATTAGTAGCAAAACCAGATTCAGATTTTCTGAAGTTTAAAGCATCTTGCAGCTGAAAGGAACCCAGACTACTCCTTCCAAAATTAGGACTTTAGACCATGTGCTCAAAGAATTGCATTTTTGAAGAATAGGTGTATTGCATAAGCCACAGTAAAGGTACCAGACTATCAAGAAATACTATGCCTGTCTTGTTTAACAGAATTCTGAGGAGTTTTATTACAAGTCTGGTGAGATCTTGTGCATTTCTCTTCTTTACCATTCTTGTTGTTAGCCTTTTCCCCATTTGCCTGCCAACATTAGGGGAGGTGCAGGTGAGATTGCCTGAAATTTTAATTGTTGGCTGATACTTTGCAACTTAAAATACCATTTTCCTCAAAATTATTACTTTTAGTTTTATATATTTCCTGGTATATTCCACTGCTTATAATTGCTTGTGAAGTGTTTAAGTTTACTTGTAATAAAGTATAAAGTTAATCCCTTGACATTAAATTAAATCCCTTTAACCTCCCGACATTAGGACGTACTTGTGATTGGTGAAGCATCAAGATAATCTTTGCAGCATTTTTGGTCTCTGATTTGTCTGGTCTGCTGAACTATTGACTATATTCATTTTAACATGTTACGTGCATTAGAAAATCAATGTGGCAGAGCAGATGGAAGCTTTTAAACTGATATGACCTCTGTGACCAAAATGTTTAGTTTTGAGATCTTCTGGTACTGAACGAAAAAGAAATGTAGGAATACTGTACAATCTTGGCTTATGCAAATAATTATTTTTATGTACTTACTTATATTTTTTATATTTATTTTACTTTTCAACAAGAAATAAACATTTATGTTTTATTAACTATTAGAAAGGTCTTTATTTTATTTAAGATCTTGGGAGGAAAATGACTTGTTCATTACTGACAGAAGTAGCTTGTTTTTTACTAGGTTACATCCTAGTTTGACACTGAATAACCTTCTTGCTAACATTCTGTATCAATAGATTGGACTTCAAAACTTTGTGAGTATTGATTTTTCTAATGCATATACTATGTTAAATAGATCAATATTTAGCAGATGAGATGAGGTCAAGTACAGAGAACATGGTGAAGGTTCTCGATGCAGTTGGCTATCTGAGAGATTAGATATGCAAGGAAAAAACTGCAGGTGAGGTGACCCCCCCCAACAGGGGAAGAAAGGGAGGAATCGGAGGGGATCATTAACACTGCCAAGGTACAGAGGTGTGTTCAGGATTTATTTGTACAGCTTGCAGGAATTACAACCTTCTGCATGTTTGTTTTTGTGATGTCAGTATTAGGCTCCTGCTCCAGAGTCTTCCAACAGGTTAAAAACTCCTTTACAAGGTAATGCAATTGGCAGTGGTTGTGGTGATGTCTAGTTCCTTCCCATCGCTGAAAATGACAAGTCTATATGGGTCACTGTTTAGAATGCTGCTTTGTACATGTTGCTGCTACACACGGTATATGGTGAAGAGCCCTGGGGTTAAATACAGCAGCCCTGAAGCCCCAAGATTAGCAAACTGTGCATAATTTTACATAACCGTTTTATGTTAGCCAGCTATGTGCAGATTTTAGACAAGGCTGTTGTGAATTGCCACTGGAACTTTATATATTACATTTTCTGTCTTCTGAGTATAACATCACGGAAGAAAGTCAGAAAGTACCTTGATTTGTTAGGAAGGAAATTTCTTCTGTTTCTCTTTTGGAAGAATATTAAACATAGCTTTGTAGTCTTTTATGAATAGCGATTTTAAATCATAATGGAAATGTCTATATTGTCTATTTGTAAAAGCAGAAAGAAAGAAAAAATAACTAACTGAACAGGTGACCAACTGAAATGCAGATCTTTTCCCTAGTCGTAAGTGACAATAGTTACTAACCCTCACAAATGATACAACTGCAGATGAAATGACTTCTTTGAGTAAAGAAAGAATACCTAGTTTGAATGCTAGTCTGTGAAATTGCTGAAAACCTTAACTATAATGTAATGTTTAAAATGGGAGCACACTAACAGTCTAAGGAAAGAAATAGGTTATTGTCCTTTTTTAAATGGATTGAGAAATGTTATTTAATAAAATAAATTAAGTCAATTGCTACTTTGCTTAGTAACATAATAAAAATAAACATGATAAGACATTTTGAAATTGAACTAGTTAATAATATCATCTTATTAGAATTTGCGTTATAACCAAATTAAATTAGTTTAATGGGGAAATGTAATAGTACTCTCTAGATTTTTCCTGTTAAGTTAACTTTGTATACTTTAATGAATACCTTAATTAGGCACCTTTATTGATGCAGACATTTCAGAAATAAAATTTGGTTCTATATTCTCCTTCACACACCAGCATCCATTAAAATAAAAGTAATCTTGTAATGACTAAAGGGCAATTATTTTGAAAACTTCCTGTGCCTGCTGAAGGGACTTCGATGCAAGGGTTCATCTGTCTGTATGCAGGGATGTTATGACTTCCGTAGGCATAGAACTGTACTGTTTATTTCTTATTAATTAGTGTGACTGAAAGTTCTTTAAGCATATTGCCAATGGTCTTTTACACTGTATATGTAGTGCAAGCATGTGTATATTCTTAAAATAAGATGAAAATCTTTTGGAGTCGGTTGTTTTAATCAGCAGTTATGGTATCCTAGAAGTAGAATACAAGGCTATGAAATGATTACAATCTGTGCGCTGTGAAGGCAGCATTGATTGAGTGACTGAATAGATCTGAACACATTCTGTCAAAAAAAGCAACCATATGCCACGAATGTAGTAATTTATGTCGTGGGGTTTGTGGACTTGTGGGCTTATGCTTTGGCAGAAGTAAATGTGAGTTGGTTTCTTTAAATATACCTTAATGCTGTGAGAACTATACAGTCAGGCAGCCTAAAGCAGTTAACTGCCATCATGTCTTTCCTCAGTTAACAGCCAGTAATGAGATGTATATATCTAATTAAGCACACATGTCATGTACGTCTTTAGCATTCTCCTTCAGTTTGAACATTAAGGTCCAGTGAAACACACCAAACAGTAGCAAATGGGCCAGGGGAAGGGAGGGAGAAGCAAGGTCATACATCTTATTGAGACAAGGGGTTGATTGTTTTGGGGTTTGGGTGGGGTTTGGGGGTTATCTTGCAGTTTGTGGGTTTTTTTTGTTTAGTTTTATGTTGGTTTGGGGGTTTGGTTGGTTGGTTTTGTTGTTGTTGTTTTTGGTTGGTTGGTTTGGTTTTTTTTCATTTTCATTTGGAGAGTGCCCGATAATCTGTTGAAGGACAGAATAGAATACTTCTTGGAGGAGATGGTGATGTTAAAGCTGTCTGGACAACTCCAGAAGCTTCAAAGAGCAGACTAGCCATAAAAGCCAAGCTGGTAAGAAAAAAGCCGTAAGTGCAAATCCAAATCAACACAACGGTCGAGATCATGGAGTACTTCTAATTATATTCTCTGATGAGAACTTTTTAGGAGGAGCTCTTTCCTGTGGGTGGCTTTCTTGACAGAGATTTCTGAATAAACATAATCTGAGACATAAGGAATACACAAAGACCGAAAAATTATCTTTTAAATTTCTTCCTTAATCTCCATGAGGGATCACAGTTCTCCATCTCTAAAGTTTAGTATTAGTTGTCTTCTAGCCTACTGTGAGGATGATTTTTCTTTTGAGGATAAATACCTTCAAAATGAGATGGTGCTCATTTCCAGGTGTTTTGTTCATTTTGAAAACTTTTTGCATTTGCAGAAAGTCAGCACTCAAATTATTTCACATGTCTTATGAAGAGTTTTTATTCTTCAAATTTGAAGTAGCTGCAAAGAGTCATGTGTTGCCCACATGGGGTTTCTATTTCTGAAAAAGTCACTTAGAAGAGGCCTCAAAAGTAGCACCTTTACATACCCACAGTGAACGAGGTTCCCTTTCTCTGTCATACCTGTGATTTACCGATTCCAACTGTGGTTTAGATAAGCTAGGTGAAGTGAGCTGTCTTGTAGTAATGATAAAAGGAATTAAAAAATAGAAATACCTCCTACAAAACCTTAAAAAATGTAGCAGTATATTGCAATAAGTTTCAAATGCCATAGTGATGGTATGTCTAAAGTGTTATTACAGAATACTGTGGTATTGCTATAAAAATACTTTCTTTATAATTGCAGATTTCAGGACAATGCTGCAAAAATATTTCACTTGCCTTAATTATCTGTAGTCATGTGAAATTTCTAAATATGAGATACTATAATCCTTTTACTTTAGTTTTTAATTTACAGTATTGCTTCTTGACATTAAGCTGTTAAACCCATGTATTATAAGTTCAGAATAACTTCTTTTATGTTCTGGCACTAAGCTAGAGTTCTTGCCTTGTCTACTAATGTTGAATAATGGAAAATAATTAACTTTAAATTAAAAGTGTTGCTTTTTATTATGTGACAGTATTAGTTATAATATGGATTTCAAAAGACGTTTTTAAGTGCAGGCACAAATCAATTATACACAAAGAATAAATTATGTCTACTGCAGAAAGTAATATTTGTTTGATGAAAAGCTTGTTCATGAAATGGAGTGCCATTACTGTCACAGATTTGTGTGTTGTCTCTATGTATTGGAAATGAAGATACACCAGATAGTTGTGGGGCTGTTCAAAGTGATCTCGACAGGCTGGAGAAGTGGACAAACAAGAACGTTAGGAGGTTCACCAAAAGGGAATGTCAAGTCCTGTACCAGGGGAGGACTAATCCTATGCACCAGTACAGGCTGGGGGCTGACCAGCAGGCGAGCAGCTTTGCAGAAGAATGCCTGGGAGTGTCTTGGTGGCCAAGTGGTCCATTGGCCAGCAGTCTGCCCTTCCAGGTGAGGCAGCCAACAACATCCTTGGCTGTGTGTGGAAGAGCATCACCAGCGGGTCAAGGGAGGTGATTCTGCTTCTCTACTCGGCATTGGTGAGACGTGTCTGGGGTGCTGTGTCCCAGAAAGCTGGGATTGTTTAGCCTCCAAAGAGAAGGCTCTGGGGGGGATCTTGTCAATGTGTATAAATAGCAAGTTGGATAAAGATGGGGGTGGCAAGAGGCAGTGGGACTAAACCAAAGTACAAGAAATTCCATATAAGCATGGCAGAACTTTTTTTAGGCTGAGAATGATCAAGCACCGCCGGGACAAGTTGCCCAGAGAGATTACGGTCTTCCCATCCTCGGGAATAGTCAGTACCTGACAGTAGGTGTAGTATTTAGGGCTCTTAGCTTGAGATCAAATGTTTCAATGACATCTTGGGAGAGCACGGACAACAAATGCGGAGAATCCATCTGCTCTTGGATGAGGACAGTGATACGTGGAAGATGCACACACTTGCGCACCTTTCCCTATGAGGCCTTAGAGAAGAGCTCGTAGTTGTCATTTGTGAATTCGAACAGTTTTTGGAAAGATTGCGAGTTAAATATACAATTTTAAATCTCTATATTAAATGCAATGCTTTTGATGCCTTTTGTTTAATTTATGACTTTTTCTCTGTGTTATTATGTTGCTATTTTTTAAGAGCACAGCCATTTTAATTTTTTTTTAAGCAATATTCTTGTTAGAAACAAATCTCTAGTGGTGGTCACTACAAATTTGATGTTTTTAACTGTCACTTACGAGTGTCGTTGGTAAACTGTAACTCTGAATGTAAATCGTAATTATTGAGAGGTTTGAATGGGAAATCTCATTGTCAAATAGAAGGTGATTTATGAACAACTAAAGAGGTATAATTTCTTTCATCATCTCTATTTTCCAGGACAGAGAACAAAAAGGTCAAATTACTTGACTTGTCTTTGGTTCTGTTTTTATTTTTCTTCTGTCTTCTTTTTCTCCTCTCCTATTTGTGAGTTTGTATGATGCACCAAGGAAACAATTTTTTGCAGAATTTGTATATACTTTTGTGCTTACTTGTGAAAAAAGGGGATCCTACACGGAGATCAGTGCCTTTTCTTTGTATAATAGTTATCATAGTGAACACGTCATATGCAATCAAATTGCTTTAGATCAGTACAGGACATTAATAACCCAGAGATTTAGAGAGCATTTTTTCATGAAAATAGAATGTCCATAAAACGTAACATTATTCCATGATACATAAAAGGGTTTATAAAAGTCTAATGCAGAGTATATTTGAAATGTTTTTTCCTTCAGCAATCAATATTGTGTCTGCAGTGTTGCTTTTCTCTGCAGATCTGTTGGCAATAAATTCTTTTGTGGTGTTTTCCATTGTTATTGCCACTGGAACAGCTCACCTGGTGGCTTTTTAGAATAGGGAAGGGGAGTGATTTAACAGCAACACTTTGACTCCCTGCGAGTATTGTTAGATGAACCAATGATTAGACTGTCAGGAACCATGTCCCACTGTTGTATCTATGCTATTGTAGTTGGGATAGTACTACTTAAAGGGAAAAAAAGATTAGTGCAGCTCTAGCCAAAGATAGTTTAATCTTTGAATTATGTAATAACTCAGACAAACATACCAAAGAGTGTTTTTGCACCACAGTAGCTTTTTTCTATTCAGCAGCGGAAGGTAATTTTCATTCTTGCTTAGCATTAAAATGAAATAGTTACTTTGTGCGTGTCTTTAATATTTCTTCAAGTTTATGTGATGTTTATAGGCAATTGAGAAATGAAAAAAGCCCAAAATATATGAATAGGATCAATTCTGGAAGTTTATTCATCTATATTAAATGCTTGGATATTTGGCCCTTCAGGTATGAAGAATTGTATATGTTTCAATTCACACATAAAATACAGCAAACTGTAGTCAGTGATAGTTTTTTGTTACAGTCTGTACCTTTCTTGGGAATGGTACTTGATAATGCGCATGGGTTCCACGGAGGGAATTCTGGACATGAGTCCACTAGAAAAATAACGGGCTGGGTTGCAGTCTCACAAAGCTGCTTTAAGCTCCACCGGCCCACAGGAGTGTCAGAAAGGGACGATACTCAAGCTGTCCCACCTGTTAGGATAACGTTCTTTCTCCAACACATACTAAATACAAACCAGTTCTTCTCGGCTTTATTTACTGTATTTGCAGGGATATTCCCAGGAGGAGGTAGCTAAGTTACTTTTGGCAATGGTGACAATCACATATCAACTGCGGTAAGCATTAGAAGTTGTGGCTCTTCATGCAGTCAAGCAAAAAGTCTTCACACTGTGGCTCAAAAGTAATTTCTTCTGTGAAACAAGGGATTCCCCCTTGTCCCAAAATAATAAAATTCAAATAAGGAAAAGAATCCCTGGCCCCTGATTTTCTGCTGCAGCGTACTCTGAAATCATTTAAACTTACACACTCCAAGGTCAAACTTGTTATTAAATGCTGTCAGAGCAAAAGCGTTTGCTTGGGTGGAAAAATCTTAAAAATAAAATCCAAGCAATGAAAAATTGGGCCCAACAGTATTCTCTGATAGAAGTAAGTGTTTTGTTCTGTTGTAATGTGAAATAGCACAGTGGATATTTTCAGCGAAGAGGCACTGCATTTTGAACAAACACTGAAAACAAAAGGTTGTATGCAACTGCTGTCCAGCCCTGTAGTTGAGTCAGTCATAACTTTTAGTTACTCCTAGGGATGTTTCATTATTGCTAATATATGACATAATGTTAAAATTTTCATCGAATTGGACAAATCCAGCTATTTTCAGAGGAAAGGGTGATCTTTGTCTAATAATGATTGGCGTACAGACAATTCTTGGGAGGTAAAAATGTCGGGGCTTTCAGATGGGGGTTCTCTGTGTGCTTAAAAGAGATAAGAGGGTTACAGAATCACACCTAATTACAGAAACCAGTGATGCAATGAGATCAGAGTCCTGTCGAGGGCCATCTGTGTAGTGAATAGCTGTGTGGCGATTCAGCTTTTCTCTGGGAACCTTAGTGATCTATCTAGTATTAGTTGAGGTGAAAACCTTGGATTCAGGACAATGGGACTTTCTTACGTCTTCTGAAAGAGGGTTTGGGGTTTTATTTCTTTTTATTTATTTGTGTGGCCCTGCCAGAGGTGGAGTAAGGTTATCATGATTGGAATTCTAGTTTGATTTTTGAAATTGAAATTTCAATTCAAAATTAAGTCACTTTCTCCTGGTGGCAGCTAGAAGGCATTTCCCCTGTGCTGTATAACTGCCTATTCCGGGAGAGAGAGAATTAGGAAGAGAAGCCTACCAGAGAATGCTGAAAGACGACATAGGTTTGTGGGGAGCTGTGAAGGTTAGTATAGGCAGTCATTTAAGGAGGAGAGAAGTCGTGCATTGAAAAAAGTGTGAGGCCAGCCAGAAAACTCTATGGTAAGAACAGGAGGAAAGAAGTACAAAAAGGAAAAGTGTGTGTGGCACTGGCGCGGGGGAAGGCATGGGGTGATGACGAGGAGCCATTTACCATTTGCGAGATAAGTATTCATCCCAAAGATATTTTTTCACCTCCTTCGATGCTTTGTCATTAAGATACTAATGCAGTGTGAGCAGTCTGTGGAATATTTGGTACATTTTATCTAGTGTGCTTTTTATTAACATTGGCAATTGCATTGCTAATGAGAATGGCACGCTGGCCTAGACTATTTTATGCGCTCTGTGCTTGTGAAAGGAAAAGAACAGGCACTCCCAGGCCTCCTGTATTTGTCACATCTGACAATAAGCTTTTTAAATGCCTGACATTTTATTCTGAGCTAATATATACTGTGACCATTTCTCTAGCTGAATCCTGTTTATGCTTATTCATATTTCCTGAGATTTGCAATCCTCTCCCAATACCTTTCCAAAATGGATAGTGATTGTGGAGGTTGGCATGAAGGTGGAATGAAGGCTTTTTTATTGTTGCTTTTTGTTTTCAGGCATTAGATAAATTACAGCTTCTCACTTCTGAGGGGAGAAAAGACTTCGACGTTATTCAAAACATTACAAAAGACTTATCTGTGCATCATCCATGAGAGTCAGTGGGAGTTGGCCAAGATACCAGGTCAAAACTGTGAAATGCAGCTTCACTCTCTGCGTAACACAGCAGTAGTTGAGGCTTGAACTGTTTGTGCTGATTGGTAATAACTCCAAAAGAGTAAAAGTAAGAGTTCTCATGATCTGTAAATTGCCATAATATACACTGAATGTCACAGACTGGAAGCGGGGTGTTGAGTAGCCTTTAGCTGCAGCAGTGAGCAGAGCTGTAATCTCTTTACTAAGTTTAAAAATTGATCCTGAAAAATGATTCTTAAAAACTATAGAAATGCAAGCGCTAATTTTTGAACAACTTTTTCTCTTGCTTCTCTATCAGCAGATCAATATTTACAGCATGTACAGCTTAAGTAATATATGCAAATTATTCCCTTTTAGCTTCCTTTTTAGAATGTGTGAAACATCTTGAGGCGTCATGTAAGACTAACAAATTATAGTGGAGCTCAGTAAAATGAATACCTGTTAAAGCAATACATCCTGTATGGGATATGTTTGCTTGTGGAAGATGTCAAAAACTGAACATGAGATCAAATGAGTAGATATGTGAAGAAGTATTAAGCTCCTTACTATAGCAGTAAGATATTTTTACCATACAGAAATATAGAATACTGAGTCTGCTTTAGAGGAAATTCCGCTGTCCTTGGACAGCAAAGCATCACCCAAGCTTCAAAGTATTTTAGAAGCTGCTGTTTGAAATATGCTTCTCAAGTAATTTGTTTTGCATAAAGATGTTTTACGCAAAGGCTGAAGAACTTTGTATTTCTCTAGGTTCCCTGGTACTTGGGATGCTTAGAGATTTGATGCTACAACATTGCACAGCAGTGTTACAGATTTAGTTCCCTCACAGTGTTAGCACTATTTGCTCTAGTGGGCACAGACACCAGAATACAGTAAGAATGTAGTAAATTAAGGTAAGCAGGAATGTCTGAAAAATAAAGATTCCTGTCTGTTCTAATGCTGCTGGCTTGAATTATAACTAAAGATGAGAAGTGAGTCCAAACTTGTGAAATACCAAAACCAAAACTCCAAACTGCAAAGTGAAGGCTTTCTTTACCCAAGATGTTTTCCTCTCCTGAAAACTTTGTAACAATAGCTGTAGAAAATACAGGGAATTATTATTTATTGATGGAAGTCAGAAATCTCAGGTTACGTTACTCATAAATTCTTGCGAAGGTTTTAGCTTAGATTTTTGTATGTTTATGGAATATATTTTTTGTCTGCATTTGTATCCTGATCTGGGTACCATAAAATTTTTTGAGTTCTTAGTGTCTGGTTTTAGGTGTCCCATTTTGGGTAGTTGGGGTATTTTCCGAACCATTCATCAGCTTATAAAGTTGTATCATTTCCAAATATGTTAGCTAACAAATCATAACTCATAAATCATGATGTAGAATATTTTTTTAGAATGGATGCTTGGTATAATCAGCTAATGTGTTTTTAATTATGATTATCCTTGCCCAAAAATGAAAATTGTGTTCTACTTTGCTAGCTAGAAAACATAAATTAAAACACTTGCTGACAGGATTTAATCAACATGAAGTAAGAGCAAGTAATTTTCCTTCAATCTGAGAAAAGTACACTGGAAATAAAATTTAAGTAGCAGTGGCTACTCTCAGAAGAATGCTCTGCAGTCAGCGTAAAGTTGCTTTCATTTTCAAATAAAACAGAGTCAGGGAAACAATACTAAATGGTTGTATCTCATGAGGAAATTGTGCCAGTCATGTGAATTCACATACCCTAGTAGTTTTATAGGGGTATTAAACTCTGCCCCTGACCATTTCTGGAAGAAAGGTCAGAGTTTAATTGGATTCAAAGATTCAGATTACAATGTTCTTAATAAATGTCTTAATATTTGCCACTTGTTTGTTGGTTAGTGTGTTTCCCAATGGAAAATTATTATAATGTCCCGATCCATAAACTACCTTATCACAGTGAATTTAAGTAATTTAACTAACATTTTCCTGTTTTCTCAAAGGGTCTGATCTTTAAATCGGTAAAGAAAATGCATTGGAGGAAACTGTAACAGCCTTATGGATTGCCTTGTTATAGGACATCCTTTAATTCACAGTGAAGTGCTTTTATTTTTAGAGTCGCTAGCAAGATAAGGGTTCCCAACATTGAGGAGTATTCAAGTTTTGTTTCTTCTGCATACGTTCCTCTCCCCAGCTCACAAGCAGTCTTACTGTATTTCTGTAGATACAGGTGTATGAGCGGAGCTTTGTCACCGCATACACTGCTGCTGAAATTCCGGCTTCTGGATAGTAAGGATGAGTCATCCACCGGTATCATTCAGATCTTTTGTAGTAGGATTCTCTACCAGAGTTCATTTTCTGTTAGTTTTAGGTCTGTCTGTGAAATTCAGCCTCCCTCACAAGAGCACTTAGAAATGTGTTTCACTTTAAGCATGTATTTTACCCATTGTTGAGCATATGCTTACATTCTTTGTTGGCAAGAAGTCTTTGTGCCATGGAAGTGATGTTTTGTTTTTAGGTTGGGAACACCTGCCTGTTAGGAAATGAACTGAGACCATCGACTCCTTTCACAAAGGCCAGCAAACAGCTGTCAAATGGCAATGATATAAACTTTACAACAGCAATCAAAATTCTTGTGAAACTGCCCAGAAATGGTTCTGAAGGAGGGGAAAAAAAAAAGAAAAAAGGTCATATGAGCAGCAGTGTTGGAAAAGAAGCAGCTGTGTCAGCAGAAAGAACAGTGCATTGGGTATGAATAGTTTCAGCAGTAAGACAACGCAGAGAATATGCTTTTTGATAACATTTAAATGAGCCTTTCCTTGCACCTCCAATGTAGAAAGTAGCTCCTGCCTTGATTATGAGAACTCATTGTTCAAATAATGAAAAGTCTTAATATTATGCCATGTAGGGTATGTGCTGCTATAACCATGTTTGCTTGCAATCCTCCTTTTCACTTAATGCAGAAGTTTCTTCCTGTATCTCTGAATAGATAGAAGCCTTCAAAGGAACAATACAGAAGAAAATGGAATAAAAATAATAGTAGCAGATAGACACTGTCTTTAGTATTAGTATGTAGTTCTCAGCAGCAAATTAATTCATGATAAGTTACTAAGCCAAACCCCATTGATGATACTTGAAAAGAAAAGGGACTACTCTGTATAGGTATACTTTGTTCTCTTTCATGGGTCTACATCACACATTATAATGCTACCATCAGAGAAAGCCTTTTTCCTATTGTATATTTCTGACAATTGTAAATGTGATATTATGTCGTTAAAGTTATGGAGAAGGAGAGATGCAGTGGAAAAAGGTGATCTGTTCTAACTGTACCGAGGGTGCCCTCTGCAGAGCGTTACATTGTGTTAGTTTGCGAGGAAGACTGACTTTTTTTAAAGTTGGAAGTACTGTAACATACTGTTAGGTTGTTTAAATGCTAATGTGTTCATATAGGAAAGAGGAAACCATGAAACTGATAATGGATAAAATATTAACCTTACTCTAAAGATAACCTATTCTGATTCTGGTATGATACTTTACTGATGACTATGTGATGGATAATTATGATCATGGACGTAATGTCATACCTTTTCTTACCTGATGTCCATCAGGCATGTTCAAATTGGCACAAGCTAGATTTAAGTATATAACCTGTTTGGCAGCAAATTTGATACTAATAGAAGGTTTTGCACCCACGTCATTTCCCTTTTCTCAGAGGATGGCGTGTAGTGTAGTATACTTCAAACTTTGTGATTCCTTTGAAAAATGCCATTCATTTTGCTAGTACAACCAATCCATGTGTTCAGGTTAGGTTTTCAACCATGCCGCTTCCTAACTAGGTGAGGTGTAGATACAGGATTGGGGAGAGAAGGAAAGTGAAAAGATGCTTAAAAACAGGAGAACATATGGTGAGTACTTTTTAATTTGTACAAAGTACTTTTCCTTCTCCTCCTCTCATAAAAATACGAAGACTTACTTCATACTGCAATTAGTAACATGCTGTTATGTTACTGAATACGTAGTAGAAGAGACAGGATACGTTAATGTAGATAAATTGTCTTTTTTTCCTTTGACCCAGTGGGTTTTCAAAATCATTCCTTCCACTTTCATCTCTAAGATAGCAGGACAGGGAGAGAACTTTGATTTGTGTTTCTTTACACCTGGAAGGGGAGACACTGTGATTTCATATGCAAATGTTCAGGTAAATATATCACCATCAGTGACCAACAAATAATTAATTTCTTAACAGGAGATTTTTTTAGCTGTCATTTACAATGAACTATTAGAACTTTTCAGGTCACATGTAATAAAATTTGAGATCAACTTTACTTGGTCTTAGATTTTTGACAGGACCCAAGAATCTGACTGAAGAGTTGTTGAAAGAATTCATTATGTGTCCAGTGATTTCTAACATTTTAAGTAAATGTATGTCAAGTTACAAAGGAGTTCTAGTGTGATTAAAAAGAATTTTAGTGAAAGCTGAGAAAAATGGCCTGACCATTGACAGCAGTACATAGAAAACATTTTATGGATTTGGATGGGTTGTACTTTGTTTCAAGTGTGTGTCATCACAGTGCTGGAGCTAGTCTAGAAATAGTCCTTGTATGGTATTTATACTGCTTAAGGTCTATATAGTAGTGGGAAGTATAATTGCAGATTGTGTGTGCTAAAAATGAAGTAGCAAAAATTGTACTTAAGTTAGAGAATTGATTTATGTGAAAATATTTGAAGTAAACCTGAAAAAATAGGAATGTCACCGTATGTCATCTAGTTTGGTATCCTGTCTCTTAAAGCAGCCATAAATAAAATTCTAGGGAAAAGGGAGGGCAGGGCAAGCATAAATAACATCCACCTAATATCAAATGTCTTGCATCTGGTTTCACCTCGCTAACTTTGAACTTCAGTTCGTTTCTGTGTATTTAGTTACTTTATGAAAAGAGAAATGACGCTTCTTGAACACGTGTAGAACTGTAGCATCTGTAGCATCCTTTGGCAGAAGTTCCTGATGCCCCGTATGCCACTTGTGTGAAGAAGCCCCCCCCTTTTTTTTTTTTAACTGAATGGGTGATGCCACCTTCTGAAGCTTTCTAGATTCTGTACTGAAAGGGAAAGAACAGCCAGTTCCTACCCACCTCCTCCATGCCCCAAGTGATTTGTAGGCCCCAGCTCAACTACCACCAACTCCACGTTGTTCTCCCTTCTTTTGGAAAACTCCCAGTTTGTTTCCTGCCTTTACTTGTTGCTTTCCACGCAGGGACCTTTTTTTCCTACATCTGTATAGTTGCCTTGACAACCTTTGGTGAAGGGACATGGCTTAAAGATAGGCAATGTCAGTGCTAATGCCTGCAGACAACATCAGTAACTTTGTAAGGCAGAACCCTACAAAACGCTTCCCCTTGGCAAGCAAAATTAACTAACGTTAGAGTCTTCCAATTTGGGTTTGGAATTTCAATCTCATACAGATGTTAGTTTGTTAAAGTGATTTCAACCAAAGCTCTAATACCTGGCAGTACATGACAACTGTCACACTAGTTTATTTTTACTGTACTGTAGTACCTACGGAGGAGTCAAGAGGCAAATAAGTGCATGGGAAGAACCCTCAAATCTAGGAATGATCTTATAATTTCACATGTAGTTGAACTTAAACAACAGAGCTTTAAGGTACCTCAGTCATTTAATCTGTGCAGGAGGTCTAAATCCGGCTCAGTTATTACTTAGTTACTTCCAGCAGAAATAGGTTTTATAATGTTTTCGCTAACACTTCTTTACTGTCTTTTAAATCCAATATTTCATGTAGTCCGCCACTGGTTGTGGTGGTGGTCAAAATTTTCTTCATCATATTACATACATATATCTTCATCAGCACTTGAAGAAATAAAACTGTCATTGCTACTTGTTTTTTTATCTCAGCTCATTATAATAAAAACCTTGAATTTTGTGTTCTATTTAAAAAAAAAGGTATTAACCACCCTATAATGCTTAGTTATGTAAGAGGTATTTCTGTATGCTGTTCTGATGGACAACATTATCAACATTGAGCATGTCTGGTAATTAGAGTTGTTTATAGATAGTTTCAGAGGGTCAACTAGACCTTGTAAAAATATTGTAGAAGTAGTTCCATTACAACTCCATTATAAATGTGTCATCAAGAAACCTTTTCTTTATTCAGCAAGAATTGCCCTTTCTGAAAATGCTGCATTATGATAAAATAATTTAAAAGAACAAAGGCTTATCAAAGATTCCCTTTAAGGCTTATCCAAGCTTCCCTTAAACATATTCTTTAGAAATATAAACCTAGATTATCAGCACTACCTCAGGGGCATCTCTGGTGGACTTCTATAATTAAAAAGTAGAACCAAACAAAGACAAGACAACGAATAACAAGAAAATCATATATAACAAATCATTTTAACTCCTAATTAAAAAAGTATAGGTATGGTAAACTCGTATGACTAGTATACAGGATTTTAGCAACACCTTGCGCTGAGAAGGACAGAGTGACCTCTGCTCATGACAGCTGAGATTTCCATCTGGCCTTGGCAGGTTTCCCATGTCAAAATCTTAGAACTTAACCGCTTCATTTCACATCACGGAGGAAAGCTCAAGCGTTACCTTGTACTTGCAGCATTCACTTGGTAGAACTGCCCACAAATACCAGTCTTTTCCCTGTCTTTCCAAATACATTCAAAAGGACCCTTGAGAAGGTGGTGATTTTTGTAATGCAGATAAAAGCTGCAAAAGTGATCATAAATACCTGCTTATCTCGTATTGCTTATAGGCTGGTATCTTATCATGTAAAGTGCTTCTATCAACAGTAAGCCTTCTGGTTTGGTAGAGTATACGGTGAAGTTTTGTGTTCAGCCAGGGGTTCTCGGAGATGAGGTATAATTCTCAAAGCAAAGGAGCAATAGAATAGAAATTAGTTCTTCTCTTAATCACTAAAATGCCATTATTTGAATTGCAGTGTTTACACTAGTTGCTGACTAGTGAGACCATTTGAAATATTCTCATCTATTCTTTTCTTCAATTATATCTCGGTGCTTTCCAGACTGTTTCTCTGTCTCAGTTCTCTAGCTGGCGATTTTTCAATTAAGATGTGAAACATTCCTTTTTTGTTATATAGATTTAATTAAAATTCTTTGAAATATAATGCTTGGGTGTTGGGTGTGTGTCTGTTACAGTTCAGGGAAATTAATCTACTGCTGCTTGTTCTATCATTTGGAGAAAATTCAGTTAATTATTTTTAAAATGTGCAAGGTATCTTTGGAATCTGATACAAAAAAGCTCTGGTTATGTATTATTCCTACCAGTCTCCTACTTCTTGGATAATAAATATTATTATCTATACATTTTCAGGCCCACCAATAAGAATGTGTTTTTGCAGGATTTTTATTTCCTTTCTTTACTGGATTATGAAAGTATCTTCTAAGCTGGCATTTTTATAATTAGTTTTCTTATAATTCAATATTTATTATCAAAATTACGACAGTCAGGTGAGCAAGATAGAGTTTCTACCTTAGGGTTTCTCTGACCTTTCAGCAGTGTTGCTTTAAAAGTTGCAAGATCCAAAAAACCTCCAAAAATGATACCCATTATTAGTTTACAGTCTCTGCTTCTCCACCAGACTAATACCGTCTTTAAGTTTATCCAAAGACATAGGAAATGCAAAAAGGAAGAAATACTGAATTTATTCACTTAGTCCATGCAGGTTCATAGCAGTGTGTGAAGATTAATAATTGTTCCTGAAATTCTTTGAGATTGAAGGCCATACTAAGTATTGGCATTATTTTATTATAATGGAATATTGAGCCTTCACCTCAATATAACCTATTTCTATCCACTGCTATCTGGGCAGAAGAATTTGCTGCATGTCAGATTTTGTTGTGTAGTGAATGAATCAGCCCCTTGATTCCTGAAGAGGTTTGCTTCTATGCAATAAAAAAAAAAAAATCGGGAGAATAATAAAGCTGATATTTTAAAAAGCACTCAAAAGTCAAGTCAGTTAAGCAGGTGGAACAAGTACTACCTGTATCTCTTGAACTATTCTTGAACCTGGTTGTGTGAGCGATGAACATGCATGTTAAACATCTGTGATAACCTTGTTATACTTTTCCTTTAATATGCATTTCTGTATAACAGTAACTGAGTAACTCTTAAATCGCTTTTAATTGTGTCATTACATGGTAATGGATTAATGCAATAATGGATTAGTTGTTTAACACACATATTACATTCAAGAAATTCAGTATTTAGGATGGGTAGTGGTTACTAAACAAAATGTAAGACAATTTATACCTCTGCTATGCTAAGAATTATTCCCCTTCTAATTAAAAGTTTCTTTACAACAACATCACAATGTGAGGAAAACTGTTATTCCCAGCTTTTTTATTGCACTGATATGCAGGACATTCCATTTTTGAATGTTCAATAATACATTTTCCACATACGCTTTTCAGTGCTGTCCATGCAGTAGTGCACCTGTGGCATTTTAATTACAGCTGTGAAGCAGAATCAGTACCTTCACATCTTGGGTGCTAACCCCAGTTTCTGAGTAACGTATTTCAGTAATATAGAATTGTAATATACTGCCTTCCCTTAAAAAGAAACAAACACAAAACAAATGGAAGGAGGGATGCAAAATCCAGATCTGTCATTGATCTTGTAGTTTCAAGAAAGAATCTGTTGACAGATGAAATTATTAATTAAAGTGCTCTGTTTAAGTGGCAGGTGTGGCAAAGCTTGGGAGAACGAATTACAGTTGAGTAGCCTCTGGCCACGTTTTTGCCTCTCAATATTTGGCACAGGCAGCAATGCTGACTTGTGCAAAGGGAACTGCTGGGCTCTGGTGGGTTCTTGCTCTGCCTTCACGCAGTGCACCAGTCTTTCAGGTTCTGTGCCTTATTCTCAGCTGGATAACCTACCAGTACTGTTAGTCAGTGAAATAACATCTCAACTTATATTCCTGTTATTCGCCTTCCGCCAGAGAAGAAATTGCAGAGCTGGCTACCACAATGGCCAGGCACAGGTATCTTTATTTATATGAAGGCCTTTGAAAGCGCACAAGAGAAAGGGGACTGACTAAAGAGAACTTGATGCAAAATCTTCTTAACCTTCTGTGACTTCTGTTTAATTATATAATGACAGCACCTAAAGAGCTTACAGATCAAAGACATTAAACTTTGTCAGCATATTTTGCAAGAGCACTGAGCAGTAATAAGGGGCCAGCGAAAGATGGCTCCTTCTGCTTTTCGCAGCAGGCTAGGGTGAAATACTGAAGCTGTTCTCTGCACCTTGGTTGTTCAGTTAACGCTTTGAAACTGAATAACCCCCTGCAGTGGACCTGCATAAGCATAACAAAATATATTAATATCAAATAAAAAAGGAAAAAGTGGTAATTTGGTTCACTTAGTTGAAAAGATTAATGAATGACAAAAGTTAAGATGTGATAATTAACTGAAATTATTTCCAGTCTTCATTAACTACATTTATCTCTCTTAATTTTCAAATTGCTCCGAGCTTTTACTTATGTCCCCTTTGGGAGATCAAAATTTTTTTTAAGAAGATCAGAATCTAAGAATTCCTAATTCACATCTCGGATGCATCTCCATTTGCTGAACTGAGCATACTTCTGCCGCAAAATCAGATAATTTTAAAGCCTTTATTTACAAACTGTATGAAAATTGCTGTGTTTAAACCGTAAACATTTTTTTATCTTTTTCTTCAGAAGTTAGTTTTTGGAGAAGGAATTTTAGAAAAAAAGAACGTTACAAAAGCTTAAACTATTTTTTTTTAGTGGACAGTGGGACTAGATATGTGTATGAGGTAGAAGTCTGCGATCTCCTACTTCTGTGGCAAATAAAGAAAAGATCACAGGTGTGATCTGCATCAAGATCTATTCTTGATAAACTGTGGAGAAGCCCTTTCTCAGCATTCAGCCTTTCCTTGGCATGACTTTTGTGAAACTGCTCTCAGAACACCTTTGAGAATCCCAAATACAGGCTACAATGGCATGTGATTGGAAGAATTCGGAGTATAAGCAGGGAGAGGGGGGAAGGAGGTGATTGCTGCATAAACAAATTGCATGAGAATCTTGGGACTAAAAGTAAATGTCACTTGAAGCAGATTGGTTTGGGTTAAAGGCCTAATTAGCCTGTCTTTTTACTTTATTGACATATCTGATGTCCTGGTTTTCAAATCCTAATGCATTTGGAAAATGAAAGGGCTGTGAGCTACGTCTCGGCTATCTTTTTTCCAAACACAGATAGCAAAGTAAAGGAATTGCAGCAAACTCATAGGCAGAGATGTACGTGTCCCCAGAATCTATTTAGGTTATGTTGTGTCCAACAGGCAAGAGGAAAGTAACTGTACTGCAGTAAGCTGAACTAAGTAGGATGGAGTGCCTGTGTTGCTCTGAGAGAGAGAGAGACTTGGGTAAAATGTTGATGATGCTTATAGATTGCAGGAACTGATTGAAAGACAGCTGAAAACTTTTAATTTCAAGAGCTTTAGATCCAGTACTTTGTAAATTTTGACTATGTGTGTTCAGAAACAGCTCCAATGATTAAAGACCTTAATAGAATGTGTAACATCTGCTACCGGTATAGCTAGCTAAAACTGAACAGTGTGGTCGCAGAGAGTTACATGCCACTAAAAGCAGAACAGATAAACTTCTTAACAGTTTATTTTTCATATATGTTCAGAGGTAATTATATCCTACCTTTTCCAAAGCTAATACACCAAAATTTCAGTATCTAGCAGTTTCACAGGTGCATCTTGGGATGAATAAATTATGAGTATGAATAATGGAATGAATGTGTGAGAGAGTGATTAAAAAATTAAATTGATCTGAGCCTTGAAGCAGACTGCTCTGCTTTGTGTTTCTAACACATCAGGTTTTTTTTTAATTTCCTGCTGACACCCCAGGTTAATTTTTTTGCTGGTAATTAACTTGAAAGCTAAATGTCCAACCTAAATATGTATGTATAATTACTGGGTTAGTTACCTGTTCTAAGCAGATAATTTTTTAATGTCTAAATATAACAGATACTATATATTAACTCTTCGGCATGCCATGTGTATCTTACGCATCCATTCCTTCCACAGAGTAAAATGTCTTTAAATTTTTTCTCATAGCTTTGTGATAAAGTATCTCCTGAAAGAATATATTTCTTAGACATAATAGTAATTGGAGACTATTTATTGTTTTTCTACTATTGATATGAAGCTACATAGATTTTGTTGAATTTTAGTACACTCTCAGGAGTGACAGATGCACGCAACACTTAAGGGAGAGATACAGCTTTGAAATGTGAGCTGTATTTTTGTCTGAGAGATGAAGCTTTCTCTGTCTACATGCGATGCTTTCTAAAATATTAGAACAGTTGCCCTGTAAATAGTAGAAAGAGTACTTTTTCAGCTAGTAGAACCACAACATCACTACAAAATTACAGATGAATTTCCAGATACTCTTTTCCCAGGGTCCACTTGTTACTGTACTGCTTGGAACAAGAGGAGAAAGAGAATATGTCAGAGGTAGAGAAGAACTATATTACTGTTTTTATTTGCAAGACCTTGTTTCCACTGGTGTATCACTAGTAGAGGTATAATTCCAGCTTTGTGTGCTGAGTACAACAGAGTCTAATCTTAACAAAAAATTTGCAAACCCTTCATTTGCAAGTGTCTTCCTCAACCTGAGTAACTGGGAACAGACATGGTAAGTTAATCTCAGTAAGATTTTTATTTTTTTTTTTAATTTGATTGCTGTTGGTTAGAAATACAAAAGGTACTTAGTAGTATAAAGTTATTAAAATGGATGTAAAGTGCTCCAAGTTGTCAAAGGATCTGGCCCATTAGAGTTGGAACAGAATGTGAAGGTCTTTTAGACCTGGATTATATTGAAGTGATGAGATATGCAAGGGCTGTTGTTTTTTAGGTTAAACAACATTTTTGTTCTGTGGAATAATGGAATTTTAGTCTCCCACATAGAATTTTATTGCCCATCAGCATAACTGTTTAATTTCCGTTCTACCCTTTCTTATGTTACTCTGTCCTGCAGGCTCTTAGAATGATAAAATAAATAACATGTATCAAAAACGATGTACTAACAATGGTAAGAATTTCCTGTGCGTTATTTTGTTCATGTCGCTTCTGTTGAAAAATAGGAAATGTTTGGGTTTTTTTTGTGTGTGTGTGTTTTTGTGAGCATGTTCCTCCAAACTAAATTATTCAGGACATAATTAAATAAATTCCCCAAATTCTTTGAGTACTGTTCTGGTAATAGCAGCATTAATAAAGACACTCCCCTACTGCTTTCTTAGTGCTTTTACTACTCATTTTCCATTAAAGAAATGCGATTTCCTGTTTTGCTGAAGATGACAGTCCTAAAGAACAGCATTTGTAAAGCATGAATATAGAGACATGATCTCTTGAAAGGCTTGCCTTAATTTCCACTAATCTATCTAACATATCCATGTGGTACCTGCTTAAGTATTAGTGTTTTAAGAAGCAAAAACATTAATAGACAGTACTTAATGAATGGTAAAGTCAATTTTCTATCACAGGACATGGATAAACATTATAATACTGCAGCAGTTGAAAGTCTGTATCGATATCTAGCTCTAGTGAGTATCTTCTATGGACTTCTCGGTTGCGATTTCACCTGCATTGTTGCAGAAATGTGTGCAGTTTGCATAGTCAATAGAAAAATCACAGGAGCTAGTTCATTGGTCTAGTCAGCATTCAAAGGGTTTGGGACCTTGAGTCTGTAGTTCTTTTAAACCTGAACTTCTTCATTAAACTTGGTGCTATCACATCTATGCTTGTTTGTTATTTATCTGCTGAAGATACCTTTCAATTTACTTTTCTCTAACAGGAAAATATCGTGTTTTGGGTCTCATGAGCATCACACAACGGCACTGAGCACTACTGCCAACTTGAGAAATTTTGATTGTTTGCATGTTCGGTGGGGTATCATATGAGGACTTGATCCAAAGAGATCCTGAACAAAACAGGATGAGCAGGTTGAGCCATGGTTGAGCAAAATACTTTGATAAGTAACCAGAGCGTTCAGCTTGTTGTCACTCATAATAAGAGACTTTTTGTCCTTAGATTGGAAGCCTTGGGATTGGCAGGCAACTATTGTTAAAATAGAAGGTTGAAAAAGAAAAAAGCTGCATTTGCCAACACGTGGCCAGAAACTCCCAAGTAAATTGATGTTGTTCATTGTGTAAAATTTCATTTATTCTGTAAGAAGAAAGCAGACCCTGGGCCTTCATATAAGTGAACTAAAACTATTCACTTAAACATTTTCATTGCAAAGCATGTGTGCTTTCATGTATATCTATCTCCCTATGTAAATATACATAGATATATCTATAAAACACTCATGCTAGGGTTAGTTGATTTTAAAATTCATCAGCTTACTGCATTTTTATCTGTCTTGGTATGTTTTCTGAAATATAAGAAGGGTAGAAGGTCCCATGAGTTACACTGACTAGCAAAGCAAAGATACCAAAATTCGTAACTGCTAAACTGAGCACTCTGTCTCCTTTTATCTGAGGCAGGTAGATGGGCAGATTTGTAAGACCGGTTTAGCACCTTCACTGTACTGACTCTCTCTGTTTTGTCAGTTCATCTTTTCTTTTCAGTCCATGCCAAGAGATTATAACTGCTGATGAAATTTATTGACTTACCGCAGCCTCCAAGTAGGCTAAGTCCCTTCCAGAAATAAATCAAAATGAATAGGTGCTCTTTTAGATGAATTAACATCAATGTTTTGCAATAACTTAAAACTAACTGCATGACTTTGGGCTACTACTGTCTAGAGCATAAAGGCTATCATGACCTTGACAGAACCACAGAAAAGAATGCCATGTTCCCTGCTGCTTCTAAGCTTCTAAATACAGACGTGCTTTAAATAACATTGCCATACAGCAATCAGGTAAATCTTGTTTATAGGTTACTACTGGTTTTTTTCCCCACTTAAATCTTCTGGATGCATTAGACATGGAGTTAGTCTTTGCATTCATATTTTTCTGAGTTACAGTTGATTAGAAGAGTATAAAGAACTCTAACTCTATGAAGTGGAACATTATTTTTATTCATTATTTGCCTTGATTTATGGTGGCATAGAAAGGCATCCATTATTTATTCTGAACCTCCTTGACAGTATTTAAAATAGTAAGGCACTCAAAGCTGGATTGACAGCATACTTCTGAAAAGAAACTCCAGTAAGACTGCATGCCTCACATAACCCACTAAACATCTAGTTCTTTCGAAGTGCCATTTGAAAACATGAACTTGGAAAGATTGTCCTGGAGGTCAGTGATCTGGTATTAAGGTGTGCTGAGCTAACAAGTCTGGCTTTGATTAACGGGGGCCGGGGTTCCTACTGCAGAATGGGGAGAGGCATGCAGTCAGAGAGGGAGAGTATAGAGCAAGAGAGTACAGAAGGGAATATGAGGAAGCTCTTGGATTTCTAGACTAATAACTGACGGTATTTGACTCAAACACTGAAATGGGAGAAGAGCCTTTTTATTTCCCAAGTGTTCCCTTCCCTCTGGAGTACTTAAGTATTTGCTAAGACCATGTTCTAAGAGATGTGAGTATTACTGGTATGGTGGGATGGCTATATGGGAAACAAAGAAGGAAAAATCCTTAAGGCAGATATTACTGCCCAGATTGGAGGATCAGACTCTGTTTTTTAGCCCAGGGCTATAATACCTGGGTGTTTGTCAAGGCTTCTCGGTAGCGTTCATGATTCGAGGGATCATTTCAAGAGTAACGAGTAACTGCTGCTTGAACTTCCTACCTGTGAAGAAGTAATTGAGCTGTTGCTTCTATCCCTATTTCTGCTGAGCTCTATTCTTTCTGTCCGCTTCTCCTTTGCTGGAATATTGCATCATTAGCAAGAGGAGAGAAAAGGGACCAGTGCAAGGTCAAGGCTTGATTCTTTTGTACCAAGGAAAGAGAAAGGAAGGAGGGGAGGCCTGCGAGGTAGAAGAGAGGCAGAAAGGACGAGCTTTTTGCACTTGTGTGCGTGGTCATCCCAAACACCTCCGAGTGACAGTGGTGGCAACAGCAGAGAGCTATGGATTAGAAATAAGGGAGGATGTTCAACCTATACCCTCAGCCGTTAGAAGTAAGAGGTGCTACCCAGCACCCCGCTGTACTCGGCAGCTGGCGAAGCGCCTGTGTCTCTGACAGTCCTCCTGCCGAAGAGCAGAAAGTTAAGCTCTGTAAGAAAAGCTATTTCTGGGACTCCCAGACGGTGTCTTGGTTAAAGACTGTATTGCCTCATTACTTAAGAGTAAAGTGTAAGGAATTTGTGAAGGTATTTACATGTTTCACATGCAGTGCATTTCAATGAACAACAAGTATGTTAAAATAGCCTGATCAACACCTTTGGGGGGGGGGGGGGTAGGGGGGAAGATTATATTTTGCTGCCATCTGTAAAATCTTGAGAAATGCTAGCTATGACCCACTGCTACTGTAACAAGAGAAAATGTCTTGATGAAATGATTGATTAACCATTACACAGGAGAAGGAAAATGCACTGGCTTCTAATTTTTGAAGACTTAAGCTGCACAGTGTATTAACATTTGCAGTCTTTTCCATCACGCTGCATTTGTCACATTTGAGGTGTGGTTTTAAAAACCCCTGTGGAGAAAAAGTCATTTGTTCTGTGTTGCCTGCACATTCCACTAAATACTCATTATTTATAAAATTCTATAGGGTCTTTCTACAAAAACACTATTGATCTTTCATTATAGAGTGCCAGCACTTTGATTCATGACCTGAGGCGTGAATGTCTCAAACTCGTATATGATCCCACCCATTCTAACTTGCTGTCTCTACGAGGTGGCAGACTAGATCATCAAGGAAGGAAAGTTTGGGCTTGTAAAGACTACTTGGAAATATTTTAATCAGCAAAAGCATAGGACTTTTCTCTTGTATTTTTGTAGAAACACAAATTTCTTGTATTATAAGTGTTAATAAGGTGAGAACTGGCACATGTTTTTAGAAAGTTTTAAAGGAAACGAGTTATCCGTCTTCACTGAATGTGTTGCAATCATGTTCTGAGTTAGTTACAGTTATAGCTTGCTTAAAATTTGTCACTGAAACTTTTTGAAGGAAACTGAGAAAAACTACATTTTTAGTGGAAAATGTCTGATCATCCTGAAGATTTTATTTTTTTTTCTCGGGAAACCAGAAGCTGACATTTTGGGATGGGGACGTGGAACAGTAGATCAGTTTTAACTGAATTCTTTTCAGTCTAATTAGGGAAAAAACCCCACAAATCCGAAGTGATGCTGTGGAATGGGGGTGGTGATGTCAGAGAAGAGTTTTATAATTGCTGTTGGTCATTTCAGTTATGGTATCATTTGATTATGGTAGTATTTAGAGAATTTCTTTGCATAGGGAACTACATACACACATAAGAAAATTCTTGGTCTGACGATCACAAAATGGCACTACATGAGTATACTGCAGCCCCTTTCCTAAAGAAGGCTGGGATCCCCATCCCCTATGATGGTGATCACAGTGTTGCTGAACATTTTTTCATTTTATTTTTTGACTCTTCTGCAGTGTTCGGAACTAGCAGTTGCTGGGGAGAATCCGATCTGTTTGGTGGTGGGCATCTAATTGTTTGGTTTGGGTTTGGGTTTTTTTGCTACATTGTAGTGGAGGACTACCTGCCTGTACTGCATTTTTACGTGCTTTTACGCATCAGGATGAATTTTTGTTCATATAAAAAAAAAAATAATAAAAAAATTTGCACCTTCCTGCCATTTAATCAAGGGAAGGAATAATGAGAGAATGTGCAGATCTTTTGAAAGGTCAGTGATCCCTCTGTGTAAAAAGTGCTATTTCTGTCGTAGCTTAGCCTCTCTGTGGAGCAGTGGGTAAGGATAATTTCATCCTCCTCAATATTACCCATTTTAGTAGCTTCTTACTGTTAGAGAATCTTTCCTAGCCTGGAAGACTTTTATTGAAGATAGGTTTGTGTTTAGTGCTGTGGAAGAAAAGTCAGTAGGGCCCTGCAAATGGTGAGAGAATGGAGTCATAAAAATAATGTGTTTGTGCTATGGGTCTGTGGAACAGGGTAGTATTAACCAGAGGGTTAACAGGAGCAGTGATAGAAACCACAATGACCACCAAAGGTTAAGTATTTGGAGAAGCTTTGGGGAACAATGAAAACTCAGCTTTAGAAAAGCTGAAGTTGTTCTTTTGACTGGATATCCACAAATTTGCATCGGAGAACTTGAGGTTTTTCTAAGTATGTAAAGACAATAATGCACGTAACTAAACGTGATGCAGAGGTGAGGGCATTTGAGCTGATATTACTACACAAGAGTGAGATTTTTGGGCTGTAGTAGTCATATAAAGCAGAGAATACATTTGAGAGATGACCCTGAGGCAGAGTACAGAGAAAAAGCAGGGACAAAATCCGGAGTTCTCTTCGTTGTCCTCAGGAAACTGGTATGGGAATGCTTGAAGAATATCTGTGGAAGTTAGAAACACAGAAGTTAATGATGATAAGATCTCATGAAAAAGAAAGTGGCTGATGGGTGTCAGAAGTGGCTGACAGGTCAGTTAGGATAAAACAAGTATCGATTCTGAAGTGTAACCAGTGAGATGTAATTAGAGACTTTGTTGAAAGCAGTGTCAGTGCAGTGCAGGGAGCGGAGGCAGAGTTGGAGACTGTCTAGAATGGAGTCGGAGAGTTTGTTTCCCAGAGAGCAACTGTAAATAGTTCATTCAAGGACTACAGCGGATAAAAAGAGAAGAAAAATGGGGTGGTAGTTGGAAAGATGAATGGGAAAGGCAAATTACCCGAGTGGTTTTATGTAAGATGGGAGCAACTAAAACCTGACTTTCAAATAATAAAAACTGAGATGCCTTGAACCAGTACAGGAATTGAGATTTTACAGATCAGAGGCCTCAAATAACAGATTTTGTGCCAAGACTATGACAGGTTGCAGTGCCGTGCAGCTTTTCTTTTGCAAAATAAGCTCAGAGCAGTTCACACCACTCTTCCTAAGCATTGGTGTCTTGGCTTCTGTTTTTCTTATTGCTTGGGGTGTCTTTTATGCCTTCATTAATGCTTCAAACATAGTTCCAGCTAATGGTCATTAGACGCATTAATAATTAATATAGTTCATTGTCATCTACTGTAGTTCATTTTATACAGCTTTGTTATAGAACTCACAGTTCTAGTTTTCAATACATAAATATTTATCTGCTCCATAAAGAATTCTTACCACAGAGTTAACTCAGTGCTCTCTTCAGTACTGTATAGAGTTACAATGATGGTAGTCTTTAAATTATTCAATGCAAGGATATATGTATTTCTTATGTGTATTTTTGCATTATGTTATATATTTACTATGCACTATAAATAACAAGTAACAGATACGTAGTTAGTGTTAATAATACCTTTGCTAATTGCTTACAAAATCTGTTTGATTGTTAGTAGAAAGAAACAAACGTAGCCACTTAAATTCTGATGTAGTTAAGAAAATAAAAATTAGAAAAAGTTTTGGGATTCCGTTGAAGTTCAGTACCTTGTCACTCTGGTGGGTCAAGTTTGCTTTTCTACCTTTTTGTTTGACTGATCAAGTCATCGAAGTTCCTTGTTGAAATACAGAATTGAAGGCACAGTATTCTGTCTTTATTGTCTTCCTTATCTGCCATTAATTACAGATAATTTTTATATAGCTTTGTGTGAAATCACCCATAGAACAGCCATAGGACTCATATATGTGTTCTGGTGTATTCACAAGCTGATTGTAAAGGAGATATAACTCCCATTTATTGTGAATTTTCTAACACTCTCTGTGATAGGTTTCCATCTTTGGTGCTGACTTTAAAATTCACACTGAAGATTTTTTTTATGGCAAGGAGTCTGCCATAGAGGGTTATTTTTAAGTTCTTGCCGAAATTTTATTATTTATTGATCATAAGAAAAGCCTTGCACAGAATACGAGGGGAAAAATTTAATTGCTGTAATCTGTTTAGGTTTCATAGTAAGTTTAGGAATCACCACTTTTGAGGGTTTTAGTCTTAATGTTTTTGAGGCTGATAGGATAGATACATGATTCTGAGAATTTAGAAACTGCAGCATTTTCAGGTATTTTATGGTGTTACACTGCTATGATACTGTCATCCATGGAGAGAAAATGTTACGGTTTGCAGAATGACCTTGAAACTTGATCATAAGTTTATTTTAGTGTAGGGACATGTCCTTTGCTGTTCCTGTAAGAAGTCATGCAAATTTGCTAGCACATCTTTGAACATGTCATCACACACATGTTCTGTAAGGGTGAGTGAAAAGTAAATTATTTAAAAATCTGTGTTTTAAGCACCTTCTAGTCCTGCAAAACTCCTGCTTGCTGTCCTATCTGTTGTCTTCTGAAGCCATTAAACATGAAAGACTATTAACGGTTTCAAGGGAGAGAACTAACAGGAAGGAATTTATACTCTTTCCGAGAGAACGGTTTGACTTAAACATAGAAGGGTAAAGAAGTGGTGCAAGGATAGAAACTTGGGAAGGGATAGGAGGTGCAAGGCAGTGGAGACCTGAAGCAGCACTGCTGTCCACGGCCACATGTAAAACTCATTTTGCGTGTCTGAAGAGTCCAACTCCCATCAGTAGCAGTCTTCATTTGCTCCTTAGAGAAGGCGTATTTAAAGGCAGCAGTGACCTACTTCACTGGAAGGCTCCTCCTGCTGTTAGCGTGGAGGTGGGCTCTTCTGCAGTGCAAAGCAGTGGGAACTGCGGTTTGAACGGAATGCACAGCAGTACCGTGCAGTTAGATACCACAAATGCAGCTCAGAAAATGAGATTTTTTTGTAACCGTAGTACCTTTGTGCTTCAGTTTCTTATTTCTGAAATGGACTGTAAGAGTTCTATGAAGATGAATTAATTATTTATTTGTAAACCATTCAGATACTACATTGATGAATATTGCAGATAAACTTGCGAGAGAAACTGTTTCTTGTGTTTAAGTGGAGTTTTTAGGTAGCGAGCAATTCATTAGAAATGAGAGCATGAATTGTGTGGTGAGCTAGAAGTAAATATTAAGTAACTCCGTATATAGTGAGGTAGGGATCCTGTGCGGAAAAATGGTGTGTGATCATGGAATTGGACTTTTTTATAATTTGTACTTTTAAGTTTGCAGTAATGATGTAACTCTGTCACATACTAATTTTTGAGTGCTGGATTCTACAAATGTGATTAGTTAACATATTTTGGAAGATGCTTGGAAGGTGTATATAAAACACATGTTTATACACAGAATTATGTATGTGGAAGGTGCTCTCTTAGAAATTATGGCAGTATAACTGAGCCTGTTACATTAGCTGCATGATGTGAACTGTGCAAAGAAGTGGTAATGAACTAGCAGTTACTATTCACTTAAGATATGCATTACAGATTGCTTTGAATGTTTCAAATTAAATATTAACTTTTTAAATTAGGAAAAGTCATGGAGAATTTTTGTAGTGGCAACTGCGTGAGAAATATTTTCTCTTTACAGCAATATTTTCATAAAATCAGAACATTTTAGATCATGTATGTTACAAATGCCTGAATGCCTTTTGAATGCTTCAGTTAGACTCCCTCGCCTCCTCTTAATCTGTTTTTACTTTGGATTTCTGTTCTGAAATTTGGATTTTATAGAAAGACTGGAGAACAAAGACAACTATCAGGTATGAAACATAAATGGTCAAAGTCTGTTAAATCTATTTTACATAACATTCTTCTGTTTATTTACATACAGAGATTTTATTGCTGTATCATCTGTATGGTAAGAAGCACTGCTGAAACTCATACAGACCAAAAGTTTTTTTTTTTTTCCTGCAGACATCAGTAGGGTCACGTATTCCTTTTATGAGATACTTAGATGAATCTGTTGCCCTCTCTTGGTTTTGAATGAAATGTTCTGTGATGGTCACTGAAACAACATTGTTTTTTCACTTAACAAATTACTGGTAACTAGGGAAAGGAAAAGTGAAGACAAAATGGTTGTTGTATAACTTCAATAGAGTTTGGACTGAATTCAGAATGTACATGTTGAATTAAAAAGACTGTATCTACTCTGTCTACTGAAAGAGAGAGAGAGACCTTAATGGTATGGATTTCCAATAACTTAGGGTTTCTCTTTACCTTTTCTGTTTTCTCTACAGAGGTATTATAACAATGGACTAGTTCATTAAATTGTGAAATGAAACCAGAGACTCATTTTTCACCCTCACTGGTTGTATAAATGAGGTATACCTTATTTTGGAAATATATAGTCCTTCTGTCTTCGTTACAGTCCTTGTATTTCTGACTGGATTTAAGGAAAAACTTTCTTATGATGGGGACAATCAAGCATTGGAAGAGGTTGCCCAAGAGAAGTTGTGCCATCTCCTTTATGTGAGGTTTCAAAATCAGACTAGATAAAGCTCTGAGCAACTTGATCTGACCATGAGTTGGCCCTGCTTTGAGCAGGAGGTTGGACTAGACGATTTCCCGATGTTTCTTCCAATCTGAGTTATCCAGTGGTCCAGCTTTTGTTCTAGTGTTCTTACTTTAAAAGAATTGTCAACTGATTTTTATTTTTTTTTTTTTAGTTTCTGTGAATTACAGTTGTTTTTCATTTGTCTTTATTTTAATATGTTGGGGATCTCACTGAAATCACTGTAGATCATAGGAAGGTGAGGAAGATATATCTACATACTGTTATCACTTGTTTACACAAAATAAAAAGGAAAAGATTAATTTTGTATGCTCTCTCTGATAGATTATGTATCTTATTTTAGCTATGTAGCCTTCTTTTAAAAAATGTTTTGTTCAAATACAGTCAATAGGTTCAAAATGTTTAGAATCAATTGGATTATCCCTGGTTTCCTATCTTCATCCTTGCTTTTGCAATAAAGTAGTGCATAAGCCTAAATTAGCAATGGTTGTTATTAATTCCCTCTTTAAATCCCTCAGCATCCTCTCTGGCCCCATTTAATAAAAGCCGCAATACTTGAACAGTAAATACTGTGTAAAAGTTTCATATTTGAAATGAATTTCCTTCAGGCAAGTAACAGAAGTAAGATGATATTTTGCAGTGTTGTATATTAAAATAAATATACAGCTAGTTAGAATAGGAACATTTCCTTGGAAGTAGAGCCAAAGAATGTGAAACAGAGCTTTAATTTGATTAAACTTTGTGTGTTTTGTGATACATAACATTTACCAATGTTTACCTATCCCACTTTACATTCAGAGAAAGAGGTGAGTTGCATCTGCCTCAGAGTTTTATTTATAATTTAATATTGAACTTCCAGAGTGGATCTCACCAATGCTTATCTATGTGGATTATATTTCAAAAGCCTAATGTATTCTGCACAGTAAAACCACGGAGTGAGATGGGGGGAAACGTGAATATCCGATTTCCAGAAAATTGTAGTCTCTCCATATTTTATTTTGCTTTCCCCTATAAATTGTATTTAATTTATTTAATCCACTGGAGGAACAACTCAGCAAAAATAATCATGTGTGCAAGAAAGAAGAGGCGCTCAGGTTAACAACTTGGTGACAATGAGCTTACCTCTGCTTCGTTATCTTCTTTATCCCTGTCTTCCATATACTTGAAAACTTCGGTTTGCTTAGGTGCTATGTTCAAAAAAGTCACCTCTGGAGTATCAAAAAGTAGGATGCACTGGAGCAATCCAACCTTTGTTAGAGAAACAAGCTTGTAAATGGAACTACCTTACCTGTTCACAGTTGCATGTGTTTAACCATTTTCAGTTGTACTTCAGAAACAGTTTTATAATATTTTCAATTACTAGAGATTGGTTAAGAATCCTCGAGAGATTCTTTGAAAATACCTATATGGCAGAAATATTTTATCTACATTATGTCATACTATTAAAATCCTTTACAAGTCTGGACATAATTCTTTACAAATAACTATCAAATACTTTCAATTTCCTTTGCACAGTTACAAATTCCCATTGGAATCAAAGGTTATTCTTCGGAATACTTTTTTACAGTTTGCCAGACTGTGTGAATCTTTAAAATGTATTGCTTGGCAGAGTTTTTAATAGCATTTCAAAATATTTTGAAATGATTCAAAGACGCAAACACAACTGCTAACATATCATAAAATTTGCTACGAACCTAAGCTATGTAAACATTTGTTTGCTGCAAGGCTTGCTCCTCTTCACATCTCTCCATCTACATGTCCCATAAAACATGTGCCCCAGGAAGAAGTTCCAGCAAAATCAGAGAAAATGTTTCTCAGCAGTTTAATAGGCAGCTGCACCTGTTAGATCACAAACTTGGTGTTGAAATTGCTTATTGTGAAGACAAAGTATTGATAATCTGTAATTACTTCATTATAGCATGGCAAGCTTTACACTAAATTTGCTTAATATTTTCCCTTATAACTCCCTTTTTTCGGTTTTTCAGATGGTGGAATCAAATGTAGGTGATCTGCATTATGTAAGAATGTTCTTACAAACACATCACAAATACTAGAACCTCAATGAAAGCTCTGAAAGTTGCTAGAGAAAAAAAAATCAAGGATTTTTCTTAACAGAACATACTAGGCTAGTTCACTGCTCAAAAATCAAATGTGAAAATACTGTTTAACCAGGGACTTCATATCAGTCTTGCTATCTGAACTTGTAATTACACAAGGATTCTACATGATATTCTAGTTAATTTATCTTTATCTATTTTGTGTATTAATTTTCTGGATAAGCCAGTTTTGTAGTTCATAGTCCATAATCCCACAGAAGTATTCTCCAGCCTCCAGAGCGTGAACCTACACTGATTTGGGGAGGGAGCTGCAACGTACTGTCTGAATTCCTCATTTCTGATAACTGCTGTGAAATATTACGTCCAATATGTGCTTGTACAGGAGGCCTCTGAAGAAGATACTGGAACAAAAGGAATATGTCAGGCCTTCCCAGTTGTTGGTTGACTGCACACAAGACCATGTTATTAAGATTAATGTCTCCACAGAATCCCCCCTGCCCTTTATTTGCTCATTTAGTTACATCTGTAGTGCCCTGGGAAAGGCAGTGGCAGGCGTGTTTGGAGTACGCTCTTCAAGGGCAAACGTTTTGTCATTCCTGGAATCCCCCTCTGCATGTATGAAGTTCCAGGGAGATCTGGAGGTGTGTTTTTAATGGAATTAATTTCTTTTCTCATTTTACATTTCACATTATTTCTTGATACCTATAGTGGTATCCGGTAGGCCTTTTGGAGGTTATGTATTTCCACAGGAGAAATCTCCATCTCACATCCGTAGAAACTATAGAATTAGGTGTAGTTTTGGAAGGCAAGCAAGGTTAGTCTAACTCTCAGTGATTGCACTGGTTTATATTAGAGGCAATAAATAATTCAACTAAGGAAAGAAACTCATTTCGTTCTGTGTTGTTATTTACTGTTGCGGCATGGTATTTTTCAGCAATAATTTCTTCAAAATTTAGTAACAGAGAACAAGTAGTTTTTCCCTCATTTTCCATGTGTATCAAAGGCTGAAGGGAAGAAAAGTTAAGCTTGAACCCTGATGACCCTTCCTGAGTTCAATAAACACAGAGCATTATTAAAATCCTCCAAATGAACACGTGCATATGTGCGTTTACTGATTGCACTGAAGAGATAAACAGCTTTCACTTAGAAATATACGTCACATTAAACGTGTGCTAGGAAGAAGTGTTATCTAGAAAGTGCCATTCTCACTCTAGTAGAAAAGGTTTCACAAGTTGGAAATTGAATTTCACAGGGGTTTTTCTGTTTGTTTGTTTTAAAGAAAACTATTGGCAAATTTGCACCGGCAAACCAGAAAATAAACCAGAATTCTTTTTTTATTCATATTGTTTTCTTCCTTTTAAGGCAAAACTTTTGATATGTACTCAAAAATTGCAGTCATTAACGAAGAGATGGGGTTACAAGAGCTGTAGCATTAAGTTGGATAGTAACTAATAAGCCAAAACCAGTAACAGCATACTCATGTTTTTCAGCCTCGTTGTATTACCCTATTACAAGCACTTCCCTATACATCCATGCCTGTTGTCATACCCGTCTACCTTTCAGGTGGAAATGATTTTTTGGGACCAGGAGAGGTATTACTGAGCCTGTGTATTTACCTCCTGTTCCTGCTCAGACTCTAAGCGTGGTGGGAATATGGTTGCACGGGCTTCAAGTATTTAGCAAGAACACTGGGTTTTGAAGTAGCCATGCAGAGTGTGCAGGAACCCGGAGTGTTAATCAAGTTTCAGATGTCTGTTTGGGTACTAACTGCTGTTGTGACACTAATATTAGTAACAGAAACATCTTCACAAAGCATCCCCGTGGACTAACAAAGAGTTATGCTGAACAGCCAGAGTTGTCTCACGCTGCGGGGAAGCGGCTGCGTTCTCGGGTCTGCACTAACACCAGGCACGTTCAGGAGACTCACAGGGAGAATCCCTGAAATACAACTTTAAACAATTTCTAAGCGAATTAACACAGGGGAATATCTTTGCCAAATGTGATTTACCGCCAAAATATTATTCCTAGTGTTGATCAGTATTGCTGATTTATGAACAAGTGTGGAGATTTACATTCCAAATTTCTGATTTATAGAACATGTGACTCACAGGACAAGCGACTGATTTATCATAGCAAAGCTGTATTGCAGTTATGTCAGTCTTGCTATTATAAACTCCTGCTTTCAGAGATTTATAACTTGCCTATAAAAACTGCTCTAATTGAAACTGTTTTCTCTCAATTGCCTGGCCGTATTTAAAGGCCTGAGAAAGGCAGAAGAAGATTGACTTCAGTGTGAGTCTGATTCTACACACGGGATTAAGAATATTTGGAGTTTTAAAATGTTGAAGTTGCTTAATATATGATATTCCAGAAGATTTCATGCTTCTACTGCAGTTGCCTCTCCAGAGACCCAGTGATTACCCGAGACCAAAGTCCAGCAAGTGATTTTTATTCATGAGTGTCTTTATGAATTCTCTACAAACACAGCCTTAATCAACCCTGGGAAGTGCTTAATTTGCACAAAAAGCTAAGCAATCATTGTCTTGAACTGCCAAACATTTGTTTCTGCACTAAGCTCATTTCAGCCTATTCCATGTGTGCTTCCATGTCTCTGCAGAATTCTGTCTGTGCTCCAAAAGTTTCATGAGACAGCTCTGAGGTGGTGGCATCGGGCAGTCACTGGAGTGGGTAGTCCTCCCGAGCCCTTTGCAAAAAGCTGGACAGCAGACAGCACTGAATGTGATCCTGGATATAATTTTTAAGGGAGCATCCAGCTTTACCTTTTATGTCAGTATGATTGTAGTTCTGGCAATTCATTATCATATTTGAAATGTAATCCTAAATACCAGCGAGTAGAGACAGACTGTCTGGCCAAAGTGATGAAAAAAGTTTGCAGTGTCTTTTGTAGAGACAAAAACCCCATCCCTTCCATCTGCTCCTGTCTTATCCCCAACAGTAATTGTGAGAAGATGGTAAAAGTCTTGCACAGGGCAAAGATGAGAATATATTAAACTGTCTCCTAGAAAATGTGTCTCTCCCTCTTTAATTTGTCTTAGTGGCTTGGCAAGGGTGCAGGTGGGGCTAAGTCATTTGAGGAATGTAGAAGAAAGTTAAATGGCCCGTATATAAAAGAAGTATAATAAAGTTTGTTATTAGCTTGTGTATTGGTGAAGGTATAGACTATCTTCCTGAAAAGGTTGAGAAAGAACAGTAGCAATTTATATATATATGTGTGTATATATATATTTTTTTTTTTTTTTTCTGATACTCGGCTAGTGATCAGCTAGTGACTTAAATTTGTTTCTCAGATTTTGAGGGGGCAGTTACTGAAATGAAGATGCAAACAGAACAAAGACATTAGAACAATTATTTCTCTTGTGAATTTGGCATGCCCACTTGCTGGAGGCAGTGAGGCCAACAGATTGCTTCAGGTAACATTAATAAACCCAACAACACATTTGTTCTTGGCAGGCAGGCAGATAATAGGTGCCATGTTGCCATAGGAGGTTCAGGAGGATGAGATTTTTGTTGTTGAAATCATTAACCCAGTAAAATGAATTAACTGATGAAAGCATGTTGGGAAAACTTTAGCTCAATTCTCAAAAAATGCCCCAAAAGAATCTCAGATGTTAGGATTTATCAGAAAAGGAATAAAAGAAGGAAAAGAGCATATTATTAAGCTCTTCTGTAAATCTGTGGTGTACTTGCATTTTGAATACTTCACGTACGTCTGTTTCTTGCCATTTAAAAAAGAACATAAGAGGATGAAAATTGCAGAGAAAGCTGAATTTGGATGTGCAAGTGTGTGGAAAGGCTTCCATATAAGGACTAATGATCCACACCAGGATGCTGCAACCAGGAAAAGGATGGCTGAGACACACAAGTAAAGGTATCCAAGTCATGCATCACATAGAGAAGACCTCTTGGGAATGATGTTTGTTGTCTCTTTTCAGACAAGAAGTAGGATATGGCAACCGACATTAGCAGGCGCCAGGCTCTGGGGAAAGAACAGAGTATGCTCAAATGGGGGAACTCTGCCACAAGAACATGGTGAAGGTTTACATGAGTCAAAAATGGTGTACGCAAACACATAAAAATCTATTCGGAGCTAACATATCTTCTGGCTCAAAAACTCTTTGTTCTGCAATTTCCTGGAGGCTTGTTTTATAGAAATACCATTGCATACTCGCCTTGTTCTCCAGCCACAGCGCTAAATGATGGTATGTATCCACGGCTTGCCACTGGTGAGGACAGACCAGAGGGACCTGCAAGTCTGACTCGGTGCTTGTGTACTTACAGTACAGTCTTCTTTAACGGGATCAACACATGCAGCAAGGCAGTGAGAAAGGTGAGCTGACCAGCAGAAATGTTTGTTGCTTTTGTATTATTTTCAGTGGTTGAATATTTATTTTGCAGGGTCTTACTTTTTGTAATTGAGATGGACTTTTAGGATTAAAAGCTTGCTGCGGTATCAGGGATTTTTTTGTTTGGTTTGTCTTGTTTTTTAAATCCCACACAATTTTGCTTTCTCAAAAAGCTTTTTCAGAAGTTATTGGCTATCCTTTCAAACCTTGAAATGGAAACTGTCTCGTATTGTGTGAGTGACTCAGGAACTCTTACTAAAAGATCGCTGTTGACACTTGACTTGGCTGATTTCTTGTGTGTAGGAGTGAATGAGGTTGCTTTTGCATCTAAACAAAGAAAAGCCACGCTCATTTGGTTTTGGCATCCAAGGCACTTAGTTAGGAAATACGGCCAAACTTTCAAATTGTTTTCACTACAATTCTTTCCGTTTTGGGAGTATCGAAGCTAAGTTCACCATTCTCTGTTGCTGCCATGTGTGAAAAAGCGTGCTTACGTTTCTTTACCTGTTTCTTCCATCTGTGGGGTATGATTATAGTTAGCTAACTCACAGTGACTGTTTTGGTAGTTAAGTACTTGGTAATTAATGAACTGTTTGTGGACCATAAGTGTTGAACAGGAAGAAATTAATGCTATTTCTGAATAAGGTTATAAGCATATTGCCAAGAGGGAGTACCAGGGCCTTGTGCA
The DNA here is from genome assembly GCF_929443795.1 of Astur gentilis. Taxonomy (NCBI): domain Eukaryota; kingdom Metazoa; phylum Chordata; class Aves; order Accipitriformes; family Accipitridae; genus Astur; species Astur gentilis. The sequence goes on from NC_064903.1 coordinate 20,197,266, forward strand.
CATCTGACAGAGAGGCTGATTCAGTAGTTGAGTTAACATCAACCCAAAGTACAACAGCAGGTTCTTCTTTTTATCCATATAAAACAATGTCATTTCCTCAGAATTCCTCATTCTGTGTGGGGGTTGGTTTGTTTGTTGCTATTTTCTGTCATTCGTACAGAACCTAAATATGTTTTACCTGGTCTTTTTTATGGGGGTTTAATGTCACTTTCTAAAGGATACTTAATAACAGGTACTTTGTGCCAGAACATGTTTGATGGTATAGAATGTCACTCTGAAAAATGTGTGCTATAATTTTAAGAGTCAATCAAGGAGGCTGGAATGATTATTGTGAGATGTAGCGAAATCAGTGCGGAAAAACATTTTATGTTTCATACTTCATTTAGATTGATCACAGTGTGCTTCATTGAATTCTGTTCTTTGCCGTAGAATTGTCTTTCACCAGAACTTGCCAACTAGGCAAACAAATCACTTGAAAATGTGAGGATTTGGGAATCTTTTTTCATAGAAATCATTCTGAGCTGTTGCTTTGCAATGTGGGTAGGGTTTTCGGCAGTCTTTCCCAGAGTATCCTAGCCAGAGTAGACTGTAAACGTCGCTTTCTAAAGGCACTTTCTGAAAGATTGATTATTGTACTCAAAGCAATACCAGTCATGAAATGAACTTCTGGATAAAGCTCACAAATTCAGAGTTTTCTCACTCTATTTTAGTCATGAGAAATACTACTCTTTAACGTTTATAGTGGAGGTCACAAGAATGACAGATGTAATGAAGTCTATTAATAAAGAATCAATATGTAGCAACTCTTTGACATCTCTTTTATTTTTGATTTGATGTCCGTATTTTAATAAAGTACCAGCTTGGGTTATGTCAACCAATTAAAACTGAGATTCTGACCGACTTTGAACCCATTTGTTAGTGACATCAAAATTCTTTTTTTTAATCAAAAGAAAGTCACATCTGCGGAAAGGTGAGTTAGGAGAATATTCTATAACCATATAAAAGTTAATCATTATTCTAAATCCTCAACTTTCCACTTCACTTCATGCAGGTTATAACCCCCCTTTTTCTGATTCCGTTTGTAGTTCTCACAGTCCCTGAACATGCATATAGCAGTGTTACTGAAAAAGGATAGTACTACTTTATTATAAGTTCAATTTAATTGTCAAAGGACACCTAATTTAAGCACTGTCATTATTATTTTACTGTGTGGTTTAAGAGTTTCTTACTAACAGGGTAGGTAGAATAGTACTGAAATCCAATTTTTTAATTTTTTTTTTTCCCATCCAACTGTTAATAAAAAAACCCACTCATAAAGCACACAGTAATCCATTGTAAATGGATTGTAAATTGTAATTGGTTATTTGCAAATCCACTATAAATGAAATTTAGGTTTTGGTTTGTAATACTCTCATGTTTATTCCACTAATCACACTATGCCACTAATCTGAGTGATTTTGGATTTGATAATAAATCGTTAATCCCATAGCAGACCATGTTTGATAAGGCATCTCTGCCAGTATATTAAGGGGATTATTTTTCTTAACCACAAATCGTTGGAATCCCAAGATGAGCTGTCTTCAGAGGCAGCAATGAAGTTGAGTTTCTCAGCTGTTGATGGTGGTGCAAATGCCCAGGGGAAAAACACACGGAAACTGTAGAATATATTTTTTTTTTCATTTACATGTATAGCTGTCCATCCAGGGCAAAATTGCCCCTGCTCTGTTTCATGGAAATAAGTAATGGTTTCAAATTCTTGTGTTTATAGGTTTTGCAGCTACTTTGTAATCAACGATTCATAGCTAAATCTACATTTTGTTAAAACAGAGAAGAAACAAAATAAATTATGTCCCTACCAAATACGAAAAGTTTCTACAAGAAATGTAAATCTAGAAAACTTAAACATCACCAATACAGTTTTTGTTGTGAGCATACATTACGTATTTAAGTTTGTATGGTATGGTATGTTACACGAACCAATTTTATTGTAATAACCCTTCTTTGTAAGTAAATTTGGTGCAGTTTTGTAACATTTGAGGCTAGTTGTCATGGAAACGCAAAGCTCATTGATGTTTTTCAATAGTGCTGATTGGTTAGAAAAAATATTTTGACACCATGTTATTTTCATCTTGAAAACTTGGTTAAAAAACATCTTAACATTGTTGTGTAAAGTCAAGAGCATAACACAGGAGAGGCAGTCATTTAATGCAGCTGTCATGATAATATATTACCTTTTTACTACAATTTTTAAAACGGATTATTGTTGCTATGGCATCAGATAACAGGAAAACTCACCGTGACTGCTGGAGTACTTTCAGCAAAACAGCATAGCTTGCTTATTTTGATTGAGGAACTATTTTACATATGCCCCACTTTTTATGTCTAGCATTTCATGTTGTGTTCATCTTCAATGTGCCATGTTAGAATAGAGCTAATGGAACAGGACTCTTTCAATTTACTTTTTTATCCAACAGTTTCTAATGTGATCCTTCACATTATTTTACTACAGTTCCTTAGTGGAGACCTGGTAAGTAAGTTAAAATGACTGAAAATGATTTAACCTCTTGCAAAAGGCAGTGAGGCCATGTAATGTGTGGCTTGCTGTGCCTGTGTACTTACTGAAGGTCCTTGCAGCTCTTTCCCAGTTTTGTCCCTCAGCGTTTTATAGTTGATGTAAATGACTGGAATTCCACTGACCTAATAAAATCATTTTGAATTAAAGTAGGTTGAAATTGTGCTGAGATTCATAGAGCTTGAAATTTGACTGTGGTCCATTGAAGCTCAGGCGCTTATTACATGCCTTTTTTTTTTTTTTTTTTTGAAGTGCAGTCTAAATATCTGGAAATTAGTAAGAGCATGGCTAGAGCTCACTGTTGTCTCTAGAGAAGTGAGCTAGAACAATTCCCATTCTAACCCCGCAGGCTTTAATCGCTAGGCTAAAAGCAGTAATACAGAAGTTAGCTATGAGATTAGTTTTATTTGCTTTTGAGATTTTGATGTAAACATTTGGTAATGTGGCCTTTTATATAGTAAATTAGTTAGCCTTATTACTATTCTCCAGATGGGAGGGCTGCAGCACAGAAAAATGAGTTTTCAGGTGATGGTTGTGCGGCCGAGCTTAGACAGGAGCTGTAAGGTGTTTGGTCTCCCGTGCTGTTGCTCACCCTCAGGATCGGAAGGACTTGGCCCCTGAAGAGCACTGAGACCACGCAAGGATCTCACAAGTAAGTCCAGGTCTTCAAAGCCTCGTCCTCCTCGGCAAAAGTATCATCATACTGGAAAGGAAGCCCACCCCCACGTTGTAGTGAAATCAGTTTCTGTATCTGGAAGGTGGCTATTTGTGGCCTGATTTTACAATAATCACACTGCAAAATGTTTTCAGACCTTTTCTGGGTTGTTTGAAAGATGAAGCACAGGGCAGATTCTGTTGTTTCTAACCGCTCGTAGTCCAAGGAGATACATCTTTAGATGCAAAGGCCTTTACTCTGAAGTTAGTATATTGGCTATGAGAAAAGAGAAGGTGAAATATTTGATACAATTTTGTATTTTCACAATATCCCGGTTAGGCACAAGAAATACTTCATCCTTTCATTTATGAAATTCCCATGTAGAGGAAGAAAGAGCAGTGTTTGGGGTGTGTTTTGTTATTTGTAAAAACTAAAATACTTGACCTCTTGTGGCTGTACAAGCACAGCCGAAGTTGGTCTAATACAATGTGGAAATGATGTTATTAACCCTCCAATCTAAATTCTTCACCTGCATTTCACCCATGACATGTTATTAATGTACTGTCTTGTAATGTAAAATACTGCCAAGTTTGGAAACTGTGTTCCTTCAGATGAGTTCTTTTGAGGTTTTCTTCTGATCCGTGTGTGATTTCTGTCATGCTCCAATATATAATTATATGACTAACATCTTTGAAACTTTAAGCATTTGGCCTACTCTTGAATTTGCACAATGAAGAAGGAAAAGAAATGCAGAAGATGAAATAAAAGCTCCAAGTAGATCCAAATCCAGCTTAGTAATATATGATTTTATTATTATACTCTGTTCCTGAGAGCCAAGAGTAAAAAAAAAAAAACAAACCCAAAACAGACCGAGTTAGGTTAGAAAGTGTGTATCAGGAAATTTATCTAGGAAGGAATAAAAAGAAATCATTTGATCATTTTGCCCAGCAAACTTTCTTTAGCTGCACTTTAGTACACCTGGATTTCAATTCATCCCTCATATAAGCAGCTGAAAATAGATTTCATTTTAGGGTTGTGTAACAGCTTACATCAAGACTGTGGTTTGTCTCATGAGTAAACTTTAAGCATTAGGGAAGGTTGTGTATAATAGATTGCACTGTCTGCTAGAGACGGAAGACTTCAGCATCAGTGACTTTTTCACAGTGAAATAGTTGTAATGAATATATGTATGGAAAATACAGTAAGGAAGACTAAAGTATTCAAGATACACAGGATAAACTCTAGATAGCAGCAGCTCAGATAAAGATTCACAACTCAGGCTTCACCTGCAAGTAATGTTGTCTCATCTCTGACCTCCCATGTTGTCCCTTTTAACTGTATTTGGTTTTCATTTATAGAACAAGAAAGTAATAAATATTTCTTCTATTAACATGCTATAAGATGATAACGAGAAATTTCATTTAAAAAATCAGTATTTGCTAATCTTTGAAAGAGGTCAAACTACTAATAAAAATGGCATACCTTTTTATGACTTTAGCAGTAAAGAATATTTGGATGCACAAAAAATATCCAGACCTTTTGTGAGACAATTAACTAAAAAAATTGCTGAAGACATTTTTGTCCTGGCTTTTGTGGTTATAATACTAACACTTGTTTGCAAATTCATAGCAGTTTTATGTAGAACTGTTCCATCAATTAATCACCCCTTACCGATAAAATATATTAGAGAAATAAAGTATACTGCAATAGCAAGAATATCTGTCTCTCCAAATTCAGGTCATTAAAGAAAAGAAAAAAGCAGCTCATGCAATAAAGGTTGAATGAGTACTAAGGAAATCGTTTACTTCTAGTGAGACTTATGAGGCTTGACAACATGTTTGATGAGTCAGTAAATGATTGGAAGTTATGAAGGTAATGTGCTGTATGGAAGAAGGCGGCAAGCAAGCGTGAGAGAGGGAGGACCAATTATGTGTGTCTCCTAAGTTGAGAGCACTACTTGTGGAGCAATACTCTTGGGAAACAGGCAATGCAGAAACGAGGGGAAACACTGGATTTCTTCTCTTGAAGAAGCATAAAATACATCTGAATAGTAGCGTATTGCCTTCAGTACTAAACCATCTGGAGAACATATCCCTCGCAGGAACTATAGTCATTTCTGTAATGCTTGACTTGATACCTTTTTGGCTCCATTTTTATTGTTTGCTCCTCGTCTTTACTGTGGGGTTTGGGGGTTTTTTTGTTGGGTTTTTTTTAGTTGTAGGCTGTTGTTTTGGGGATTTTTTTTCCCCTTGAAGTTTGTAATCCGTACTGAATTACAGAGAATTCTCTGGAAGCAGTAAATTCTCAACATTACCAGGGAGATTGCTCCTAAAAAACATCCTTGTGAAAAAAGTAAATTATACATTTTGCAGGAAATGGACTTTGAATTAAATTTTCTCTAGCTTTTTTAGATGTGAAAAATGAAATTAAATTATTGTTGTCAGCTGTTAAGGTTTTAAAATGTTGTTAAAATAAGTGCATAGTCCTAAAATTAATTTTGGTATAGTTCAGCAAGTAACAGGGAAAAAATATGGAGTGACATGCTGCATAAAAATAGCGGATGCAGACTTACATTTCTGTAACTACAATTAATTTCAGGGTTTTGTGTTCACAGAAAGCAGCTCACCACATTAAAAATAGAAAAATGAAAATGCTTTTAAAAAGCATTATCGAATGAATTAAAACCCTGGCAAAGGGTACCATTTCTTGTATAAATGTGTTTGTTCTAGGAATACCATAGTCTCTCAGTTACTTACCACCTCGAATCTCAAATTTAGGCCAACGTTATCTGGTAAACCCCATGTTTAATACTTGGGACTGAATCCTTATTTGCTTCATATTATCCTTTGAAGTCAGTGGAGTGGGGACTTCTGTCAGCTGAAGTTCTAACCTAGTTTCTGGGGGGGGGTGGTGGTGGTGGTGGTATTTTGTCTTACAGCCAGCTGCAAAGACTTTGGTATTGAGAATTAGAAGTGCAGGAAATTTGTTAAACTTAGCTCGAGTTCAGAATGTAAGTATTTTTCATAGTTTCATCCTGAAGAGTCTCAACTGCTAGTTTTGACAGTCCCAGATATCGTTATGACAAACCGCATAGATATGAGTAATTTTTTTCTGTTACACTGTATTTGCCTAATTCCCTTTGTCACTATGTTTTGTGATTAAGGCTCAACAATTAAAATTTGGAACCATACTTTTCTGTGTGGTTTCCTATTTCCTTGAGTTAAAAAAAAAAAAAAAAAGTTAAATCCTCATCATAAAAAATAACAATAACAATGTAATTAGAGCTTGGGGCCATAACTGCAAGGCATATTAGAACTGCACTTGATGGCATTGTATTACTACTTTGCACACATAAACGCTAGAGGACCAAGCCAATAAGCTTAAATAACGGTTCTGCTTGAAGCTTCTGAAGCCTCAGCCTGTGTCACCAAGGTTTCGTATTGCCAAAGACATAATGGTTGTGTTGGATTCCCATACTGATTAGTTCATGTGTGCAAAGAACAGAATTCATCAGAAGAATTGTCCTATTTTAATTGTGAGGCTTGGACTCAGCAGATTTGAGTACATTTGGGGTCTTTGGGTACAGAAGGTTACAGGTGCCTTTAGGCAGGTTGCTTTGGGTATTTTTAGCATGTAAAGCTGATATCCCTGAGCTCGTAGAGAGAACGTGAAGCCTTGGGAGGTATAGTTTATCAGCTTGGGTACAGTGATACACTACTTCCTCTACTGTTTTTGTGACTGGAGCTAACATGCTTTTATCCCTCAAGAGTATGCACGTTCTGTGTGCTTTGTTTCAATACCTGTGAATTGGGGAATATTAAGAATATTTGAAGTGTTAGAAGCACCATTGTTTAATCGGGATACTGCATCAAATATGTAAATGTTCTCAGACTGAACATCGACTTAATATATGGTGTGAGATCTCTGTCACATATGAAAAAATTGATTACCAGTTGATAATCTTGCACAGCGTGAGCAATCCAAGGTATAGAGGCTTTTATTTCTCAAATTAAAATCTTATTTAGGTACAGATAAAAATAAATACTGGCCACAGAGGCGAATGAGTTATTTGGGTGATAAAAATGGACAAATGTAATCATTGGGTGTATTAGCAGTACTGAAAAGTCTACCGGTGTTTCATGTGGTTGCTCTTTCTTTTACTGAGATGCTAAGTAAGAAAAAAACATACATAAAAAAGACATATCTCTCATAAAGCTTTTAACATTTTTATGTTATTTCATATCTGCATAAAAATGTGTTTGGTTTTTCAGAAGCAGTGAGCTAAAATGAAGGACTTAGAGCGTTGCTATCCTGCCACTTTGGCCTCTCAGATTGACCATTCTGTCTCCGGGGCTCAGCAAAGGCAGCTTGTGACATTTTTGAAATTATCTGTCCAGGGAGAAGAAAACTGTCTTTGAGGGTTTAGATTTTTTGTTGCTCATTTTATTGTATCTATACATTTTTTCTCCTGGAATTATTTTAGTATTTTATTTTCTGTAGGTTATGCTTGCGACAAAATTTTCCTTTCACTGGAAAACACTGAAGCAAGAACAGCCAATACTGCAGTGATCAGAGCACTCATTTGGGGGTGTGTGGGTGTCATCAACTTTTAAGTCCCCAGTAAGTCCCCCAATCACACACTGTAGCAACTACCACCAATATTTCTTCTCCATCGTAGAGGAGTCTTCTGTTTTCTAATGTCTTTATATTCCTGCATATTTTATACCACTATATCCAAACAAAGCCCATTGGAAAATTTTGCACCCGGCAGTAGTTATGATTGTGGATATTTAAATACTGACATCCATGTATTTAGAGCATTAGTGAACAGTTCTCAAGTTCGGTCTACATGGAAAAGTAATTATATGGATCACTGATGAGGGAGTCTCCCTGGCAAAGTTGAAAATTGTCCTGAAAAAGGTGATTTAATCATGAAGCCTTTGCAGTCAACACAATGCCCTTATACACCAGCCTTCCCTAGTGTTGAAAGCTCATGCCTGAGCAAACTGTAGTCCAGATCTAAGCAAATTGAAATCTCAGCTGTCTTATCCAAGATGATTAGACTTGACAAAATCGGTCACCCAGGGATATTTTACATTACTGCCATGGTGGAACTTTGGGAAAGGTTCTTCTATTGAAGAAGATTTGTGAGCTGATGATAGTTAGAAAATTATGTTCTCAGTAGTTGCAACATGAAATGGCAGTTTCCACAAGGAATTATGAGAGTATGGGTGACAGCAGCAAAATAATTACTGCTACTTCACCTCTGCTGCGGTCCTGGGAAGCATGGTGGGTAGCTGGTGTCATTATGGAGAGACAGGTGTCTACAAAACCTAAAGCTACTTCTAGAAGATACGGCAGTTATCTTAGTGACAATATTCTCTATCCCCACCTCTCATTCCCCAAGTGAAGAGGCAAGGAGGCTTTCCAGAGCTTCCTTCTGTGGCTTTGGCTTTTTGAATTCACTACATATTTACCATGTATGAATAACTCTCATTTTTGGAACATAGTCATTCTCTTTTGCATTTTATCCTGTTGAGAGACCTAAAAAAGTGACTAGAAACAGACAGCATGATTCTCACCTCTGCCTGCCTCTTACATTCCGTTTTAAATTTTCAGCGATCTGCAGTATCAGTGATGCATGTTCTTGACTCCACAAACACCATAAAATACCATTGAGGCTCCCAGGATACTTATGCCTCAAACATACAGATGATAAGGAGCGCTCTAGGAATACCTTGCAGCAAAAGATGACAATTCTTTAAGCAACGTGCTACTCTACGGAGCCGAGCGTGGTGTGCTGTTGGATTGCCGAGTCCCCTGGCGTTGTTAGGATCCGCATCTGAGGACCCACATCTCTGCTAAGATGCCCCTTCACACAGACGTCAATTTACTGAGCAGCCCCCCTTGCTGACACAGCTTTTTACCCCTTACACAAGAGCATGGAAGCAACCCTGGAACATCTCATGAATAATGTATCTCTCTCATGTATGAGTCATACTCTGTTCCAGCACTGTGCAGATGGCTGCCAGATCCCTCACTGGTAAAACAGGAGATTCTGTATTGCTTTGCTTCCTGGAGAGTAAAACAAAGCATAACTACAGTGGCAGGCAATCCTGAAATACTGTAAAATTCATTCTGCTCTGATGCAGTATATTCATCTCTGTATTAACAAGAGAAAGTATATGGGAAAATTCCTGCCCGCTTTAAGCCATTCCATTCTGGCAGATTAGAAAAAAAAGGCTTTAATTATAATGTCTAGTGGATTCAAGCCCTAGCAATCTTCAACCAAAAATTCTATTCCGATTCCCAGACGCAAAGACACATCCTTCCAAGAAAAATTGGTTATGGTGGTGCAACGGATACAAGCAGCTTTACTGTGCCGATGGCAGCTGACAGCTTGCACAGAAAGCCTCAAAATACTACGCCATATATGCAATTAAATGGAATGTAAAATCCAAATTGGTTTGTGCCTCCTTTCCTTATCACAACAGTCCATCAGACCATAGTAAATGCATTGGAATAATGGAAAATCCACTTCCTCTTTTCTGTGCCATCTCTTTCAGATAATGTCTGTGAAATACCTGAGGAATGCTTTTACAGTACAGTTGTTTGGTTGGCTTTATGCAAGGAATTTGCAGAGCTCTTTTCAGAAATCCACCTATTAAACAGAACTTTTGAGGAAGTGAAGCTAAAAGGGAGAATGTAAAAAAATACTTTTTAATCTAAGAGTTTTGAATGTTCTACATCTTAAGTCTGTAGAAAACAGGTGGGGTTTTTAATTATTCTTTTTTTTCCCTCCTTTTTCCTCCCTTAAACCATTTTTGATGCTCAAAGAAAAGTGACATCCAGAGGCAGGTTGATTGATCACATCTGAATTTTGATGTATAAAAATTATGTAATGCTATTTTCCCTTATATTAAGATTTAAAGACAATGTGTTCTTTCATATTAGTTGAGGTTACAGTAGTCATTCATCTACGATTGTTTGTTTATAAAGGCCAAAGAGGTCAATTATGCAAAAATGACTATTGCTACAACATAATCTCTACCCCTAGCATGACTAGTGTTGTTATCTGGATCAAATCACAAGTATGTGTTAAACAGTTGGTCCTTTTTGTTCAGCTGTGGTTAGTTCATATGATCTAGTGGAACATTATTAATTTTAGTAAAAACCTTAAGAAATAGAGTGCCACTGTTGACAAACAGATTAGTATGCTACGAGTTTTTATGCAGGTTACTGGCATCTTCAGGGAAGTAGGGAATCTCGTTTAGTGGATCAATTCTGTTAGAATTGCAAAATTATTGGTGATGGTATAAAACTTCATATGTCATTTCCTATTAAGAAACCTGTATACTGAGGACTTGCAAATACAGTCTGATTTGCAGGACGCTGTCTGCAGTTCTCCGTACTTGGCCCGTATCACCTGAAGGCGATATAAGCGACGAATAATCCTTTTTACCTCTTGTTTTTGTTCTGCCATCTCCATCTCGTAGCACTTTCTGCTTTCAGTCTTCCATATTTCCCTATTATTCACTTTTCCCTTTCTTTTATCCATTTCATTGCCCTCTTCCTTTTTCTACTGCCCCACTTTCATTTTTCTTTAACCTATGTGTGCTTCTGTAATGAAATTGAAGCAAGTATACAGAAATATGAGCCAACCTTCATACTTCAAAAATTTCATTTGTGTTCTGCACCTTTTGCCCCCTCATCCTTTTGTCTGCTCTAGTTTAAGTGGAAGACATACCAAACCATGAGTTCCTAACCATTCTGCTGCATTCTGACTGACATAGTCATCATTAATAATAATTTTTCTATTTTATGAACTTGTACTGTGTTTTCTAGAAGTGGATGAATATAAGTGGCTAAATCGTCACAGAGAAGTTAACCACACTTTAATACACAGGAATTTATTTAGGATGCTTATGTTGAAGCACATCAGATCGGATTCATAGATGCTCAGGGCACCCATAAATCCAAAGAAATTAACAAATATGTGGGTGCTTTGTGGTCAAGTTGCTAGAATCTCAAGGAATCAAAAATCAGTGAATTTTCAGACAAAACAAATAACAAGTTGTTTAACTATACTGTGTCCGGTAGTTAATTGTGCTGTCTTGCTAATGATGATACCAGGTAGTCATTCATGGTCTGGTGAGCAATGAAAGATAGCGGCCCTCGGGAAGAAGTGAAAGGCAATCTGCTTCAGAAGATCACTCAAACACTTGTGAGTCAATAGAGCTGAAATTTGCCCCATTCCCCTTAAGCACTAAGAATGTCTTCTGTGCTGAATATAGATTACTGTTTCTTGCTGGCTTTGGATTTCGAAGTACGTGAGACAGAGACAAGTCTCACTGGCTCCGTGATCGTTTACTGAATTATTCTCTGACTACAGCAGTTGTGATCCAAACCCACTCTCCACCTGCTCTCTCCCTCCCATATTATCCTACCTCTATCTCCATGCTGGATCTGTTACCCTATCAATATCCCATAGTATGGACAGCTTATGCATGAAGATAAGCAGACTGCTGTATTTTGGGTAAAATACAGCTACCATTTCCCTTTATTATTATTGACACAGCCATAGTTGCTTGTTTGAAATTTGACCAGGAGTTGTGCTGAGTAGACATCCGGGAAGGTGTGCTGAGTATTGACTGATGCTCCCAGGAGACCAACTCTTCATTCTTGATGGGATGATTTTTTGAGGATGGGTTTAGACCAAGTCCATCTGTTTATGACAGACTGTCCATCATGTGACAGCATCTGCTATGAAAAAAAATGTAATTGATTGGCTTAAAACAAATGAAAGTAAGAAAACTCTCAACGGGAAAAAAAACTTATTTGATGGGAGAGTGTCAGAAGTAATTATACTGAGTGAAAGTTAAAACACCACAACCAAACAAATAAACTTGTACAGCTAATATAGCTATTAGAATGAATGTGTTTATGCCCAGATGAACAGCTGTCCAAAAAATTCCGTTAGATTTATGAACAGCACATGAATCTAGTGACAGCTGGTAATTCTGTTAAGCGTAGCAAACCTACAGGCAAAGGATACCACAACAACGCTGTTTTTAAGGAAAGATTAAACAAAAAAACATTTTTGCACAAAAAAGTTGTGCGTCCACATGGATGCGTGTGTACATGTGTAGGAGGTAAGTGAGTGTGTCAGTGAGAGCACATTTTACAGATGTACTCTCAAAATAACTAAAGTGGTTTTAGAGCAGGAGGAAGACTGAGGTAGGTAACGCACGACACAGAGAACTTCTCCTAATGAATGAACAAAAAGTAGACGAGAAGTAGGATGGTCTGCAGTAGTTGTTCGCCTCTGGCAAGCTCGAGGCATATTTAAGACACTTAAGGCCACATCAACTTAGGAAATAACATTACTTTGTTCTGTGGTCTTATGAACTAACTTGGCTTCTTGCAAAACTTCCATAGCTTTTGATCTTCTTTTTTTCTTCTCCTCGTGTTCTTCTGCCAAAGTAGAAAAAGGGCAGAATCGAAATGCATAAATGCATGGCTTTTGTGTGAACTGCATCTCTAACGACTTCCCTTTGTACTTGTATAAATTTAAGCTACTCTGACCAAGTTGTTCTTATTAAATCTAGCCCTCCGAGTCTGTATAATGCCTGGAGTGAGTTCAAGAGGACTAACTTTCCAAATGTAAATGCAGTGTGAGGTTAACACTTGCAGTGGAATAATTTGAAGAGTCTATGAAGTTGCTATCGCACAGTCTTTGCCGTTGACTCCTTACTGGTCTGTTTCCTGGAAGACGTGCTACGAAAGGAGGATAACATCTACATGGCTGCATACTTAAATTGGGTAGAGGGAAATTGTGCTTCAGGTCTACTAGAAAAAACAATAAAAATACAGATGAATGTATTCATCCTCTAAAGGAAAATGAAAAGGTGCTTTGACTAAAGTCAGTCATCTTATAAACTGGTCAAATGAAGACTTTCTGTTAGACATTATTTAAATTAGAAGGGGTGTCAGTAGGGCACATGGGATTGTTGTAATACCAGGAACCATTTTGTTTAGCAGAGCTGCTAGGTATTGAAAGATAATAGTAGTCACTGAATTTAATCACAAGTCTGTCTGCTTTGGCAGTCCACTTTAAAAAAAAAACAAACCCAAACACACTTGTTTGTTTGTGGGTTGTTTTTTTTTTTTTGGTCTATATTGGAAAAGAAGTTAAAGCTCCATCAGTGAATCTGACTTGGTGTTAAAATTACAGATACTTTTGTCACCTAAATTTGACTATGTTAGTTCAAATAATTTCTTTTCTGGTTTAGCTGTTGTTGATAATCCATTAGGAAAAAATAGAAGAAAGAATTCCACACTGTTATTGTTGGGTTATGTCAGATCGTTGGAGGTAACAAAACCTCTGTGTTACATCATAGAAAAAAAAACATGCTTGCATTTTCTTAGGAAATTTCCATCGTTCCTCCTTACAGACTTCAATGCCTAGCTTTTTCGTGATAGCAGGGTGAGTAAATTAATATACCTGTCTTTAAAATGGGAAAGCAATAGTCTAAGAAGATGAAACCTTACAGTATTTCAACTTCTACAGTTCTTTTACCTAAAACAGAATCCATCTGAAGGGAAAAAGACTTCATTTTCTACTTCCAGTAAGTGCATGGAACTTGGATTATGTGTTTTTGTGGAATATAAGATGGTGAGTCAAAGGCCTAAGCATACATAAGGGCTGTTTCTCACTTAGTGTCAAGGTATTGGTGTTTGACATTTCTTGGCTGCTGTGGCATTACTGTGATTCATCTCAACACATTAACATAACAGAACATGACTGATGTAACAGTGTGTGACATATCAAAACAACACTATCAGAGGCCAAGGAATTCCATTTTTAATACTGCTGCAAAGAGGCTATTAATTTTATTGAGAGTTTCTTTTTCACTTTCAGACTTGCTAAATTTTTGTCATTTTGATATGAATCCAAGTGAACTTCTGAAATGTTATGAGCAGAATCTTTATTTTAATAGCCAGAAAGTCCAGAGGCAAGGCCCTGAAACAAAATCAAGGTCTGAACATGCAACATTTATAATGAACAAAACAGAAAGCAAAACCCCAGTATTTAAATTATGGGGGTTTTTTCCAAAAAGTCTTTGTTTTGCATCTGCATAGTTTAGAGGTTTGCTTAACTGCAAACCTGAAATCAGAGTCTGCTTTCAGGGCTTTTGCTCATTAGAAACATACAAAGACATCATAATCTTCAAATGCTACTTTTGACCTACTAGCTGTTGCTTCTTAATAAGAGGTAGAATTTCACTGTGTACAGCCTTTTATCATTTGGCTTCCAGATGTCGTCCATGGTTGGAACTGAAAATACTATCACCATCATAGTGTTTTGGTTTTTCCAGAGTTCCTTAAGCTTTCCTAAGCTTTCCAGCAGTGTATCCAAGAATAACTGCACCTTGGAAAAGGGAGAGCTTAGGGGAAGAATTGCAATTATTTAGAGGGCCACCTCAGGTCCCCGTGAGAACTTGCCCTCTTCAGACCCTCCTTGAGCTCTGAAGCTTGCATGGTTGATCTCTTTTGAAGTATGTTTTACATGGTTTCATACGGTTTCTTTCTTCCTCAGTTGGATACAGTCACAAAATTACTTTCTGACCCTGCTATTTTAGATAAATTTAGAGAAGCAGTGTCAAATGGTATGTACGTTGCCACACTGGAGAACTATGCAGATGTGTTCTCCCCTGGGAGAGGATCCAAACCTGATAGGTTGTAGTTAATAGTTGGGCAAGCCTTGGATGTCCAGCTTGAGAAACTGAGCAGCAATGACCACTTCAGTTATAAACAACCAGGCCTGTTAATCAAGAAATCTGATTAATATGTTACAACTGCAGCTATCCTTTCTGCAGGGGATCCCACTGTTGACCAAAAGGCTGAGAGGCCAGAGAGAGCAACGCTGATTTTCTTCTATAGTTAGAGAAAAGAAGACATGAAAATGTCAAGCAACTTCAGGTTCTTTTGTGTTAAACGATGAAGGTGAACCAGTGTGACTCTTTTCTGGTCTGTGTGTACTTTCTCCAGAAATATAAGTACTCGTTGGAGAATTTGTGCAAAATTTCTTCGGCAATGTAATAGAGGCTAAAGGAGTTTAAGAAAACTTTTTATTAGGAAGAGTTTGAATGTTTCTTTCTTTACCATCATTGGAAAAAATGTGGCTTTTGTTATTGTAATGTGATTTTTGCTATTGGTGGTTACTCCAGAAATAGAACAAGTACTATCCTGGAGATCAGACTTTTTTTTTCTGTCTCTGAATTACTGTATCTTAGAATTTTAGCATATAAAATAGCAATCAGTGAGTATTGTGCTTTGTTTATTTATTTATATCTATGATGGACGTAATAAAACCAGAAAACCAGAAGGGCAATAGAAGAAAGAGCTGAAAAAGTGAAATGCAAACAGGAGAGGGAAAGATACCATTAAAAAACAGAAGGATGATGTGTCTGGTGCTCTGCTTAACTATCTGACAGATACTGGTTACAGAACACGTTGGAACAGTCTAGATCTCACTATATTAAATTAAGCCCAAATCAGCACAATTATAAACTCTTAGATTAATTAAGAGCAGTCATTTTAAACCATATGTATCTATTTCATCTCTTCAGTACAGATTTCTAGCTAATGCCTTTATTTTGCTAATAGACACATCTACCAGATTTTCAAATACTGATAACTAGTTGGGTCTAGGTGGATCCTTTCCCTGTTTGTATGAGGCTCTTATGTTTTCATTGTTAGCTTTTCAAACTATTGGTGGAAATAAAATGATCATGGAGTTAAGAGATTTGCTTGGATTGCAAGTAACAAAGAAAACAGATTACTTCCATTTCAGTATAATTTGAGACTTTGAAGAACCTTTTCCGCATCTGTCTTCTGCCAAATACTTGATATATAATTTATAGCAAATATAATTTTTTGAGGAGAAAGCACAAATAGAAATTTGGGGGTGAATAGTTTGTCATTTGTGTCTAGTCTTATTTAGGTTTATTACATTTTGAATGACAAGATTAACATACGTGATAGGGCTTACTGAAATCTTTTAGCCATCAAGTTCAATCTCACGTATTGCAAACACCTTCACCATGTAATTTCTTTCATAAACTCCAAAATCTTTCTTTCAGATCTGTCTCCCCCCACACACACCCCTCCATCTTGGAAGTCTGTTCCAGAAAAGATTTTCACTACCTTTTTGGTTGGGAGTCTTTCTCCAGTCTCTAGCATATTCCTATACCTATGACATGATGTCAGTTACTCTTCTACTGGAAATTGCTTGAAGATACATTTATTTATATGAACTTACTTTTGCCAGTCAGTCAGCGGTAATGAGCTACATGACGTGAATGTCAGCATTTAGATATCAGTATTCATAAAAGACACAAATATTAGAGGTTCACTGAAAAGTAATTGCAGTCTTACATCTGTAATGCATTTTAGTTAAAAATGAAATAGCTGGATTATCTAGATATCTGACTTGAGCCTCCAAATATAAGTACTTCTCTCTTACCTGTTATCATCCATTCAGCAGCTTCACCTTAAGTAGAGGGTTTTGATAACCCATCATTCTTCTATCACATATAGTTAAAAAGTGAACCTTATAGACTGCACCTTCAGTAATTTTGCAGATGACACCCACGTTGGATGGGAGTGTTCTGCTTCAGGGTAGGAAGGTTCTACAGAGGGATCGGGACAGGCTGGATCCATGGGCTGAGGCCAACTGTATGAGGGTCAACAAGGCCAAGTGCCGGGTCCTGCACTTGGGTCACAGTAACCCCACGCAACGCTACGGGCTTGGGGAAGAGTGCCTGGAAAGCTGCCCGGTGGAAAAGGGTGTTGGTTGACAGCCGGCTGAAGGTGGGCCAGCAGTGTGCCCGGGTGGCCAAGAAGACCAATAGCATCCTGGCTTGTATCAGAAATAGTGTGGCCAGCAGGATTAGGGCAGTGATCGTCCCCCCTGTACGCGGCACTGGCGAGGCCGCACCTTGAATATTGTGTTCAGTTTTGGGCCCCTCGCTACAAGAAAGACATGGAGGTGCTGGAGCGTGTTCAGAGAAGGGCAAGCAAGTTGGTGAGGGGCCTGGAGCACAAGTCTGATGAGGAGCTGCTGAGGGAACTGGGGTTGTCTGGAGAAAAGGAGGCTGAGGGGAGACCTCATTGCTCTCTACAACTGCCTGAAAGGGGGTTGTAGCAAGGTGGGGGTCGGTCTCTTCACCCAAGTAACAAGCAATAGGACAAGAGGAAGTGGCTTCAAGTTGTGCCAGGGGAGGTTTAGATCGGATATTAGGAAAAATATTTTCCTGTAAAGGTTTGTCAAGCATTGCAAGAGGCTGCCCAGGGAAGCGGTTGAGTCACCACCCCGGAGGTATTTAAAAGATGTGTGGATGTGGTGCTTAGGGTCAGGGTTTAGTGATGGACTTGGCAGTGCCAGATTTATGATTGGACTTGACGATCTGAAAGGTCTTTTCCAACCTAAATGACTCTATGCTTCTATGATTCTTTGTTTTGAAAGACAAAGAAGGAAAAACATCTTTGGAGTGCTAATCAGCTGCAGCTAATCGATCCTGTTCTGTTTTTCTGAGTAGAGATGGTGACAGTCATGTTAGTTCTTGCAGAAACAGAAGAAAAGTTGGGAAGAGAGTATAAGAGTTTATGTTCTCCTCCTCCACCTCACATTAGCATTAGTTACTGTCAGATATTACGAAGTTCCCTCCTGCTTAGATTGAGACTTGTATCAAGAGATACGCAACCCGCCGAATTCATAACGGTACCATATACTTGCTATTACATATATAAATAATATTATATGTGAGAGATTTTATTATATGGGAGAGATAAATATCATGTCTTTTAAGATAACACTTTCAAGCACAAATCAAACAATTTCATGTGAATGGAATATTCTTCATTTTGTTCAAACATTAGTGATGAATTAGTGTAATGAAGACACTCCATTTTGTTGGCTGTGCCAAATTTCTGAATGAAGCAGAATATATTCCCTGTGTGGGGTATGGTGTCTTTGGTAGATGTTCTTTGTAACAGCTAATGAGTTTGCCTGGGAAATACACGCAAGTAGTCTGTGATACTAACATAATATACTTGTGCCTATTCAGTTCCATGCACTATCCTCATCTACCTGAAAACCGTGAAGGAAAACAGAAATCTGAAAAGTGTCAATGGTACACGCTCATATCCAGAGGAGTTTGTTAGCATTCTTCCATCCTACTGCATATCGTGGGCCAAGAACATTTTTCAATACCTGCAGTATGAAGCCCACTACTTGTCCACAGCTTCTGTTTTATCTCCTAGGATACATGTAGGAAATACACATGTATCTTTTAATGATTTCCATAGAATTTTAAATACTTCAGTGTGTAAATATTTGCTTTTTACTGATCATGGAAAGTCTGAGAAACCCCTCTTATCAGAGTTGTCAGCATATGCCTTTCTCTTATACGTGGTCCGGAAGAGTAGGATACAAGTGGTAGAGGAAGGATTTATTTGAATAGTTTTGATACATGAACTAAGTTACATGACCTGTTACAGGTATCCATTTCAACAGTAGTAATTAACGCTGTATATGTAATAAAATATTTCCACTATTACTTCCATACTGGGCTATTAAGTGTTTCTTCCAGGTGTATCTCTGAAGCACTTTCTTGATCCTTTAGAAAACCGAATTTGCATTTCATTCATAGAATTTTTTTAAAAAGCTAGATTTCTAATTTTTTCTGTCGTTGCCAGAGAATCATTAGCAACTGCTGCAAGATTTATATTCTTGGAAATGTCTACAGTAGATCATAGTCTTTAACTACTGAGGATGATGCAGGGGAAAGAGAATGTGTGTTTAGACAAGATGAATTGTGTTTGTCTTTCCACTTAGTTTTGAAATATTTATGTGTATTCTTGTAACATTACGTTAGAGAATTTGCATGTTATCCACACGTCGCATCACGTTAAAGATGATTTGACCTTAAACTATATTAAAACAAAAGTGTGAATGGTGGTAGGAGTACTTTACATGTAATACTTTCTACTCACAAATACAATTAACTTTTAGCCTTTTTTTTTTTTTCCTTCCCTGGAAGATTTTATTTCCTAATTGCATTCCTGTGATCACCTTTGTACTTTATCACATTTCACTGCAATATACAGATATAAAGTATAAATTAATTTCTGTGCCAGATCAGCTGAACAATCAGCCTCATCTAGTATTCCACTTGGTAGTAACCAGTACCAGAGATTTTAAAGAAAACTGCAAGAAATTCTTAAGTGCATAATAATGGCACTCACTACCCAGAAGGTAAATTTCGTCCTCAAATACGTTGCTGATTGATGATATCTTGTATAATCATATACTTCATTTACAAACATTTTATTGGGGAAAAAAAAACATTCTTGGAAAAGTCCTTGCTATTGGAACTCCAGGTATTTTTGGTTTTGGTTGTCATGCTGTGTTGTGTTTCTTCGTGTTGCTGGGTTGTAGTAGTGGAAACAACTCCAGTGCTTAATTTTGTACCATATAAAACAAAGACCTCTTTTCACATTTAAAATACATTCCTTTTTAGGAATTGCCTCAGCAATTTGTCCATAAAGATAATTCAGATGCAGGGAGCAATGAAACTAGGGTGATTAGGGTGTCTAAGCAATAGAAGTACAGAAGAGAGTCATGTTGAAAATGCAAGGCCTCATATACTTTGAGTAAACTTGAAATAATCTATGGCTTATTTAATTTGAACGTTCCCGAGACATGTACCGAAGGAACATAGCCTGTAGGTCCGTGGCGTAAAGACCAGTACAAGCACTGAATGGCAACTGCTTTTGATTCCCCATTCTTCCAGGAGCTCCAGTTACTTTTCACGCTGGCCACATGAGTGGGGGCCAGTCCCAGAAGGGCTAGGAGGAGGCCAGCAAAGGCAACAAGGAAGCCTGGTCAATGTCCAAAGCTAAAATATTCATCATGGAATAGGGAAAATAACAGCAGTAAAAACACTCTTCACCTTTGTTATGACTTTACTGCTGCACTGAATACTAGACAAGCTGATCCTACTGTTCAGTGATTCCTCATAATGGAAAAGGGGCTAAAAATGTCACTGTTTGTCCCCTCTGTTTTTAGTAGACTGAGACATGAAAAAAAAAAAAAAAAAAAAAAAGCTCAAGTATTTCTCATTTGTCCCGCCTGTATTTATTCATTAATCAGAGCTACTACTGATTGTGCTACCAACTCAGCCACTTATTCCCCAGGTTGCTGTATGCCTCACACAGCTCTCAAGTAGCAACACTCATTTATCTCGAAGTGGTATAACTGATATTTAAAGGTCAATATTGGCTCAAATCATCTGTGGGTTTGAGTGCTTAAAAACAATGGCAGCAATATACACACACACACAAAGAAAATCTCTGGTCAGCTACTTTAAGTCTGAATGATTGCAGTTATCAAAAGTGAAGACATGTCTTTTGGGAGCTGATATTTCCTTTTTTCCATAGGCAGAAAGCATTGCCATATGAGTAGCATTTGTGATCTGGTATTTCTTTGTGAAAACCCTGGTAATTTTTTTGTATGCTTGTTTGTTTGTTGAGAAACTTTCTTACATTCAATCACAATGAATGTGTCAAAAAGTTCTATTATTTTTCTAGATAGATGTTATTACTATGAAGCACCTTAAGTTTATGAGAGAGAGGAATACCAAAATGGTCAGAAAAAAATATTCTTCAATTTTAGAAGAAAGTATTTCTTTGATTTAAAATATTCTAAGTGTAATAGGAGAGATTATCAAAGGGCAGCATAATTTGAGTAAATAAACATTATCATGCATCATAAGGTACAGCAAAACTTTCATCAGTATATTCAGTATAGGGCATATGGAAAGACAAGGTTTTCTGTCCCCTAGCCATCATGATTCTTAAAGTGTAGACTACTACTTTTCATTATTTTTGTGTGTATGCCTGCATATTCTGTATTTCCATATAGGGAGCTGTGCACATACATTTCAAGTCCTATCCTGGAAGTTTAGCTGCAGAAAGACAAGACTTCAGTGATATCTTCATTACCTCTTTTAATTATAGTAAAATGAATTGGTTTTGCAGCTAGAAAGATAAGGTTTATAACGTAACTTTAAATTCATAAACCAATTCTCTCTACCAAGGAGACAAGAGAGGAGAAAAACCAATAGATGCATAACGTTTGTGTGGTTGTTCCCCTCAGTGTTCAGCTGTGCATGGTCCAGTGAGTTACTGCTGCATAAAGTCTGGAACCTTCTGATCAATAGCTGATTAATAAAATGCGAAGATTATCGAGTGTCATGTATAGTGGCTTGCATTCAGGAATCTCAAAGTTCTTAAACCCCTCCATTCTCAACCACACAACAGAAGTAGGTTTGGCTTTCGTGGACTGATGCGGAAGAAGCGATATGTGTCCATGGTCAAACAGATTTAATATATCAGGAAGAAGATGGCTTCTGCTCCATTTCTTCACTGGTACAAGTATTCAGCTGCTACCAAGAGAAGGAATATTTTCTGAGCTCTTCTCTTTTCTTACAGAGTGATGTGAGATGATTTTTCACAAAGCCCTTTTGTTATGCAATCTGTAAAACAGAATTCATCAGTTTTCTTTGTAGCATTTGAGTGTCTGCGTCATTCCTTATGTATTCCACAGCTGAAGTCAATTAGAACTTTCCACTGACTTCACCCTGTAACACGACAGGGCTCACGACAAAAATTTCTTCATATTTAGCTGAGAAAGGAAGGATTAAAGGTTTTTCAAGCCCATGACTTCCAGTAAATGCTTCAAACCTTTGAAATGTAAATTCAGTTACTTCTTTTTTCAGTTTTTTGCACCTTATTTATCACAGGCATCTGGAATAGGGCCTTCACCATACGAGCAAGCCAATTGTCTCAGCTAGGCTGCAAAATTATCATTGATTATGGTATGTGTTACGCTGCCTTGTACGTGTTTGTGGATCTCTCACCTGCTAAGCTGATCTGGATGTCCATGAGACTTCCTCTTGAACACAGACTTTGGGGTTCCACGGGGCCTGGAGTTCTTGATATTATGCTTGGCGTGTCAAATATTTCAAATTAACTGTCAGGTGTCTGTTAAATGTGTTATTCTGATACTGAGGTAAGTGCTGATTTTCTTTGCATTGTCAAACTGAAACTATCGTAGGGAGTTCAGTAATGGTCAACTGTGAAAATTGGGATACAAGTCTGATGATACTACGATGAAGAAGAAAGGTTCGGTTCCTGGTCTTGGCTTGAACCTTCCCTTTTCTTATGGACGCGTGCCTGACTCCACATGGCTTAAGGTGAAGAACTCCTTTATCAGATTAAGGGATAAAACATCATTCAAATAGGACAGCTGCTCAGCTGGCGTGAATTAGCATAGCTCTGTGGGAATCGACAGGCATACAAAGGATTAAGAACAGCTCAGGGCCTGGTCTAGCATCATTCTAAACATCATTTCTTAACATAAGCCTTAAAAACCTTTCTTTGACATAATGCCAGGGAAAATACTAGGTAACAGCACAAGTCTGGCAAAACTCGCTGCCCATTCAGAAAATATCTTACCCTAAGGAATGAGCTTTATAAGCTTCTCCAGGCAGGATGATAAGTTACACCGGGGAAGGTGACTCTGTGCAGCAGGGATGAGCGTTGTGGATACTTGCATTTTAAGCATTTAGCATTTGTCTGGCAAACAGAATTTATTTCCCCCCCGATTGAGTTTCATACTGGCAGGGCTGCAAACTGGTATTGTAAACATTACTGACATGTAATCTGATCTACAAAACAGAGCTGGTGAGGAGCTATGAGCATGTGGCAGCTTAGTGTGCTTGAACTCCTTAAAAAACTTTATTCTGTCCAGCATCTCTTCTTGGTATGTCTTGAAGCTTCAGTTCAGGACAGAACATGATCTTTCTGGGCCTATGCGACTCAACATTCAAGCCCAAGTCCTTATTTTCCACATTCTTGCAGGTTTCAAAAAAACCCAAAAAGGTAGACAGAGCTCAAGCAGTGACAGTAACATCTCCTGTACACATCATGCTTCGTTTGCAAGAAATTCATTCAGGCAGATAGCAAGTGCCACTCCATTTTTCCCATGCAATGAATCAAGCTGCTTGCAAATAGCACAGTTTCTCACTAAATGAATCCATGTTCTAGTAAAGTGTAGGCTTATCACCTTTTTCGAAGAGCTTGTTGTTTTCAACTACTTTGTATATATTTGTATATTTTTGAAATGCTATCGTGAAGATTTGTCAGCGCTTACTGATTTACGGAGATACAGAGAAGAGAAGCACATTGCAATACTCAAGTGTTATTTGCCATTTGGACAGGTTTAGTGCATGGTAAAATATAAGTTCTGGTCCTTCTGCCAAGAGTTCAAGATTAATTAATTACAGGCATAGCATAAATAATGGCCGTTACATATAATCTAATACTTACAAAAGACTAGGATGTTTTGGGCTGGGGAAAGGACAATTTTTATGTTTCAGACTTCAGTAATACTGGGATTTTACATCAAAAGCTATATTGTGGTGCATCTGGAGTTCAGCATCCTTCTTCTGACATGATTAGTGTAACTACTTTGGTAACAATTCCATAGAAATCCACACTGCTTTCATTGATTCCAATACCTTTGTTTCTAAGAGCTTGTATTGGGTTTGCATGGCAAGGTTTTGGAAGTGGAGGGACTATGGCGGGGCTTCTGTGAGAAGCTGCTAGAAGCTTCCCCCCATGTCCGACAGAGCCAATGCCAGCCGGCTCCGAGACGGACCCGCCGCTGGCCAAGACCGAGCCCATCAGCGATGGTGGTGGTGCCTCTGGGAGAACAGAGTTAAGAAGGGGAAAAAAACCTGCAGCCAAAGAGAGCAGTGAGAACATGCGAGAGCAACAACCCTGCAGACCCCCAGGTCGGTGAAGAAGGAGGGGAGGAGATGCTCCAGGCGCCGGAGCAGAGATTCCCCTGCAGCCCGTGGGGAAGACCCCGGTGAGGCAGGCTGTCCCCCTGCAGCCCAGGGAGGTCCATGGTGGAGCAGATCTCCACCTGCAGCCCGGGGAGGACCCCACACCGGAGCAGGTGGGCTCCCGAAGGAGGCTGTGACCCCGTGGGAAGCCCGCGCTGGAGCAGGCTCCTGGCAGGACCTGCGGATCTGTGGAGAGAGGAGCCCACACTGGAGCAGGTTTTCTGGCAGGACTTGTGACCCCACAGGGGACCTACGCTGGAGCAGGCTGTGCCTGAAGGACTGCAGCCCGTGGGAAGGACCCACGCTGGAGAAGTTCATGGAAGACTGTCTCCCGTGGGAGGGACCCCACGCTGGAGCAGGGGAAGAGTGAGGAGTCCTCCCCCTGAGGAGGAAGGAGCAGCAGAGACAACGTGTGATGAACTGACCCCAACCCCATTCCCCATTCCCCTGTGCTGCTGGTGGGGAGGAGGGAGAGAAAACCGAGTGGAGTTGAGCCTGGGAAGAAGGGATGGGTGGGGGGAAGGGGTTTTTAAGACTTAGTTTTTATTTCTCACTATCCTACTCTGATCTGATTGGTAATAATTTTTTTTTTATTTTTTTTTCCCCAAATTGAGTCTGTTTTGCCTGTGACAGAAATTGGTTGAGTGATCTCTCCCAGTCCTTATCTCAACCCACAAGCCTTTTGTTTTATTTTCTCTCCCTTGTCCAGCTGAGGAGGGGGGTGATAGAGCAGCTTTGGTGGGCACCTGATGTCCAGCCAGGGTCAACCCACCACGGAGCTGTATTCTAAAAATGGAAGCAGGTAAAACATGGGCTAGTGATGACAGTGGTCACTTGAGATCATTTATTCAATCTGAGCAATAGCTAATTTTTTTCAGTTAAATGGGGCTGCCTGTGGCATGAAAAAAATATATAATGTAAAGGTAACAGAGTATTTCCCTCTGCAAGTATGTATTGTATTTCTTTTCTCTGTTTTTTTCATAAATCTATATTTTATTTAAGTCTTCTTGCCTAAACCATCTCTTTCTCTGTGCTCATGAAGCGTTGAACACATTTTAAATATTACCACTGTATAAGGAGTGACCTCTATTTTATGTGGAAGTAAAATCCTTTGCATAATCTGAGTCAAAGGAGAATGTTCCCAGAATGCTTTTTCCCATCTTCCTACTTTTAATTTAAATTGTGAAAGATCCATTCCTGTTTTATTTCTGTGGCAGGGGAAGTAAGTGAAGGGAACAGTTTCCTTTTTTTGTGTCAGTTTTTCTCAGCTTATTTGGATTTGGTTGCTAATATGTAATTTGCTTTCTCTGACGATGTAATTGATGATTACTGTGTCTGCCTCCCTTACTTTGTTGGAGGATCAGAGTTCTCTACTTCAAAAAGACACACATGAGAATCAGGTGCTGTTATATTCACTATTTAATAAAAATAGGCTCTTTTAATAGAGAAATAACTTTGTTCTTCTGATTTCAGCAGTTTGGAAAATAACTTGCATTTAGTGTGACCAGAGGGCAGTACGTTGGCTTCTAGTTCCAGTAATATTATTGATTTGAATTGCATTGTAGAAATATGACAGTAATTATTCATCAGGATATTTTTGAAAATTATTTTATGATATGAAACTGCTCTTCAGTAATTTAAAAATTAGACACTGTTGTGTGCTTATTTGTATTTTTTTGTTTGTGTTTATTTTGTATTTTTATTTGCAAGTATGAAAGGAGAGGCATAGGTAAAACGAGGTGAAAATCTCTTTGATCACTGGCTTTTTTTCTTTGAAATTTTCTGTTTGTTTTTATTTTTAGAGTATCTGCTGGACATAACCATACCAACTAAACAAGGATTTGTGTAATTTTTCCATAACACATAAACAGGGGTTTGGGATCTAACATCTTTTGAGGTCAGATACTCATCTGGCATAAATCAGCATAGCTTGACATGCATCAGATACGCATCTGGCTCATTTTCCCTTTTTGTAATTGGTACTTGTATAGGAGACACATACATCACCTCAAATTGCAAGACCAATTTAAAGAATTGGGGCAGAAATGGGAGATCTGACAGCAGGGAGGTTCAGCAATGTATTGGAAGTGTAGCATTTGTTTTAATGCAGGAAAAAGAGGCCAGGAGCACTCCCCTTTATTTAAGAAACCCAGCATATGAATGCTGCTGTTTAATCAGGGGAAGTTGGAAACATGTCAGCGTTTAGGTAAATAAATCAGTGTCTGCCCGGTGTTAGCCAATGAGCAGGTTTTCAGGAGAGGGAAAGCGTCTTCTGCTTTTTCTTTCCACAGTGGAAAAAGAAGCCTTAGCACGTATGGGATGTCTTCTTACTTCCCTTTCTAAAACAAAAGGAAGCTTTTGTATTATGTATGCATTAAGTCCCAGGCATTAAAGATTCTTCTTAGCTTTTTCTTTCAGGTATTTTGGAGACTAAAGCTAGTGCAGATAATAACGTGATAATTCCTGAAACTAAAGCAGATGATACCGGGATGATCCTCAACAGTGTCAGCTTCTGAGGTTTAGAGGTTTGCTTCTACTTTGCTCTGGCTGTACAGCTTAAGTTGTAACAACAGAATACCTTCAGAAAGTTAGCTTTAGGGGAAGATAAGCGTATGCTGAAATAGCCTGGTGATTAATGTGGAGGAGTAGTGTGTGGGAGGAACTGGGCTATAAGTTCTGCTCAGTCTAATTCTAGATACTTAATTAAAGTCTCTTGAATTCAAAGCTGAAGTCTTAAAGATAAACATGTCAAAAAATGAGAGGGTCTTTTCTTTCTCTAAGAGATACTTTTGTGATCTGTTTTGACTGTAAGGAAAGAACGATTTGGTAAAATTTTATTTAGCATAAATTAGATAGGGCTATTGGCTGTCTATTGTTTCCTCCAAAACCACAGATTGTTTCATATTCTTACTCATCCACTAGGCTTTCCTTGCATTTTTAGTAATTATGTGATTACCATTTGGAATCAAGAACTAGATAAATAATATTTGGTACTCTGTCTTGGTTAATGTTACCTAGGATATTTTAATGAAGCTTAAAGATTTCGGGCCTTTGCTCCTCAAAGTACATCTCCGTATCATTCCACTATGTGTGAATTCACTGCGGTCCCAGTTATGTATGCAAACTGATACCGTTTTCTGACTTCTCTTCTTAAACCTACCCCAGAAGCCTGACTTGGTGTGGCCAAGAGCTTCAGAGTGTATTTGGGTGGGTTGTGTCCACAATAGGATAAATACACTTTAAAGATATATTTGCAAGTATTGTCTGACATGTTTTAAGATACAGTGTAGGCTTTGAGAGAACTTGTAACCCAGGTTTTTGCTTCTTATGCACAGTTTTCGTCAGTGACATTGTAAAATATTGTGCCTTTTCGTTACAGAAACTGGTTCATGATTTCTTAAGACCGTCTAGAGCATAATTTGACAATGAAAATTCTGTATTTAGATGAAGGACTTTAACGTGAGGTATACACTTTCAGCAAATAGTCTCAGAAATGGAGTAGGGGATACGCTTCTCTGATAAGAAACTCTGTGGACTTGATATAGAAATGGACCCAAAGCTCAGTGGACAGGACCTAGTAGGTAAAGTTTCTTCCTGCTTGCCTTTTCTGACATTTTTTCATGGATAACTGATGATGTCATTTGAGAAGTCACTTAAAAATCTGTTACTACTAGCAGGTATATGATTTAACAGACTAGAAGGCATATTTAAAGAGGCAGTTTTATTAGCTGTTATTCTGTCTTAACACCTCAGCACTGGTTCTGCCTTATACTCTTCATTGATCAAATCCTCTGATACTTGTGTCATTTGCAATGGAAGGTGACAGA
This sequence comes from Astur gentilis, assembly GCF_929443795.1. Lineage (NCBI taxonomy): Eukaryota > Metazoa > Chordata > Aves > Accipitriformes > Accipitridae > Astur > Astur gentilis. The sequence goes on from NC_064903.1 coordinate 20,225,298, forward strand.
TAAATGCCCATCCAGGAACTTGATTCTCGATATGGCAGGCAAGTGAGTTCCCTGTGTTGAATGATAACGACACAGGGTGTTCCTTGAAGAAAGATTACGCATACCCTAGCTAGTTACACCAAAAGGAGGCGCTTACCTGACTGGTGGTGTCTGCCAAAAAATCACTGTCGTTACCGTGGTGACAAAGGGAAAACTCACCACCTCAGTTTTGCAACATCTGTTGATGAATTCACTTCTTCCTGGAAGTGTCCTGTGTGAGAAATTAGGCATCTTTTTAACATTACTTTGAATAGAGATTAAAGATTAAGAATAGAACAAAAATATAGTTGCCAGGAGTAAAGAGATCTTTCCTGTGTTTCCACCATATCAGAAAAAGACAGTGATTAATCTGCTTTTACAGCTTTTCCCAGATGTCCAGTGCATGCTGTGGGGTTTTGCATTCAAGAATATGATGAGATGCTAATGAGTTTATGGCTTTTGGGAAACAAAGTAAAAATGTTTCTAGATGCCAGGAACATCTATCATTTACAGTCTACCAGAAAACAGTGGAATTGCCCCATCCCATTTGCAGTGCTAATTTACTGTAGGTTTCCTAGAGAGAAGAGCCTTCATTAGATGACATACAATTTCTGCAATTAGCTGGTTAAGCAGCATTTCTTTATTAAAGTAGCATAAAAATGACATGTTCAGGAACAGCACATTTGATTTTCTTCTAAGTGGCTACTCCAGGGAATAGTATTTGTCCTAGAACATAAAGGTCAATGATAATTGAAGAATGTCAATAATGGCCAGAGCCACTACACAAATTCATATAAATCTGTTAGACCATTTTGTATGTTCTTTCTTCAGTAATATCACAGGAGGTGATAGTCCCATAAGTCAAATTCTGTAAGTAGGAAAGTGCTCGACTTATTCTTCAAATACTTGGCTTGTAGAAGGAAACATGTTAAATTACTACATTTATCCTGTAGCATATTTCTTTTTAATTAGTATTTCTAATGGGTGGAGTCAGGTGGCAACCAAAAACCTGTCACAATGCATTTATTTGTGATCTAGGAAACAGTACAAATGAACGATATGTTGAAGTATGGCCTTAGGAGAGTATAATTTTGAGAAGTATCAACTTTGTCTGCTAACCTGCATTGTCTATAACTGCTTGCTGGGTGGAGGTATGATGGGAAGAAGGAAAAAGTGAGCGATGTAAAAGAATGAGAGTTTCTTCCTTGTATGCAGTGGAAGGCCTTAAGAGTTGTCTTGAAAGAAAGAAAAGGCATCTGAGATGTGGAAGCCCAGAAGACAGGATCCATTTGCATTCTGTAAAGCTAGTCTTACCTTTGCAAAAAAAATGAAGAAAACAAATGGGGTTTGTCCCTCCTGCTGCTTCTCCTGGAAGCGTGTTGTTTGTCTAACATGGCAGCATCTGTCATGTTTCATGACATTGAATTTGGCATCTAAAATATATGCATGATGGTGAACATAGGAGTATTGCAATGCACATTTCTAGTAGTAAAGCATTAGTGAACTTTTTTAAAAATTAATAAGAAAATGTCAGAGTTCCTCTAGATAGAAACTTAACCAAGAACATAATATTCAATTTCTTAGTTTTAAATGCAGCAAATAATTACAACAGTACTCATAGTTTGTTGTGTTATATGGTTTTCCTCTACAACCTGGTTTTCTTTCTTTCATATTTCTTGGAGATGATGAACTCACTTCTCCGTTTTTTTAAAAAATGAATACAAAAAGTACTTTTTCCAAGGGAAGAAACTTTCCAGGATTAGAGCAGGATAGAGTAGAACTTGGTGACCTGGGAGACTGTAAGTTTCACTGGAGAAGAAGGTAGAAGTGGTGAGGAGAACAGACTAAAATCAATCTACAGGTGGTTTTCCTCAAGTCATGTAGACATAAGCCTTGTTTTGGTTTAGCGTTGAAAAACGCAGAGACTTTTTGTTTCTGTTTTACTGCATTTGCTTTACGTTCTGCATACATATTTGAATGTGTCTGCTCATTTCTGTATCACATTGAATCGTGTGTGCAAATTCATATCTGTCAGTGCTGTGTGTTGATGCATGATATGTCTTCTACTTATAGATATTCTTTGTTAATTGCATCCATAAACATAATTCTCTCTCGGATCCAATTTTCTTTTCTGTTTTGCTTTTCAAAAACTAACATTCAAATATATTGATTGACATTTTTATTCATTATAGGTGGGCTGAATAGATTCAGAAACATTCAGGTACAAGCTGCTAGTACAGTTTGTGTTTTCCTTTCCAAGAAGCTGTTCGCCAAATCTAAATAAAAAGTGTTTTTAAATACAGTGGAGATTTGGCTCTACTGACTACTAGCTGTGGTGTTGTTCTCCTGAAGTATCTTGGGAATGACATTATGCTAGTACTGTTTCTCACACCTGGAGGCATTTGTGATGGAGCATTACCAATTAATTTTCATTGTGGCTTTCAGTGGTATTGAAGCACGGCATAGCAGAGGTACAAATGAATTAGTGTAGGATTCGAATGCTTTCCTTTTTTTTTTTTTTTATTAAAAAAAAAGCCAATTATCACTTCAGGTTTAGAGCAACAACTGGCTTGGTCCTTAACTGTACAATTCATCCAAGAGCACTTGTCCTGTTGATAAATTAACTGATGGGCGTAGAGTTCGTTGATGGTATTAGAAGTCTGCACAACATGACATAGCACAAGATAGAGCCAATATAAATTGATACCTCTGCAGTGGAAATAGTAACTCAAAAGCAGAAAATTACTGTCTCTGTAGTGAAAGTACAGTGAAAGAAAACGTAATTAGCTTGTATTACACAGTTTGGAAATCGGTCATTGAATGTTCCATAACGTAAGGCTATAAAGCTATGTCAGTGTGGTGCCATGCAGAAATAACTGAGCTAGACCTGAACAAGGCAGTGCCTGTACCTGCAGTGATACACGCTTAAGAATCAAAGTGGAATGCTACTGTGGCATTGTGAGGGGTTTTTTTACCTTGATAAGAGAACAGCTGAAAAATAGTTCAGATATTTCTTTATTTCTGAGCTATGCTTCTGAGGCTACAGAGGGTTTGATATTCAAGTGTCCACAAAATCTTTCAGCAATACATGTCCATATACCTGTTTTGTATCAGAAGATGTTACGATTGTGAGCACATATCAGACTTGTGTTTGTACAACTAACCCATTTTATTCTGGAATTTCTGGGAGAATGTAAATGGCCAACAGTGTGCGTATGTAGTGGTTCTGTGCACACAAAGTAATTCTGGCACTTGTGCATGTGTTGTTCTTTCTGCAGAAGTGAAAGTCAGTTGAATACCTTCCTAGAAGTGTTAGACTCCCTCGACGTGCACAAATAAGCTGTATGAAGTGTGCTTGGTAGATGTGTTCAACGCTTCCCGCTTGGGGGTCAGTGCTACTATGTTGGGTTTGTGCCAGTTCAGACATCTACACCAGGCTCTGCTTTGTGATACAGAAACATTTTGTTAGAGATGTCTACGCTCATCAGTTAGATGCAGCGATAAAAGAAGTTGCATTAAAGGAATTCTGTCCGTAAGCAGGCAGTAAATACATCCAGGTTTTGCGTAGATATAAGAGTTTGGGTATGTGCAGAGGGATCCATCAACATGTCGAACATTCAGAAACCTGTGATAACGGTGGAAGTCTTGTGCTAGGGGTAGCTTTATTTAGTCTAATAATTCAAGTTCTGATAGTAAGCATTTAAGTGATGTATTTTTATCTGGGTGTGCCATAAGATTTAACAGGTAATTTACAACTAATATACAAAATGGTTAGGTGCAGATCTGACCTTTTCTATAAGAATATTTTTTTTTTTTTTTTTTTGATCCAGCTACATGTATTTTTAACACTGTTGGAAAGATTACTCAGTTTATAATAAAAAGTCCATCCTGCCCATCTGAAGTGGAATACCTCCTTTTTAAGCCAGGACTGAGAACAATCATGTATGTATGAATGTCGGGAGTGTTCATTTTAGCAACCATTATATTAAGCACTGGATAAGGCAAGAAGAGTATTGAATCAAAAGATTAGAATCTGTTGTCACATTTTAAATGGGTTTGACACAGTGGCAGAAATATGAAAATATTTGGGTTGTACAAGCTGAAAGCAAAAGTGCTACAAAGGAAGAAAAAAACCCAAACCCCCAAAAGCAATAAGCAAACAAACAAAAAACCAACACCCCGAACCACCCAAAGCAGTAGACATGGCAGAATCCCAACTGACAAGAGCTGCAAGAATTCAGTCTTCCTTGGTTTTACTGTTCACACAAATATTGCTTTTTGAAGGTCTCCATCAGTAGGTATTTGTCAAAAGTCAGCACAAGAAAACCTTCTTTTCTGCTTAGTTTTGAGTCTGAAATACAATAGACTGAGATAATCAAAGGTACCAAAATGACAAGAAAAGATTCATGGTAAAAGTTCTTGTGTTCCTCTCACAGCTAGAGTGGGAGTGAAACTATCATGGAATATAATCCAAAGAAAGCTGCGCTGGACCAGTTCATTTTGGCAGCTACATCTGGAATGATTCCAGAGCAGCTCATCTTTTATTCAAAGAAAATCTGAAAAGGGATTTGACTTGGCATAGTGTCTCATCTATAGAACAATGAAAGCAAAAAAGTAAATAAAAATAAATGCAACAATAAAGGCATGTCAAAACACTAAGCCATACTAAAAAAACGGCATCAAATTGACAAACAGAAAGGAAGATGAAATAATAGAAAAAAGAATGGAAAAAAAATAGTAGAATAAGAGAAATAAAAGTAAGTAGGAAATTACGTGTCAGAAGAAGTGGTGCATTAGAAAGAGGAAACAGAAGAAACCATGTGGAGAGAGCAAATAAAGCAGAACAATATTGAAAATCAATTTAAAGGTGAAAAATATATTATTTGTTGGGCGTTTGTTTCCCTTGAAAGAATTTAAAACGTTAAATTATCTATTGTTTGAGGTCTAAACCGAAATTGTTTTGGTTTATTCAGTAATGTACTGATTATTTTTGCCTAGACAGTAAGGAAAATACAAAGATAATTCTATCACTTAAATAACTAACTGTAATTAAAAATGAGATGGTTAAAATATCCAGTGAAGTCTTGGCTGATTTTAACAAAGTTCATGCCTTTGAAATCATGGAAATTAACATTAAAAACAGAGATGCATATTAGTTTTGATACTTTTATCATAATGCAAACCGTTAGTTTCTTTCATGTTGGTTATTAAAATATTGTAAATTAGGTGAAAATTAATGAATGAACTAACAAATGAACAAAATATGAAGATCCACTTGAGCATCATAAATGTGAAATCTTGTCCTCCGAGTTCCAGACTTTTAACCTCTGTCTTTTGCTACTTAATTGCTCTCTGTGGTCCCTCTCTTTCAAGAAAGTTAGACTTTGCTAGCTGCAGCAGTAAATGCAGCTTAGCATGGGCTAGGAACACTTTTCGTTTGGTGCCAGGAGGAATCTTGGCCATGGGAGCATAAAACTAAGCACAGGTAAATTAGCCTGCGTCTAGCTGGATTTTGCAGCTTATTCTGAGCTCCCAGTATCCTGGCCAGGCTCCGGGTCGGTAGAACACAGTACAGGGCCACTGAACTGGCACTGTTTGCTCCAGAACTGAACTTGGAGCTGGCTGCTTGGAGCAAAATTTGGGAAATTATGGCTACTGTGAAGCAGAGAGGTAAGTAAGTCTGTTATCATGGGTTTTCAGTGCTTTGCTATTCTAACCTAAGAATTGTCAAATAGTGTATTCCAATTGACTAAAATAGTGTGTTCTAATGCCAACTCATTTGGAAAAGACTGTTCTTTGTCTGTGCAAACACCTGGCTCTTGTATGGGTCCAATAGGGATAAACTCTTTATCAGAAGTCTAAGCTCATTTAGTCTTGCAGGGAAAGCCTCAGTAGAAAAGACGACTTGACCAAACCACAGAAACTCATCCTGGAAGAGTAGAAGTGTAGGATCAGAAAACACTTGCTTAGGGCTTGGAACTAAAACATGTTTTTTATAAAAATCATCCGCAACAGAAGTTGTGAAAACTTTGAGATTGGGTCTAAGAAATTTGCCTGCACTGGGCAGCTAATTTGAGGGAAAAGAAATAAGAAGTTTCTAATAGGGACTGAAGTTACTGTATTTAAAAAACAGAACACAATGAGAGAGAAATGAATTATGCTTTTTGGTATTATTTCTTATGTGCTTCACTGCAGATGTTTTCACATTTAAGGGGTATGTTGCATCCCATGCTTCTGTTATCTTTTTGTAAATAATTTTGTAAATTATGCTGATATTTGTAGTTAGGGATTTGAACATTCTTATTATTCCAAGCGGTTTTATAACTTCAGTAGGTCATTGTGTAACTGAGCTGAGAATGTAAGTACAGCTGCATTTGCCTTTTCTCAGATGTTAGAAATACTTGTACAGTTGTGTAGATGCTGTTGTCTCTTAAATTTGGCCTATATCCTTCCCACCACATTCTATAGGAATTGTGTATGTATAGATAAGATATGGCAGATCTCTGACATGTTTTCTGCTGGTGAGGCATGGCTGTAAGTCCATTTGATAATGCACTGAGTTTCCTCTTGAGGACCAGCAAGGAATGAACCTACCCACACCCTCTCGAGTGCTGTATAGAGTTTCTACGATAGTCAAGTAAAAGGCAATGAGCTCTTTATGTTCCACTTGTTATAGAATCATTTGCATTTTCACTATCAGAGAGTAAGATAATTTCCGTTTTATAATAGTTTAAAGCTTTATTGTCATAATTCAAATGGTTTTACTTCTCTTGAAGATAATATGGCTTGACAATATTCTTTCCTAACTTTGGGTTCTGTCCTCATGGTGCAAGTTTAAATTCGGATTACCTTTTAGCTATAGATGAAGCTACAGCTTCCCTTTATTCTGAATCAAACACTTGTCACAGGCCACGAAAACAACGCTGTGTTTTCCTTGAGGTGGAAGAGAAGCCCTCATTTGACGATCTCATGACTTTACCATGAGTTCCCATCACATCCAGAGCCATTCATTTCTGTGCCATGCTACAGCATGATGCTCCCTCAGTTACGCTAACACAACTGTTTATGGAGCCATGTTATGAATTGGATCAGGAAAGTCACCTGCCTTAAAACAAAACAAGTAAACCCCCCGCAAAATAGGTGGAAGCACTTCTAAATGGTGTTGCTTCTGAAATCCCTCTATTTTCAGCTGTGCTTTGAACTCTAGTGTCTTTCATGTTCATCTCAGACTTACTAGTTCTTTGACCTCTGGGATGGCATCCCTCATCATTCTTTCTGACATCATATTGTTAAAATCTTAGGACCCTTGCAAGATTCCTAATCTTCACCTATATCTTCATCTGGTGGCCCATGGGTGCACTCCTGTGCTTTCTTTAGCAGCTACGTAGTGCAACTTCTCTCCACCAAATAAACATCCTACTGCTGATTTCTATATCCCACTACTGCTGAAGTGATGTTTCTACTGTTAAGAAAGTTAATTTATTCATATGATTAATAGTTTGGGGGTTTTTTTGGAGAATATGGTATTGAAAGCAGTTAATATATGGATTTAATTACATTTCTAACCACTAAACACTATATGGAAAAAGCAATGGGTATATATACAGAAGAAAAAATGCTCCCATCTTCAAGTCATGTTTCAGTTTTTTAGCACTGTAGAGGATTTTTTGAATTGTAAGACCTCAAATATCACACCTATAGCCATATTGCATTTAAAAATTATAATCAGTTAGAGTCTGGAGGAATCCATAAGACTCATTCACAGTTCAGCTGTCTTGCCAGAGAGTCTCTTTCTTCATCCTAAACCCGTTTTTTGAATACTGACAGCCATAAATAACTCTCATCCAAAGGCAGTCACTAAGGTATAAGTCTTAAACTTTTGGGCAGAAACATATGAAGGATTTATGAAGTGAGATAGAGATACATAAGTATAAGAGACTTGCAGTCTGTCAAATCACCTGAGATTTGTAGGTTGGACTCTACTGAATTAAAGTAAAATTCAAAAAGCTGCTGAAACTATATTCTGGTCTCTTTGATCCCTTCCCACTATTCAAATTAGACTAATGGTTTGTCTAAGTTCTGCTGAATGTTCAATATAGGCATTTATAGGCTGCACAGGCAATGTGAACAATAAACAACTTCATTAATAATTACATAAAAATTATTCCCATGTAAGCAGATTCTTCCCCGTCCATACTCATTCTGGTTATTGGGAACAATGCAGCATACAATTTGCTAAACAAAAATAGCTACTTATTATGGCGGGAACAAGATGCAGATTGCATTAGGATGGCATTTCATCTTATCTGTTAGAGCTTCTGGGATTATTCTTTCCATCTTCCATTTCAAAAGGAATTCATTACGCTGTGATGTACAGCAGGAGTACAGCTCCCTTTATAAAATTATTAAGCTGCTTTACAATTAAAATTGCCATCTTTTGTCCTGTTGCTGTTGTTTATAAGTGAGAAGGAAAACTGAATGCTAAGTAGAATTATTGTAAAGTATGTGCTTATTCTCCAGGAACGTGTTTTCTGTTTTTCTTATGATGTTGCTGTAGTGTCTATTATTAATCACATATTTTATTTATCTTGGAGCCCCCACTTGGGACTGCGAGTCCTACGGTGTGACTGCTGCACACACATGTAATAAAAAAAGAATAAAAGGGATCCTGCTTCAGCCTGTGCAGAAGGTTACTACCAGCAGAGCTAAAGGCCTCCTTTCTGCAGGCCTCGTGGGGCAACAGCTTCATTCAGATTTTGTGAACAACATTCTTTCACTGTCACAAAGTCCACGTGGAGCAATTGCTGCATCCAATTAAATCCCAATTACTAAATGGCAACGGATTTTGTTAAAAATAATTGAGAGAATTCTGTTGTGGCAATTTGTTTGGCATTGCAGCCTGCTTTACTCTTGTGTTGATTCTCGATGGCATAACCCAGTACACAAAGCAGAGCATAATTTCTTGGATCGTATCAGAGGAGATCCAAGAGGGAAGTTCAGTAATTGCTTTCTGCCTCATGAAGCTTTCACAAGTGCGACTGTACTAGGTTTCACAGTTTACACATGGAGCAGTTGAAGGCACTGGGAAGGAGACATTGGTTAAGTTATGTTGATGGTAGTTAGCTCACTTCATTCGTCTAACCCAAAAGCAACAGTGCTGTACATCCTAATGCCTGGGATGTGAAAGAAAGCTTTCTGAGGCTGAATCCATATGAATCTGAGATGACACTGGTAGTTACAAAGCATCAGCAGGGTTAAACTGGTGTTTGGTTTTTTGTGGTTTTTTTTTTTCAGGATAGAGCAATAGTAATGAAAATATCAGGTAACTGATATAAAACTCTGAATAAATAATGAAAAAAAAAAAAAAGGGGGGGGATTGGTCATTATCTGAAAAGATTCCAGTCTGAAAACATCTGGATTACTTGACAGACTGTGTATGAAGGTTAATAAATAGTGTGTAAAGGAAAAGGAATATAGACCCTATGGTCCAAATGTGGAGATAAATCCTAGAAACTTGGGGTTTTAAAATGGACTTCAGAGAACCACTGTCAATACTAATTAAACATGACATGATAGCAAGATGGATTAATTTCATAAGGAATATCAAGAAAGAGCAAAGTACGCCAAGTGAAAAACTGAAGGCTGGCCTCAGTTCAGTTACGCATTCCTGTCCTCTGTTCAGTGTTTCATTCTGGCTGTTGGCAAGAGAGAGAATAACAATTCTTAGGATGCATTGCAGAAAAAAATTGCGTCTACTAAATTCTTCAACTTGTACACTCTATGTGATGAACACATGCCACACGCTGGTGATAGGCAACATACGCTACATTTTAATTCAGCATTAATTAAGTGATGACATTGACATGATTAAAACTACACTATATTCTGATGACCATTTGTTAAAAAACCAAACAAACAGACAAAAAACCTCAGAGATCTAAGATGTGAAAACTTCAAAGGTTGGTAACACCTTAAGTGAACCAACAATTTCAGTCAGGGGTTATTTTTTGGTTTTATAACAAGAGTGTATATTAATAGCAATAAATATATACAGTTTTTATTAGTAATGTGGCACATTGATGTAAAGAGTAAATACATCATCAGATTTGGAAATGTGCTTCGTTAATCTTAACAAATTTAAAAGTGATGAAGGATAAAATCTGTCACACCTCTTTAAGATTAATTTTAACTGCATGTGAATATTATTGACTGCTACACTTGAGCACAGAAGTCCTCTCTGCAGGAAACAGAAACATCAAGGACAATACCTATATAATTTTTATATACTGTTTTGTCAATGTGTCTGACCTGTAATCAAACAAAGACCACTTCTAGGAACAAAAGTACAGTTTGTTTCTAGCCTCATTAATCCTCAGCCTATCTAATGAGACGTCCAACATGGGTTTGAACCGATTTTTTCTGATACAGAGTTTTATTCCCTCAGAGCTAGACTGAATTCAGTCTACTCACTTTCCCAGGTAAGTGATGTGCTGCTAGATGGCAATGATTTTAAATCAGTGTTATACTGAGAAATATTTGCAGTTGTAGTCTAGAAGAAGAAATCCATGTACTTTTTCAATATCCTATCTTTTCCATAGCATTTCTAAAAATAAATGGAATTCTGAAATGATTTTAGTGTAAGCACATCTTTGCTTTGTTGGAACATTATTGTCTGTGTCAAAGAGGAGTTGCTACCAGCTGGGCCTTGATTTGCCCTGCAGAAATGACATGTTCATTCAGTATTTTATGCTGCTCTTTGCAACATTTGCTTTCTGGTTTTATTTGTTTTTGTTGGGCATGTTTGGCACAAAGACAGACAAGTATTGGTTAATAAAGTGGAAGTATAGTTTAACAAAGAAACTACTCTAGATTGGATACACTTAAGTTGTTACCAACAGCTATTAGTTTCTTATGTAGTAAGTAATTTCTGTTTTATTTCCTACTGTCTGATGCTGTTCTTCCTTCACTAAACAGATAACTTGCATTGAGATAGATGGCTAACTGGTAATAAACAATTCACACCTGTGCGTGCAGGTGTATATTACACACCTGACGTACAATGTATTTTTCCATATGTTATTATAATCTCAAAGAATTCTTTTGGTAGCTCCGCTATTACACCTTTTCTTTCATCGTTAACGAGAAATTTCATTTATAATGGTAAGAATACAGTAAATTAAAAATTCTCATTGGACATTGTATCCTACAGCAGTTAGTGGTTTTTAATATTGAAATGACTTCAGGTGACTGTGGTAGGCTTTTGGCAAGATACTGGTCTGTATGCTCTGTATTTCTGAGTAACTATAATATTTACAATAAATCATAATATTTGAGTTTTGATTTGAGGTGAAAGTTCAGCATACCCTGTAGAATTTTTTCCCCCCAGGTTTGTTTGGGGGTTTTTTTGGGGGGGGGTGGGGGGGGTGGGGGTGGGGGGTGGGGTGGGTGTCTTTTTCTTTTGAGAGAGAGAAATTTGGCAGCTTTCTGCTACTGACATACTAGTTTTGCTGTTAAGATGTAACTTGCACTATGACTTGTAAAGACGTGATTGTATATGCATCCTATACCATTCGTTACATGAGGAATTATGTAAGATTATAGCTGACATTTTGACCATAGCATACAAATGTATTAGCACAATGATCTGTTAAAGATTAGATTTTTTAGATCTGATGAGAAGAAGGAAAAAACGCAACAAAGTGAAGGCCATCTGCTCCTACAAAATGAATAGAGATCTGTTGTCTTGGGAGTGTTCAAGTTTATTTCAGTTCAGGAAGGATGGAATCTGGAATCTACCATTATAGCCAGGTTCACACAGTTTTCTGGAGAAGGAATTTGAATAGGTTGCCTACAATTACCAGATTTGTGAGAAGGGCGATAGAGTCTGTGGAAGGCTGTAGCGTTAGTGCATAGCAGGATCTGAATCGATGCAAGAGCTAACTTCGGAGGAGGTGCATCGCAATACTGAAACCAGGCCCCAGAAATGGTTTCTGTGTAACCACTTGGGCTGCATCATCTTTATATGCGTTCCCAGGTGCAACTTTCCTGCCACCTCTGTGTATTTCTCAGCAGAATACGTTAGAGTATGGTTTCAAGCACGTTTGCTTCCCTGCATTCGAATATTCCATTGTGAATTCTTGCTCTTTGGAAATTACATGGTTACCTACTTTTGCTGAGCAATGGATTTATAGTTGCATCATTTCTAACGATGTTGTGTCAAGGCTGCAGAGTAAAAAGGAAATGGCAAGGATTTAACAAACTCTTATGATTGTTTGTGACTTCTAAGTCAAAGTCTTGTCATGAGATGCGAAAGGAGGAAATGTCACTTGCATGGTAATTTAACTTCGAGTGAAATGTAGGCCCTTATTTTTAGCACATAATTGGCAAAGCAGAAACACTTAAGAGATTATTACGGGCTATCTTCTTGTCAATATTTGATTTTCAGGATTTGGTTATGGAGCTTCAGTATTTTAATTTTCTGCAGAGTCTAATCTAATCAGAGTTTCTTTTCCTTTCCCCACAGATCCTAAGCCTTACATGTACATAGCTTCTTAATGCTCCTGGACATAACACAACTGATGCAAACAGATATATACAGTGAAAAAAAAGAAGGAGCCAGCATGATGTTTTTCTCATTTCTAGTTCTACCTGCGTTTTGGGGCAAGAGGCAGACATAGGCTCACTATGCATCATGTAATAGATTACCTGTCAAGACAGATCCCTCTAAGACCACCATGTTTATGGTGGCATCCTTCTGACAGACAGCAGAGGCAGGACAAACACAGTTTTTCTCTGAAGCAGAACTGTAGGGCAAAATACAGTGCACTTGCCAACAACCAATATGAAGGCAAATTAGAATCAGAATAATTAAGGAATGTTTAGGACTGTCATTCTGTTTATGGCTTGGCAGACTGATGTTGCGTCTTACGTGTCTCAAATGCAGCTTTCACCTTTGGTCCCATTCAACTGGGATGTTTCTCAGAGAAAACAGATTAGCAGTGACATTGTTCTTTCTCTCGCAAAGAATATTTCACACCGCTGCAGGGTCTGGTGGCATGGAAATGTACAAATCTATGAGGAGATGGTCACATTCGCACTTTGGGCTTTCACAAGCTATCCGTAGAGAGTTCCCTGGAATTACAAGCAGTGTGCTGTAACACAGCAGCTGCTCCGTGAACTCCCTTTCATTTCACAGTTGTATGGGATGTAACACCCAGAATTCCTAAAATTCTGAGGAAAAAAAATACTGCTTAAACATCTGGTTTTCTGTTTTGAAATATTACCATAGAATCAGATAGCAGCAGTATCTTGGTAACACCTTTTCTTGAGAGGAAAAAAAAATACCCATGGTTGCCAAAAAGCTGTGCTTTTTTTTCAGGAATATTTTGTGCTTAAAATGTGTCTTGGGCAGCTCTAGAAGCAAATTATCCCAAGTGCTGTTGAAGAGTAAGATTTGGTTTTATGATAAAGCCACACAATTAAATGCAAGGATCCGGTCAGAAGGACTAGAATGGGTTGGTAGCCGAACTCTGAATCATTGAAATGTCTGAAAACCCCTTCTCCTAATCTGCACATGAGACAAACGTAAGTAAATGCCTTTATGGATGAGTTAGTTGCAAATTCTATGTAGTTTTATAGAGCCTTATAGATTACTGAGTCTTCTAACTCTTCTTGAATACATTTGATTCTGCCCAAGCATCTTTGTGGGATTCATAAATCGCAGGTTTTTCTAAGAGAAGATGCACGGGAAAGGTCATCATCTGGAAAGGAAAAGTCCATGATTGCAGCGTGGAAAAATTATGGTCTCCTCAATTCTTTGGCACAGAGACATTACTATTGCGAATCGTGTACCTTCCTGAGATCAGCAATGTAATTTTCAAATTATAATTTAGGAAATAGAAAGAAAATGTGAATTAAGCCTAAGCACAGGAGCTGGGAGACATTATGAACACTGTAGCTATTAATTCTCTACACAGAAGAATAAATAAGACAAAGACTTTAATTACCTCTCTTTGGGGTGCATTTGACATTCACCCTCTGCCACAGCATGATGTTGCTTGTTTTCTGGGCAAGAGTCAGACCACCTCTGCTTTCAGCAATGCAATTTCCAGTGATGCTGACTGAGAAGAACCACTGTGGCTTTAAAATTAGTGTAGTCTTATTTGTCTTTTCAAGTTCATTTATGTCAGTTGCCACCGGAGCCAGAGTGCAATCTCTTTTTAATCATTTCTTCATTCCCCCTTGAATGGTCGCAGTATAGCCGGCTAGAAACTGAGATGAAAAACTCCACTTAATTTGGTTGCCTTTCATCAGGAACTTCACTTACTATAGAGCCACTCTATTAGACCACAGATGTCAAGGCAGCTCAAGACATTAGCTGTCAAAGTAACTCTCCATAACCACCTGCTATTTACATGCAAAACATGCCTCCCTGTTGAGACTAAAACTGTAAACACATTTCTAGGAGAAAACTACTGGCTTAAGCTATGACAGAAACTTTTTCTTTTTTGCTTTTATGTGATCTGGAAAAGAATTCCCTTGCTGTCAAAATGAATGCAAGAAGCCCCATTTGGGAAGAGCTTTTATTGCTTTAAATGCTTCCACAAAACTACTTTGATTTTACTTTTGGAAAAAAGTTATAATTTATTTGTGTCTCTCCACTCCTGTCTGCTCCATAGCAACTGTGATTATATACAAATAATAAAATCTGATTGTCTTGCCTTGCAGTATGACAGAATCGCTGCTTCTGCTGCAATACTAATAGCTGGTTATTTATATCTTTGTGCTAATTCAGCTCTGCTGAATGATGCTTTAGAAGGTCAGCTTCTCATCCATCTGTGACTATTTGCTACTCAGCTGAACATGTGAGGTGTCTGTTTTCTCCAGATCCACTGAACAGCTACTGAATGAAAGATAAGCCTTTTAGTTCCTTCACCCTCAGTTCATTCCTTCATCCTCAAGGCACATTAAATAATAAGAGCTATTGCGCTGGTAGCATGAGACTGTGGCCTAAAACTCTTGACAGTAGTAATACCTTTTGGTGATCTGTGGTCTAGAGATGTTTGCTAACAGCATATGGATGTGGGTAGACTATTCTGTCACAACTTCTGCTAGTGAAGCTGGTTGAATAGTGTAACTTGATTAAACAGATGTCCAGTTCAGAGGCTGTTTAATGTTTTAAGTTCCTACTTATGACAGTAGCACAAATAAAGTAGTGGTGTAACGGAGAAGTTGCAGAACTAAGCAGAGAGCAAATACAGACCTATTAGCTTTCACAAACAGATAATTATTTTTTTCTGAAAGGAACTGCTAAAGTGTATCTTTAGATATTGGTAGTCATCTAACTGTGTAAAAAAGTTCATTATTCAGGAATTTCAAGATCTTCTCCTCCTGATATGAGAATTAAAGAGGTGTATTAGAAAGGCAGTATTCACTGCATTGGCATCAGATGGAATTTCATCAAGATCAAATTTATTCCAGTACATTTAGAAAGTAATTATTACCACAGAAACGTTATGCCAGTCTAATATTTTTTCCTGTTAATACAGAGCCCAAACCCGTGGGTTATGTCAGGCTAAGTTGGTGGTTTTAATGTAACAACTCTCTGAGCTTCTCATCCTTTATTCCTTATATATTCTGAATTTCGACTCATCCTTGAGATTGAAAGGGGACATGGGGAAGAGCATATGACTGTATTACTGAAAGAAGTCTGCATGTGGAATCCCAAGCAGGCAACTTCTTAACGAAATTGAGGATGTTTCAACTATGCAGAATTCAGTTTGTGCAGAAAGATAGATTAGGTGACCTATTAGGAGTTTTTCCATTTCTGATTTTATGCTTCTGAGAATACAATGCTTGCCACCAGTGCCTGAAAGTCATTATTCCAATGTTCCTTTTCTGCTGATGAGAGAAACGCCCCTCAGAGATTTCTACACGTTCTTGGCGTCTAAGAGATGGCAAATTAGGCAGGGAAAATGGGAGTAAGTTAAAGGATATTGTAATGCCTAAATGGAAAAATAATGGACTCCCGTATCAGAATAACCCATCTACCTACGAAAAACCTGAAAGGTTATTTTGCTACGACTTTTTGGACTCATTTTCCTCCTGTGCGTATTATGAGCAGAAAATGAAAACGATAAAGCAAACCTGAAGGTACGTAAACAAAACAGCAACCAATAAATTAAAACCGATCAGGTCCAGAAATGCTGCTGCTGCTGTACATATGTTTCCTGCTAGCTGCTGCTGCCCCGGTCCGCAGAAGAAAGTTGTCCTTGTCGGGAGCGAGCGGGCCGAGTGTCCAGGCTGTGTGCCACACAGCTGCTCTCTTCTTCGGTGGCAATCGGACAGCACCTGCAAATGACTGCAACAGCCAAGACTGCAAATTTGGGACTGCCCCCAGCAAACTATACAAAGGACTTACTGCCTAAGGAGGTGATAAAGAGTACAAACTTAGTCAACGCTAAATAAGAATGGCAGGACTGCGCACTCCAATTAATAGTCTGACTACGGAAAGATGGATACTGCAAACATAACCATTTGTTTCCAGTGACATCTTTTAAGCAAAAGGCAGGGGGTGGGTTTATTTCTGATTTCATGAACAGAATAAAAAAAAGCAAATGCATCTTGTAGCTCTGAGGTTGCATGTATTATATTTTGTAGCATTTCTTAGCAAGGAGAAAGCTAAATGCAGAAAACCCCCTAAAGCTAGAAAAGCTTAAGGTTCCTTAGAATAAGATGTGGAAAGAGAAAAAGTGTTCTTTGGGGGAAAAAGCTTTTAGGGATATTTCTGAACAACTTTCGGACTTGTACTGGATCTAGCTGTGGAGAGGCTGTAACACTAAGTATTGTACACAAACAGCATGGAAATACTGATTGCTTTCATTGCTATAATTGAGGTTTTTAGTCATATCGTTCTATTAAAATAATTATTTGGAAGAAATTTCAAGGACAGGAACTTGGAGTAGCACGATAGAGGCTCAGGTCCATTATATGTAGCCTATATATTTATTAATAAGGATTTAAAGTGATATCCTCAGCTGTTCTAAAACATGGAGTGGTGCTGCTCTGCACCATCTGATTCCCACCCTACATCTTTTCAGCCTCGTACTAACTGTAGGTATAAAGTTGTAGCCAGTGATTGTCTGAGTTTAACCTATGTATCCTAGAACAGAAGACAGGCCACACAGTTGCAGCTGAGATTGTTTTTCTGACAAAGGCTAGGACTTCAGGAAGCTCTACACAACAGGACTTTTTTTTTTTTTTTTTTTTAATTATTAATTAGGTATTTCTTTAAACAAGCAGATACTTGGACATTTACCTAACATTCAGTTCTGTATTCTCCAGAATAATTACTGGCATGAGGCAAGGACTCTTTTCATGTCCTCTTTACCAGAAAGCATTCCACAGAGAATTAGTTCAATGTTTTGGGCTTCCTGCAAACTCCTTTCCCAATAATTAGTTCAATTAGAACACAAATACACCTTTTAACTCTAGTTTCTTATTGTAAAGGACTTGTATGTCATAGCTTTACTACTGTTCGTAATTTTTATAACACATAGCTTCAGAGCTATTTATTGTACAACATAAAAGAACAACAAAGGCTTTTGATTACTAGCCTTTGATAGAGACTAGATAAGTTGGGAAGCAGATGGACTGGGACATGATAAAAGAGATTAACCTTAAATATGGCTTGCTACAATGGGAAGACAGAACTTAGGCAAATACTTAAATCCTGATGTCCTGGTTTCAGCTGGGATAGAGTTTATTTTCTTCCTAGTAGCTGGTATAGTGTTATGTTTTGGTTTCGGTATGGGAAGAATGTTAATAACACTGACGTTTTTAGTTGTTGCTAAGTAGTGTTTATACAAAGCCCAGGATTTTTCAGCTTCTCATGCCCAGCCAGCAAGAAGGCTGGAGGGGCACAAGGAGTTGGGAGGGGACACAGCCAGGGCAGCTGACCCAAACTGGCCAAGGGGGTATTCCATACCGTGTGATGTCATGTCCAGTATATAAATTGGGGGGAGTTGGGGCTGGGAGGGGCCAGGTCACTGCTTGAGGACTAACTGGGCATCGGTCAGTGAGTGGTGAGCAATTGCATTGTGTATCACTTGTATATTCCAATTCTATTATTATTATTACTATTATTATTATCATCATCATCATCATTATTTTCTTCCTTTCTGTCCTATTAAACTGTCTTTATCTCAACCCACAAGCTTTACTTTTTTCCAGTTCTCTTCCTCATCCCAGTGGCGGGGGGGAGTGAGTGAGCAGCTGTGTTGTACTTAGTTGCTGGCTGGGGATAAACCACGACACCTGATTACGTGTATATTTCCTGGGTAGAAATGGGCTCCTGAATTGAAAATTTCCTTAGGTAAAATATTTCTTGACCTTACTAACTAAAAGTATATAGTTTCTGTATTACGGTGACTGGGATTGGTTCTTTTGTGTTGGGTTTGTATCAGCATCATATGTTGATTTTTATACAAAAGCACATGACAATAGTTCTTGGAGATGTGGAGAACACCCAGAAGGTAGCAGGATTTGGGTGGCTTTCCTGTGTCACAGTATGGAGTTAAGGAAGGAGCCTTAATCATGCAGGCTTCCAGACTAACTCCAGCAGAAGGGTGCCTCAAAGATGACTCAACACATGGAAGTATAGCACAGAAACCAGTATTAGAATCATTACTGAAAAAATAATCCCGTATGGTACCAGAGTGCTTGGCACTAAATTGGGAAACTGTAAATAGACCAATGAGGATATCGCAGTTTACACCACTTTGAACTGAGGTCCTTGATAATGTTTTCAATCAAACTACCAACAAAAATTATATAAATCTAATCATCATTGGAACAATCCATGTTATACCTTTTCGTCTCATAAATAACAGAGTATTTACTCAGAAAATATCTGCATCAGTATTAGTAATATATACTGACCTATGTTGTCATTGCACAACTGTTGATTTTTCTACGGTGCTGCAAATTTACACTACCAAAGAGTAAACAAGGATCTTTTAGGGTTTTTTTTTTTCTGCCACTTACCTCCATTGCAAATCTGGAATAGTACATGGAAGTGATTTGAGCTGCAGTGCGAGAATGGGGCCAAACATCAAGATTTTCATGACCTCCTTTATCTCTAGTAAGTTTACAGTAGTTCCAGAACAATAGCATTTTCTTTGACTTATTAATTTATGCACATTTCAGATCATAGTTCACTAGAGAGAGCAATAGCTGAAGAACCTCTCCTTCTTGGTTGTGATCGGTTTGTAATGAACATGTTGTCTCCTTCCTAAGCAGCACCGCTGAGAGATGGTGATGGGAAAGGTAAAAACGCACACGTTTAATGAAGGGAGGTAATAGCGAACAGTAGAGTTACTGCTTCTTATCTGGACATTATTTTCCTTCTGTGCTATTTTCATCCTGAAGCTCTGAGTTACTTGGCAAACAGGTACTTTTAAAGGCACCATTATTTCTATATGCAATTAAGCCAAAGGATAAATATGCATTCTAGCTCTGAAGTTAAAAGCCAGAGGTTTCGTGCCCATTCATATCCTGTACATTTGGGCTTCAACTTTGATAAAAGTGAGATTGTCTCCCTGCATGAACACTGAATTCAACATAAAGAAGAAAACTGAATTAGGAGATGAGTAGTTTAAGTGAACTGTTAAATTTAAATCCTGACTTTAATTAAGTGGCTATTATGTTTCTAAGTACCTGAAAATTTAGCTGCTATAGATTAAATACATATTAAAAGATAATTCTTAAAAATTACTAATACAACTTTTTAGAATAGATTAAAATATAATATACACCATTATATTAATATTTTGGGTATTTGATTAGAGTTCATCAGTAAAACTAGCTTTAATGATCCTTTTGGAACATTTTTTCTTATATTGATGCTGTCCTTTGTAATAGTGTATAATGAATACATTTAGAAGCATCTGTGAGTTTTTGCTTCATGTACTTGACATGAGTCTGGCCTTTTAACTTTTAAAACATTTCTCCAATTAAGCTGTTCAAGCCCTTAAGGCTGTCCACAGCTGCTGCAAATTGATTTCTCCCATGTTGATATTTAGAATCCCTTGCTGAAACATGAGAGGGAAAAACCCAGCATTTTTTAATAACTCTTTTTTATCCTTCTGGACTTCCTGCACATTCTTAAAGGTAATCTGAAAGTTGCATTCTTCCTTTCTTTCTTTTTCATCATCTCCCCCTGTACTGATCATCTTGAAAATGTTTATTTCTAAAGGCTATCTTATCTAGTGTTAATCCTTAAAAATGTCTGGCATAGTACCTTTGCTTAGAAGAAATCTGAAGTGTAAACGAGAAGGCCCCCCAGATTATTGAGAAATAGGGTTGTAGCTGTAGGCATGCAGTAGTGTAAAATATGTTTATGTTCAAATGTTTGCCCATTTTTGCAATTGAGGTATCAGCCAGCAGTAACCCGTGTGGAATCACTCATTATTGGTGAAGTCAACCATAGCCTGCGAGTAGAGCACCACTTAACTCCTGGAATTCCCGTTGAGATTTAACTGATTGAGAGGCCTTGTACTGGTCTTCTGGATGGGAGTCAGCTCTTCATGTCTTCAAAAAACCTTTTCTCACTAATGTAGCCTTACTTGTAATGGTTCACTATAGAATTTCTTTGCATTTGATCCAAAGACTTGTGAAAACATTTGGAGGGCACTTGTTTGGTTTCTGGATGTACATTCACATCAGCAGTGAGCATGCCAGACCTGGGTTTTTTTCTAGATAGCTTGTGTAACACATACAATGAAGACACTGTGGCATGGATTTCAGCATTAAATCCACTATCGTAGGTCTCTTCAGGCCCATAAAATTAAAACCTTGTGTCTTCACAACAGGTTAGTTAGGGTAAAGGTAAGATATATACGTATACACGTACGTGTATGTACTTAGGATACGCATGTGCTGCCATTATGACAGTGTCCCATAGCACAGTGGACACAGAACAACTGAAATTTTTAGTTTTGCTAGTTACATGTTTTCAGTTTGGGTGGTGCGTTGGTCACATCATACTGTTTCTGATTTTTTGGTTGGATGGGTTTTTTTGGTTTGTTTGTTTGTTTGGGTTTTTTTCCATGGAAAAATCAAAAGATGGCAAGCAGGTCACTATTACAGAAATTCCGTCCTGACTGTTTGGAAGGATGGTCAAATCTCCAAAAATTACTGATTTTCTGAAGTTAGCAAACAGCCGAAAATATCAAGGAACTGTGTTGCTATACAAAGAAAGAAAGAAAACTAAGTACTTAAGCTAAATATGTTTAATTCCTAACATGGTTGTAAGTTTCCTTATTTTGCCTGAACATTGATCAGGTGCAAATCCCCACTAAGGGAAAAGTTTAGGGAAAAGTTACAGTTATAAGCAGGCAGACAGGATAACTCATGTTAGCCATCATTTAAGTAATTTAATATATATCATGCCACAGACAGAACGTTGGTGGATCTTTGCTGCCATTAATATATTTGTATGATTTTATATCTCAAGCTTTTTAAAATATTCCTTATAGCTTCCATAAGAACCTGTTAGTAACCTTGAGTTTAGGAATTTGGTTTTCCTCAGACTATTGTGTAATTGGTTATCAATTAAGTGTTGCACTAAGCTTTTTTGGTGTGCTGGGGTTTCAGATTAGTGTCTGAACACTGGTAAATGAGGTTTTAGTATTGCTGGAAGTTCAAATTTGGCCAATGAACCTGTTACTTACAACAAGGTATATGAAAGCGGTGACTTTGAATTGGCAAGCATCAGAAATAAAGATTTTATTTTATTATTTAGTTTGACGTTTAGTCATGATCCTCTCATTAACCACTGAAATCTCCTACTCCAGTAAATTCGGGAAAGCCCCCTGCCCTCTAAGCACTTTATTTGATAAAGGCTAAAATATAATTCCTTAGACAGAGTTTCTAATCTCATTAGTTTGACATTAAATCCGTTTGCTTACATGATTTTTATTTGCACACTGTTATTGATGGACATTTAACACTAAATTTCAACCAGCAGTGCAGTAAATTCCAGACAGGTGGCCGATTAGGTAACACAATGATTAAGTCTCTGTTATCAGGAGCACCATTGCTCTTTTAAAGAGTGTGCATGGTTTAATTTAATCTCATCTAATTGTTATCAGTGAGCTGCCATTGGTTCATTAAAAACCTTGCCCATTGAAATAGCAAGTCTAATGACTTTATATAAAGGTCTGCTTTCAAGGGACTTTGTTGTACATGGTAGACACAAATTAGGATGAGAATTTTTTTTCAGTTACTACATTTTATCATAATTTTAACAGCTATAAGTTGAAATCTAATTTGCTTCCTCACTTATTTTTAACATTTAAATGAGGAAGAAAGGAAACAAATTTTGCTAGTAATAGCCTGACTCCTTAGTGTCTTGTTTATGCTTTGCTCTTTTTTTTTTTTTTTTTTTTTTTTTTTTTTTTTTTTTTTTTGGTTAATTGCTTGTTCTCCAAGTTCTCCATTGTTCTTATGCCGGCTAAGCTCTTTGTCACATTTATCTGTATTTTCAATGGTACACACTAATTTTCTGACAGTTTTTCATAGCACTAACTTTGAGAGATTTTGGCATTATTCTCAGAGTTTGTGAACTTTTTTGAATGAAAAATGAAAACAATCAAGTAATTTTCATATGTATATTTACAAAATATCAAAAAATAATAGTTCACATATACCTTGTTTTAAATAACAGAATAGTTGAGCAAATTTTTGTTTCCAAAAATGTAATATCTTAATTCACTTTCAGACACTCAGTATTAAAAGTTCCTTTAGCTATTTTTTTCTTCACTACTTTGCTGCCTACAGAAGAAATTTTCCTATACGGTTTAAGCTAACTTAAAGATAATTTATAGAAATGTGTATTGCACATCTTTTAGTATCATTTTAATCATGGTCTGAAAAAGTTAATATTGGACAACAAAGCATAAGAAGGCATCTCTCCAAACTTCTGCCTTAAAATGCAACCTGTAACCAGAGAAAAGTAACTGAATGTATTAAAAATATTTACATAAAGTCTCTTGGCACAAATAGCAGCAACGTGTAATTATCTCCTTGTTATGCCTTGCTCACTGATTAGCATTGAAGGGGAGGGACTAGGATAGAATAGGCATAGCAGGAAGGCAGCCAGCACATTAGATGCCACTTGTGTATACATAACTCTTAATAAATCAAATTGGCAAAGTATCAGCTGGCACTTAGTTACTGTATGTGTTGTGTAGCAGTCTTATACAAAATATAATTTTTTTGACATAATCAATAATTATTATTGGAGACATCACAATTAAACAGTTAGCAGCAAGTTATTAAACTCTGTTGATGGTGTTTTCTGTGAGAGGTAATGAACTGTGCATGCTAGAATTAATCTTACTGGTTTCCACTGAATTTGACTCGAAAGCCACTTCAAGCAAGACATCAACTGACAGCAAGGTTAGAAGCTTTTATCATTATGACAGACTCTAACCGTCACGCTATGTCCTGAAGGCACAATATTTTTTCTCTCTAGCTTTTGTGTAAATCTTCATGAATACTCAAACATGCCACACAGTGCTTATTTATGTTAGTAAGCAATTAGTTTTCCACTGTCTTAAGAAACTTACTACATGAAAACAAATAGCAAAGAGCATACCCATTATAACTTAAGTTTTCACATCTTTGAACTTCTTCTTATTTTAATGAGAAACTCTGTTTAGTCCCAGTTGTTCAGATTTTCATCTTTTCAACACTGAAATTCCTCTTCTGAAGCTTGACATTGATAACTAGAACTCATTGGTATTGCTCCTTTGTTATAGCCTTGTTTACTCTGTCTGTCTCAATGCTGCACAAGTTATACTTGCAAATACTATAAATCCATGCAGGAGCAAAGGCCATTACTGATTCTGATAATCCTCCTGAATAAGAGCATCTTGCTTGGGAGTGGGCAACAGAGACTAATACTAACAATTCAAGGTCATTCTCTGGGCCAGCAGAAATTGGGATGCCATGAACCTACATTTATTTTGCAGTGTGAGCTGGAATACATGCTCTAGTAGAAAAGAAGTTCTGTATATGCGTAAATATGTATACATGTATATCGTAGAATCAGAGAATAATTCAGGTTGAGAAGAGACCTCTGGAGGCTGGCTAGTCTAATACCCTGCCCAAAGCAAGGCTAACTTCGGAGTTAGTTCAGGTTGATGAATTTTGGTTTTAGGTTTTTATTCCTGTAAAAGCAAGTGTGAATGAAATGGATTGAACAAAGAGAACAACCAGAAGATAGGTGTTTAAAAAAAAAGAAAGAAAACGAGAAGTCTGAGGGAGGTTGTCTTTCCAAAAATTGAAAGGAAAAATAAAAAGAAGGGAGAAAAGAGAAAAATCAGCAAAGTAGGAATGAGAAAAATCTCTCTCCCGTAATTCAGCCTAAAGGCTTTTCTGGCAGCAGCATCCTCATCAGCAGTGGAGATAAAGTGAGGGTAGCTGAGAAGAGCAATGTGTAACTGCATGCACTTTTTGCTTGACTGAAAAATAGCAGATTAAATGTAAATTTCTGTTGTTCCAGAAGATGTCATGAAACAGCACAATATTCTTCTGATTTATAATAGTTTTGCTGTCTTTCTGTGGTCGGTTGTCCGTGGCTGGCTGCCAGATGCCCATCCAGCCGCTCTCTCACTCCCCCTCGTCTACAGGACAGGGGGAGAAGATAGGATAAAAAAGCTCATGGGTCGAGATAACGACAGGGAGATCGGTTACCAGCGGCCATCACAGGCAAAACAGGCTCAACTTGCACAAAGCCAATGTAA
Source organism: Astur gentilis (assembly GCF_929443795.1). Taxonomy (NCBI): domain Eukaryota; kingdom Metazoa; phylum Chordata; class Aves; order Accipitriformes; family Accipitridae; genus Astur; species Astur gentilis. The sequence continues at coordinate 20,250,125 of NC_064903.1, forward strand.
TTTGTTGCCACTTAAAATGGACAGTGAGAAACAAAGACAAAACCGAAACCACCTTTCCCCCAGACCATCAGCTTCGCCGCTGGGCTCAGCCGTGCCCTGTGGTGGAGCCGTTAACGGAACCGGCTGGATCTGGCTGGAACCGGCTGCATCTGGCATGGGGCAGCCCTGTCCTCTCCTCACAGAGGCCGCCCTGCAGCCCCGCTGCTGCTGCCGAACCCTGGGCACGTACGCCCAGAACGGTAAAGGCCTCTCACTTAATTTATACTGTTGCGTTTAACAAGAAATATTTATTGGGCTTGTCAAAACTGGGTTTGAGTCCAAGATTTTAAAAATATATGTTAGATTTTTCATTTGACGGCAGTTCTAGTACAGGATGCGTCGAGTAGACAGCTTCACAGCGACAGGTGTCGATCAAACAAGGTTGTGTACAGCTTCACCGCGGCGCGGGGCTGAGCCGAAATTACACACAGGTCTGTGATCTCAGGTGCTGCTTTTATTGGACTCAGCGTTTTGGGGCACGACATAACATTTACATTCAGCTTTACTGTAAGCAGTAGAGGAGAAACAGGGACCGTGTTACCTCTTCAGGGTGCGGAGATTGGCTCATGTTCTCTCTGGTAGTTCTTGAAAGATGAGAAAATTCACCAGTGGAAGGAGTTGCAGATGCAACAAATCTTGTGCCGTCAGAAGGAAAGAGTGAGGCACTCCGTTCTGATAATAGTAGGATTTTGGCTTTTCAGCTACTCCCTCCCAGCACAAATGGAAATGTTATATTAGAAAGTGTATCCCCTTTGCCCCCCCCCCCCCCCCCCCCCACCGAATTAATGCACTACTTATAAAAAGATAACCACAACCCAAGCGCCAGTTATTCATTTGGGAGACATGAGAAACCTCCAAGTTGGATGTAGTCCTTCTAAATGTTGTTAGATAGTGTTTGTAGAGGAAAAAAAGCTTTCTGATATTGAGAAGGCAAATTCATCATGAGTAGAACAAATATACGTACTAATCTGCTTCAAAGTCTTGCTGAGAGTAGTGTTTCTGAATGGAAAGGAAAGTTGGTGTTTCTCCCTGGAATATTCAGTGTGTACACCCAGTTAGGTCTTACAGAGGCAATAAAGGCTGCAAGTATACTAACAGAGGAGCAGCAGAGTTATTTTAGCATGGCATTCCACTTGAATTAATATCTTCCACTTCTTTGCACGGTTAATTAGTGCCGATTGTGATGAGGATACTAGATAAGTACATGTTAGGTTGACTCATTTCCTATTTTAAGCTGAACAGATGTATGATGGCAGCCATGGATTTTGGGATATTCTTAATTTTTGCAATATATGAGCCCCTAGCCCAAAGGTAGGTAGATTTTTTTGTTCTTATTTTATTTATTTTTTCTCTTCACATTTTTCAGTTAGCATTAGTCTCACATAAGATGTGAGATTGTTTTCTATAGATATATATCGAACACTATGTTGGTTTAAAAATGGAAGGTTTTATTTACGCCCCCTGTAACAATCTTAACAGCTTGGTACATAAAATAATTAAAAACTGAGCTTTGCTATTTCTCCTTTGAAATAGCTCCTGTCGTTTTTAAACCTCCTCTAAACATCTGTCTGGCTGTTGCTCCCTGTCAGAACATTTAGACAATCTGTGATGTATTTTTCCTACTATTGACAATGCAGGCAAAACCAAATGAACACCTATTGGGTTGTATGCTGCTTCTGCAGTGACAGTTATCTGAGAATAACATGGTAATTATGTGACAAATGCCCTCGTATGTAGAGAGGGGGAGATCTGTTATTCTGCAGTGATACGGTTGAATGTACCTCAGTACAATTCTGGTTCCTTCTGAAAAGATTTTCTTCTGAACTAAAATGGATGTGTTGCTACGTGGTAACTCACTATTAAATTTGTAATTTATGGTAATTTTAGGTAGCGTACACTGACTGTCTTTCGGTCTTTGTTTCTTGAAGGAATGCCAAGCACCCAGTTTTCCCATCCGAGTGCTTTTGCAAACTTCACCTCATGTTTTACAACATCTCAGTAATATAGGGAAAGTAGCTTGTGAACTGTAAATGAATGACTGAGGTTCAAATCACAGAGAGGGTCTTAATTATTCTTGGAGTATATTGCAGGTAAGGGGAAAAAAAGAATAAAAGACAGAAAAAAATGTTAGAATGGACTTGGACCTCTAGTGACAAATTACTTGATCAACAATATTAAAAGTATATCTCCCATATACCATTCACTGGAGATTTTTATTTTTTTTTTTTTTAGTATTGGTTGGACCTGTAGCTAATTTTGAAATATCCAAGATAAAATTTCCTCTGTATTATGCAGGGGTGCAGGGTCCCTGTATCATCAGGCATATTCAGGTTCACAGGCTCAGATATTGCTGTTCCTTCCAAATAATTTGTTTAGAGCTAACAAAGTGCAAAATAACATTATTAAGCCCTTTACATCTCATTGGTTGTGAACGAAAATGTACTTTACCTTGGCTAGTTACAGATAACTTTTAAATTTGTGAATATTGTTTTTTCTGAAAGGTGTACAAGGAATCCTACGTAATATATTTTCTCCCTTTTCCTTCATTTCTCATTCCCTTGAATGAGTTGATCAGAAGTTAATAGATGGACCTGTTTCATTCTAGAAAGACCATGCACACTAAGTTGTATCCTCTCTGGATCTTGCTGGTTCCCACTAAATAACTTTGTAACATTAGTGGCCAAGAGATACCCTCTCCTAAGCCTTAATTTTTTGTTCGCTTTGTTAGTTTTTGGATATGAAACCTGCATACCGTCTTTGAAGATGAAGAGATCTTTAGGGATGAGAGGAAGCTCTCTTGTCTGGGTATGGCTGAACTGCATTGCAGAATGGACACATCCCACCTGTCCATCATGTCTGGCCACATTTTATGTACTTCTAATGGCTGAAGTTCCTGCAGTCAACTGATGCAAGATTAGATTTTCAAACGGGCTAACTTTCTAGACTCTTCGACTAGCTTCAGAAAGTTTGAAGTATGACTACCACTCACCCTAAATTATGAAGTATTAGGATACTTGTAATCTTTTTTGGCTCTTAAATGATGATAGCTGGTCGTAATGAGATTTAGGTTTTCTTTTCTCTGTGGTTTCACTTAGGAAACCTCTGCTTCCTTCTGTGAATCCCCAAAAGATGGTGTCCTTTTCTTCACTCCTCTTTTCTGAGGAAGCCGACAGCTCCACAATTGATTTTAATCTGCAATCAAGCAGAAGTTGAATTTTGGAAAAACTATCCATCCTGTTCTCAGAGTCATAAGTGTTATTTCTGTTCTTCCAGTCAGCTGGTTAAGTACAGCATGAATTAGCCTAACTAATGAGTAACTATCATGGAAAATTTGCCAGACCTTGAGAAGAAATAAAGGAGCACTGCCTTTCTTGGATGGAAAGAGAAAAAAGATTCAGTTAGGTAAAGATGGGGGCAATGAGTACAGCAGAGAAGAACACTGAAACAAAGGTTTTGTTGTGAGCTGCAAAATAAATTTTTTGTAATATTTAAAATACAGCATGAAAGATTTTTATTTTTTTTTTTCTTTTGGAATTCTGTGGTATTGTTATCCAGCAGCTATTTCCTACAATATAGAAAATAGTTTGATTGGGTTAATTCTAAGGCTTATCAGGCTTGACAGTATTTGTTTAAGCACCTATAGCTACAACATTCTGGAGTCACTCTTAGAACTTACCCTAATACACATGTCTGCCTACCTATGTATATTAACATGCACACATACATATAGATGTTTAAATGTGTTATATCTCAGTTTCTATATGTCAGTGCATGTACATAGTGCATACACACAATGTATGTGTCTCATGTCTGACAGACATGTTAGCTTAAAATAAAGTCTGCATTTATTATTTACTTCAACAGACTGTCTTTCAATGGACTGTTCTTTTAACTGAAAAAAGCAGGTAACATGCATATTCTTTCCAGCTGCACTAAACTATCACTGAGTTTGCGGAGGGTAGGGGTGGTTGCTGTGGTGTTTGTTTTTTTTTAAGTAGAAATACATTCATTTTCCTCCCTGTGGAATTTATACAATGATTTACTTCAGGAATATTTGTTTGTTACAGGATTATACAGTACTCAAATGTGCATTTTGGAGAGTAAATGCTTTCATTTCTACTGGACATTCGAAAAAGTAACTGTATGTGGCCCGCTGTTAACACTACAAAAATCATGCAGGACAGATCTTTGTTAAAATGACTAGGATTAGAATAGATACAGTGCAACCTTCTTCTTTTTTCAATAGAATTAGGTTGCAGAAAAAGAACTTACACTGATTAAATATTTTTATAGTAGATACTTGCACATTAGAAGCAATAGCAATGGTCAGCAAAATTGTCTGATAATCTTTAGTGCCTTAGCAAGGATTAATGCTGCTGCAGTCAAAAAGGGGGAAAAAAACCCCAAACTTATAAAAATAGTGTCATGTGCTTACATGACCATCAAATCTGGTGCAGATTTTCTGGAAGCTGCACTGTATTTGTTTTTGTTCCTTCTGCTCTGTGTGGAAAGTGTAGCTGTGTGTTTATTCTCCAAATGTTACCCTTTTTTTAAAAAAAGGATTGTCAGTAACATAACTACAACAAAAGAGCCCACTAAATTACTGTCTGAAAAATGTCATCATCAATGTTTTGTTCACTTAAAAGTGTGCTTTTGTGTTGCAAATGTGCTACAGTAATTTTCTTTCATTTCAGCTATTTTAACAACATAAGTCATCTCAGTTATAAGCTTAGTTCCATTGAGTATGATTTTGTAGTAACAAACTCTTCCATTGTAACAGCAATTCAGTTACTTGTGTAACCATATAGCCAGCATTTACCCCTACTGACCTTGATCATCATTGTAGCTTAATAAAAAAATAAATAAAATCAGTGCTACAAACTGTTTTTCTTAGATTTTTCTTTTATTCCATGGGATCAGAATTTATGTTGGAAGAGACCAGCACGTGTTCAAATCATATGCCGGAGAAAGTCTTTGAAGAATCAAAAACATACTGAAATTTAATTTCTACAATCTCACTTTTTATGTAAAAACCCTTTAACATTTTTGTAATAGTCTTCTCTAGAGTTTGAATAGGAATCTATAAAACTTTAAAAACCCATGCAATTTAATAGAAAATTCTATATCTGCTGTAAAATTCTTTAGACTGCTTTAAAATTTGTAGATATAAGTTATAGTTTGCAAATTAAATTTTATAGGCATCTTCAATAAGAATAGATTTCAGATTAAAATGAAATAAAAGGCACTACTCTTGCATTTTACCACAGTGTGTTGTGAGGGTGGTGTTGGTGTTGTTTTTAAAATAGATATAGCAGTACAGGGAGGGTGGATCTCATTATAGAATTTAATATGACCAAAACTAATTTTTCCTGGGAAATCATTCTAAGATAAATTTTGGTAAGAATATCCATATATCTGAATTTTTTCCTCACAGGTTCGGGGGAAGCTGTTATTCGTGAGATAAATCTTAAACTGCAAACAAGCTCTTTCTGGAGACCAGCATGTAGAAGTTCTCTATGAAGAGAGAGCTGGTAAGTTATTATGAATATCACTTTTGCCAAAGTTTTGTAGCATGTACAGTTTATTAGGACAACGCTAATCAGTAGATGCTGCCACAAAATTTCAGTGTGAAGTTTGTGAATTAAAAGTATGAAGTAAAACATATAGTTGGAAAGCCGTAATAAATAATTTTACTTTTTGAACTGTGATCCCAGTCTGACAGATGAAATTAAATGCATGCTATCTATTTTGGTTATTTTATTCCTCTTAATAAAATTACACCAATAACTGAAAATATAGGACTCTACAGTGAATTTGGTGTTTGACTTTTGAAGACGTGAAGAGTTGCATGGATATAGAGGGGTATAATTTGCTGGTTTAAACAAACGACTTAAATACTGTGGCTACTTCAGCTCTTAAAATGATGTTGTTACAGTTGGATTTTCACATTGATATTACAATTTTAAAATCATTGATCAAGCTCTGTAGAGACTATGTGGGATGCTCTGTTTGCCCCTATTTTTTGCAAAGAGAGAACACATTAATTTGGCCAAATTGCTTTTTGTTTGTGTGTTTATCTGCGGTGCCAAGTACAGTGACGCTCCATTTGGATGGAGTGGTCATGTAGTACCTCAGCAATAGAAAGTAAGACATATTTGAAGTAAATGTCAATAGGAGTGTCACCAGGAGTGTCCCAGAGTTACTGGGAAGTAAACGGGGGATAAGCGAGGAGGAAAATCCGATACACCTGTGCTACTAGTCGGGTTAGAGTGCCACGTGCCATGTGAAGGGAGTGTAGCAAAAGCCTGGGCCGGGAAGCTTCTGTAGGTGTCAGCAGCTCTGGGGTTTGGGGGCGTGCAGTCCTGACGTTCCTCATTGCCAGTCTGCAGCAAGGAGCAACTTCTGACATGCAGGGCTTGTCAAGCCCTCGGGAAATTCTTCAGAAAGGAAGACAGACACTTGTGAGAGGATTTTCCAAGTGACTTGAGCTCTGTTTGTTGGTGAAATTCTTCCTTTGCTTCAATAACAGTTTCTTTGGTCTCCCCAGTAATACATGAGAAACCAGCTTGCTGATGAAACTGCAGTGCGGTGAGCTTTCCTTCAGACCACTAGGGCCTGCAGTAAGGACGTCTATCGCTGTTACTCAGTAAAGCGTTGTCCTGCGTGTCTCTGCATCTAATGGAATAGGGCTGTGGCTGATTTCATTCACTGCTGTTAATAAATGGCACTTTCATTTTTTTCACTCACGTACTAACACCTAGTGGTGAAAATCTGGACTCCACAGGCTAATTAGTAAGTACAAGCATAGTAATAACTATTAAGTGCATTTAGTTATATCTGGTTTAGTGATTCTCACGGTCTTCAGAAAAGCCATTTGCACATCATTTCTGATGCCGTTCTTAGAAAACACTGTGACAATTAATTAATCGAGTGTGTTTTCAAAGACTTTTGTAACCTTTTCATAAATGCCACTTTTGTTAAATAGCCTACATTTTCAATTATCAAAAGGACTGATGATAAAATACCAGGTAACTCTTAAAGTGGAAAATGATGAGGTGTGCTCCTCATCGCAGTGTATGTAGAAGTAGAAAATACTGTACGTGCTCATACAGAGCGAAAAAAACATATCGGTATAGATCCCATTCTCTCTGAACGCAGAATAGTTTACATTAACTATAGCTTAATGTGTGAATAACAGAAGCTTGCAATGTTTCCTGGTCTACCTGTGGAAGTCATTGCATTTCTGAAGTACGCAGCGCATTGGGCGGAAAATGCCTGCACGTAGAACTCAGGTTCCCTCCAAGAAAATGGTTTTATGTGAGTGGGATGCATGAGGCTCAGGAAATTAATAGTCAGCTCACAAAGCCGTTCCAGCCTTTAGGCTCTAGTAATCGATGGCAGCTCCTGTGCAGGGTGCTGAGGACGTATGGTCATCGAAAGCATTCAGTCAATAGTGTTTCCACTCTCCTGCTTTTGCTGTAGCCTTTTCTCTTACTGGTAGAGAGACTCTAGTTGCATCCAATGCTCTCTGCTGCCCAGCAGCCTTCTGAAAAGAGGCATGTAGTAGAGCCAAGGACGTCATACAAGAAAATGTAGCCACTTGAAACATTTCTTTTTGTTCAGCATGGAGAGCGAGATGTTACCTGGTCAGAGCTTAAAATAGGACTCCCTCACATCACTGCTGCATTTCATCCTCAGTTGAATGATTTCTTGGTGTTTGTCTTAAGGAAACGCTCTTCTCCTCATGCATGTAATTTCAAGCTAATCTGTTATTTATCAATGGATAGTTATACTAATACACGCTATTATAGTTGTACATAATTTATATACACTGTATATTATACAATATAATACTTGCATGAAGTATAGTCCCTTTGATTAAGCTAGCACAAGCTGGAAAGACTTGAACCATGATCATCTTGTTAAACATCCATCTGGACCACAAAAAGTAACAAATTGTAAGACTCAAGAACTATGTTACATAGCACATGAAGAGTTTGTCTGCTATGTCTAGTGTCACCATCAGGTTTTTATTCCTTATTCTGGTCTTCATTATTCTGGTGCAGGACAAAGAGTGTGTGATGAACACTAGTTAGCAAAAGATACTGCTTGTACACAGACCGTTGCATTAGCACTTCCCAGTCTGGACCATGAAACTTAGTAAAATAGCACCCTCCTAGTCTTTGAGAAATCTCGATCTGTCTTGCAGTGAAATGTACTGTGAGAGTTTTAAAAATCAATAAGTAGCTTTAAAAGCCATTTTGTTTCTCAAAAAATTGAGAGTCAGTTTTATCATTAATGATAAAGTACTACTACTTCACGTAAAAGTAAAAAAGCCAAACTATGTCAAGGTTACTGAGAGAAGGTGCCATTGTCTTCTCCCCCATTTTCTCATGGGAGTCCATGCCTTGTCTTGTATAGCGGAAAATTGCATTTTCTGTTTAATCTTAACAAACGGCAGAATCAAACAAAGAAGCTAACAGATCTGTTTACAACCAGAGCTTACTGTATTTAAAGGTTGGTTTGAATTCCACCGAAAGTGTTTTCTGAATAACATAATAGTTGACTTAAAAGATTAAGGATAGCAGACTTGTATTTACTGTAATCTCTGGATTTTGTCATTAAAGCCAAAGAAATTTTGCTTGAAAATAAAAGTGAGTGCAGACAAAGTCACATATTCTCACTCACGATGGCTGCCTTAACCCCCTTGGCATTAGCCGTTCTGGTGCTAGGGGCTATGCAAGAGCACCGGCTGTCACAGCTAAACCTGCTAATCCCAGGGCTGTTGTACTGGATCTGATAGCTACTTGTTTCCAGCACATTGCTAGGCAATAGAATATATGTATGATGTCCCTTGAACCTGCAGATCATTGCTGAAATGACCCAATCAGTTGGTGAAGGGGATCTATAAATGTGGGTGATGCAGTCTGGAAAAAAAAACAGTATGGATTTCTAATAACAAGAAGTTGAGATAGCCATACATGTTGGAAGTAACTTTTTAAAAGTGTGTCTACTGAAATACTAGAGGTCATGTCAGAGAGAGCTTAATTAAGTATAAATTGATTATTAGAAGACTTTTCGAGGGTTAATGATTATGCTTGAAAAAAATCAATGTACAGTGTAATTAATCTGAAAGTGCTTAATAGGTGCTTTAAACTGATATAGCACAAACAAAAAATTGTAATTTTCATTTCAGCAGTAAAGTACGCAAAATGAACTGCATGTGTTAGCACATCCAAGCTATTGAACACTTTCTTCTTTGCTAGAAAAGAATTACCCCCCAAACAGTGGAAGATTATTTTTTTGAAAGGATTTTAAGGTTTTTTTCTCATTCTGCTCCATGACACAAAACAAATAGAAGGGTTTGGGTCATTCATGTACCAGGTCTGTTGCTTAACTCTAAAGTCTTATGGATTGTTGGAACGTGTTGCTAACTATGTATATTTGGCTATATAAAAAACCTAAGGGGTTGGTGCACAATTTTCTGACTTGGTCTCCCCCCCCCCCCCCCCCCCCCCCCGAAAGTTGGTGCATGAATAAAAATGCGAGGTTTTTATTTATAGTTGGCTTACTGGAATAGTAATGTATCACCTTTTTGGTTTTTTTGGTGTTTTTTGTTTTTTTTTTTAAATACAGCATAGTAATGCATTTTTTTTAAATGCAAAAAAATATTAGGAAAATCAAAAAGACATTAAGAACAATCAGTGATGCTTTCAGTCACTGGGGGAATACACAGTCCCTTGTTCCAGGGAACTACAAACTCCTAGCAACCTCAGCCTTGGCCAATATACCTTTGCTATGCCATGCCTGTACTGGGTATCTGTAGTCTGGGGTAAAATCTAATTGCTTTGAATTAGAACGGTCTTTCCTTGGAAAACCTGCTTTTAATAATAGTGGGCATTTGAAGAATTAAGATGTTGCGAGGTCAATTTTGAGTTTTCATTGAGACAGCATTTTTCAATAAAACAATTTGTCAGAATACTGCTGACCAGCTCTTGTTTCAAGCTCTATATTCTGTCTGGTTGAGACCAAGCATTTGGAAACATCCCAAGGTTTTTAATCTCTGCTTTACTGTCTACTACTTGTGTCTTAGTTTATTTTAAGATAAGTTTCAATACGTTTTAAGACCATCCCTAGTAGGAGGGAATCTGTGAAATGGAGAAGAATACTGGAAGATTGAAAATCCTTTTCAGCCCAGCCCTTAATGAATGTGATGTGGGGCAATTTGCTGCAAAACTTCTCTTGTATCTCACAAAGCTTACTGACAGAATCATACAGAAGAAACAGCTTTTAAGGGTTAACAAAAAAGAAAAAAACCTCGTTTACAAATATTGATCTTAATTTTGAATGAAGTCCTAATTTGGCATCTTCTGTGCAGTTGTATCAGATTATATGTTGCTTTCGGTGAGAATCCAGTAGCGCGTTTTTTCCATGTGGCAAATTTGTCAGCTGCTCTAAAGCCAGGGAAATATCTTACCAGTATTTTTTTCCCCTTCCTTTCTGTAGCATGTAGCAGTTTTCACAGCTGACAGCGAATGACCCAGTTCTTGGCTTTCAGACTGGCTTACTTTGTACATGCCCTTCTACATGTTGCTAATCTTCCCTTTGATTCCAGAAGTCAGTGACAAAGTGCAGCCTAAGAGAAAGAAAACAAAGCACAGATCCCATGTTCTTTGCAACAGCTTATCTCCATTTTGCTACACTTACAGAAAGTCTTTTGTAGAAACTATATTAATATGAATGGACATTTTCCATGTTTAGGGCTGTGAATACGAATACACATTCCCCAAGGGTGGGAAAGCCACTTTCTCCCATGCTATTTGTATATAATACAGTATTTGGCTTTTTTTTTTTTTTTTTTTTTGGGGGCGGGGGGTGGGGGAGGGGAGGGTATTTAGACCTTTGGGGCCATTTTTCTGCTGTTGCTTGAACCTGCATTTTTCTGGGCTCTTAAGAGATTTCATACACATGACCATATAATAATCTTTCAGTGGAGAAAATTGTTGTTTTGTCAGAAGTCCTGCCTAATCTAAACTAGGAATACTCAAAATTATAAGGATTCATTTTCACACTTCGGTAATGATTAGTGTTGAGGTTTTTACTCTCTGCTTTACAAGGATTTATTAGTAAGGTGAGATAAAACATTGTGCAGAGCTTACAAAGCTGCTTAAAAGTTATGCTTCCAAAATTTTTATGAATATCCAAAAAAGCAAAAATCATTGTCTGAAAATTATTTCCATTCTATTTTTTGAAAATACAATTTTCTAAAGGTTGTCATTTCTATTTGTGGTACAGTAGACTATGTTTGGTTTGATAGCATTTCAGCAATGTTTGTTTGTTTTGGTCTTTGAGATTTAACAGAGAATTTGCTGTGCAGTATTGTGTTGTCATTTTGGGTATATAGTTTGCTTGAAACTCCTGTCTCACCATGGCAGTATGTTTTGGGGCTCAGTTATTGTGAAATGTGAAGCGCTTCTGGTGGTCAAGAAGTGCTTTCTGCTACTATTGCTTTCAGTGGTAGGATTCCTCATAGCAGATGTTGAGGTTGCTTGGTATTGCGCAAGACTGCACTCAAGTTATATTTATATACCTTAATAAAATAGAAAAGAATCATTCCTTTACTCAGTCTTGTCAGCTTGTGACATAGCTCATCTCCCATTGTTAACCTTAAAAAAACCCAAACCTCACAGTTCATAGCAAATAGTTCAGTTGCAAACATGAGGAATGCCACCAATGATCAGACTGGGTCAGTGCCATTTTTTTTTTTTCATGGTGAATGGTACATTACATTGCATAAATGGATAGAGGAAATAAAAGATTTATTTTTTGTGTGCTGAGTTTTTGGAATTCCTAAAATTCTAGAGCAAAGAATTAGTAAGAAGTTTTTTTATTTCAACAGGAAGAAACTAAAAGGTCTTGCTTGGGTCAAAAAGATTCAAAAGAATAGCATTTTTTCACTGTTGTTAGAATAATCACTTGTTTTCACCATTCTGCTTTTTCTGTTGTACTAAATTCACTATATGTTTAGACTAAGCTAGTAAGTAAGACTAAGCTAGTAGCTATTTATTACTGACAGCAGTGCACCAAGATGTTTGATTTCCAAAGTGGGGCTAGACAAAAACAGGTTTGTTTTGTTTTCTTAAGACAATGATAAAAAAAATAAAGGCAATTTTTTACAGGAAAAGAACATACTAGAATTCCAGCAAATTGTAAGGAAAATGTTTTATTTCAAAAGGAATTGATATGTATGCAGTCTATACATTTGATATGAAGCTTTTTTCATTTCTGTTCTGAAATTATTAGCTGAAATTATTTATCATAAATTTCTAGGAAGTGTTGGGGAAAATGATCTTAAAATGCAGAAGAGGAATATGAATTTAAAATAGAAATATATTTAAATGTCAACAAAATCAACATCTATGAAACGCTTTAGTTTCCAACTAATCTCAACTATGTCACTGGAAGTATTTTTTTCCTATGTAGAGTATCTATAGGCAAGTGAGGAATGGCAATGTCCGTATTTAGCTACCAAAGACAGAAGGCACAAAACTAGTGTGTATTGGCTCCTCGTATAATTTGCAGAGCAAATTAGAATTAATTAGACAGATTTATAATTTGCAAAGTAAATTAGAATTAATTAGATTCTCAAAAAATACTATTTTTCATTGGCTATGCTATTGACTTCTTCATACAGGTCATGGTTTACTTACATTTTTGATGTGTCCAACATACTAAATTAACTCACATAGTAAGCAAAATCTTGCAGGGAGCTTAAAATACTAGACCCTGCCATGTGTTCAAGTGCTTAAGGAAGGTCTGAAGGAAAATCTTTGTCAACTTTCTGTTGAAATGTGTGACAGATGCGTGAACACAAACTGACCCTGTTTATACCTGCTGACTGTATTCCTGAAAATTTGTGAGAGTGTGCAAAACAGAAGTATGTCGGAATTTCTATTTGACAGCAATTACACTTTGTATGGAGGCTAAAAGAATATAAAAAATAAGGCAAAACTAAGTTTATACTATTACTGTGGTACTTTTGTATGTAGGAGCCATGCGTATTCTAAGCAACACAGATGTCATGTTAACCTGTGAAAGCATCATGCAAGCAAGACGTCTTTAAATCACAGACCCCATTCTCAGTTCATACAGTGGAAAAAAAGCGAATTCTGGTCTTTCTCCTGTGTTTGACATTTGCTTTGCAAGAGACTTTTCCTGGATAAATTGGGATTTTAACATGTGAGTCCAAACTAAGTGTGACTACACTTTGGAGTGCCCTTAAATCGCAACGTAGTATTTTTCTCTTAAAGTTTTAGTCACACTACTAGGAAAGTAGGCGGCCCTCACTCTGTTCTGATGATTATTTATGGTATTGCTTTAAATCAAAGCTGCCCCATCATTGTAGTGTTTGTTGGTTTACATTAAGTATCTATTAATAAGCATCATCTTTACAACAAATGTTTGTATTTTCAGCCCTTCAAGCACCAGGTAAATGCAAAGAAATTTTAAATGTATTTCCAAGCTGACAGCCAAAGAAGAAAGAGAACTTTGATTGAAATCTTAACTTTAGAAGAGCTGCTTTCTGAATAATATTTACTGATACTTAATAATGTAATTGTGTCACTTTTTTGCATATGTATTAGTAGATTTATTTCTTCTATGGCTGTCAATGTTCTTAATAAAATGCTTTTAAAAGTTTTACAGTTCTAGTACAGTCTTGTACTTTGAATGGGAGCTGAGTTCTTGTGTTTGCTGAAACGGGTGCAATGCATTGCACAAACTGGTGCCCATCTCTGTGTCCGTGTGCCTCTGCTTTCTTTCTCTTATGCGGTGAAAAGACCAGGAGCATCTAATACAGTAATATGCATAAAAATAGTTTGGAATATAGCTTGGTAAACTTTCCTCTGGTCTCAGAAAACAGGCAGGGCTAGAAGTGTGATTGTAGTTCCTTTATAGCTTATCCCCCTTGGATAGTCTAGTGCTTGTAACAACATTGACTTTTTGGTCAAAACTGTGGAAGAGGGAGATAAAAGTCCTTTTCTGTCTTCACTATTATCAAAGTGGGGCAGAGTCCCTCTCCGGTTGTGTGGAGTTCTAGATTGTTAAGTTCATTTTGCTGCAGTATTATGGTAGTTCTATTTGTATAAGCATGTTTAATTGCTTAAGTATATTACAGTATTTTTTCAAAGCAGCAAATGTTAGTCTTTATCAATTAAAATACACACAGTAGTTTAGAAAACAATGGCTGTAATTTTATGTATGTCTCTGCAATTGAAGTGTACTATCTTAGTTACTTGGAAAGGTGATCTTTTTCTTTATACTTGACTTCTTGCATGTAAAGAGAATAAATATAGAGTAGTTATGAGCCAAGCGTTTCACTGGCAAAGTTTGTTGTCTTAAGCTAATATTGTACTTACATTGTATTAGGCTTCTTGTTAGAAGAGGCTGAGCCAGTCTGATTTTAAATATTAAAAATAAGATTAAAAATTAAGTAGTTTTGCATGTTTCCCTTCCTCAGGGAAATGATTTTTGTTTCACAGAAGTTCCAGATAACTGTCAGTTCCCTGTGGGCTTTCATCATCACTGTTTCTGTTCCATTTCTGCCTCGTAGAGATCCTTATTCAAGGTGTTAGCTCGTTAAAAATACCATTTACCCTGCTAAATGTGAAGATACAGTTGTTAAAAATCTCATTGATGTTCCAGAATCTTAGTCCATTTTCGTCCCAATTAATGCTGTTTACATATTAAAAAATGAAGATGTATTAAACATAGAAGATATTACTGACCTGACAAAAAGTCTTAGTAAGGAGAAAGAAATCCTCTTGTTTAGATATGCAATGGTATCCAACTTCATAGACAAAAAGAAGCAGGCTGGAGGAGGAAACTGAAGCAAGTCAAAAAAGGATCTTGAAAGACTGAATAAATGCTTGGAGTTTTTCCCTGATAATTTGTGCCTTCAACTGTTTCACCTGTTACTTTCTAGCATTCAGATAAATATTTTTTTCCTGGAAAGAAGACACTTCCATAAAATTCACTGGCTTAATTTATTATTTTCTAACTGCACTAGGAGTAACCCACTTTGCAAAGAATGGGAGGAGAGACACAGAAAGGGAAAGAATCAGCATGATCTTAACCCTGTATTTGTTGCCCCTAAGGGAGGCTTTTTATTCCTTTTGGTTTCTCCAAAGATGATAGCCAATGTCATTATTTCATTCCTGCCTTAATAGACAAAAAGAAAAGTTATAATAAGTAATTAAAAGGTAAAAAAAGGTAATAAAAAGGAGGTTTCTGTTGTCATACATGCTTATGCATGTGTGTAGTGTATGCATAGTATGGCACCCTTTACTCAATGAGCCTTTTTTTTTTTTTCAAAGTTTTATTACTGAATGCAACTCTATTTACACTTTTTTAAGAGGCTCGTGACCTATCTGATACGCAGGTGATAAACATGCAAGCCTACTGCTGCCTGTATGTGTATTTTAGTCACTTCGAGATTCAGCCTTGAAGTGTTAAACTAGTAATATGTGGAATTTGTGCTAAGTCATAATAGGTTTGATTTTAATAAAAATAATATCTAAACTGGATATTAAAAGTTTTTCATAATAAATGCCCCAAATTATTCTTTGCAGCTAAAGTGGAACTTTTCTTTGCTAATCAGTGGAGATGAAATAATGGGATAATAAAGGCATAGCACTGGTGTGTAAATGAATGATTAACAGTGAAAAAAATAAGAAAATATAGATTTAAAAGGTATTTTTTAAAATTGAATTCTGAGTTTAAGTGGAACAGTATTTGACAGAAGGATGTGGATGAATTTTGCCATTGATTTTAGAAAGGGGGGGACTCATAAGCCTAAATGCTTATACATAATGAATCTTATTTCTGTTTTAATGTTGCTGTCGCATCATTTTAGCAAATAAAATTACCCTAGTGCAAAATGGAAGTCAGGCAGCAGTGAGTCATACCTATTGATTCTTCAAGTTGTGCTGGAATAGAACTGGTGTAAAGTAGGTGAGTACCCTGGTAGATCAAGTCTCTTTGTCTGCAGTGTGCTGCTTCAGGCAGCTTCTTTAGCATTGTGGTAGACTTAGTAGCTCAGGTTAGTGAGATATAGTTTAGCCAAATGTGGGTATAGTTTTGTTTCCCTGCCCTAACCGTTTATGTATGACGGTTCATTCTGATTCTTGTAGTTCCTCTTACTTTGCTCTCGACATTAAGTGCTCACAGTTGAGATCCTCTCTCTCTCTGTTTTTAAGAAATTGTGAGATACAGCATTTTGGTCAGGTCTTGCATTCCCATGAGTATGCAATTGTTATTAAATAATTATTGATTTCTACATTTAAGTGACAAGCCATTGTAATTTGTAATGTCCCTGCACATTTGTAGCTCCATCTTTTAAAGATTCTTTTTTAATTCTAATATTTGAATATCTAGAATATGCCCCCTTGGCATCCCTGCCAATGTTGATTATATAGCACATGTAATCAAACCTGAAGGAAGAAGAACGGCTTTATACAGCATTAGAAGTGACCATCATAATGAGCTGCCCAAATTGAGGATGATCTTCAAATCCATTCTGTGAAATAGTGTAACTTTTTCATATGCAGTATTGATTGTATTCCCATTCTGATACACAAAACCGTGATGTTTCAGTCTACGTGTGTGCTCTTGTGTAATTTTTTTTCCTGTTTTCCCCCTCTTGTATCTTAAATTGCACAATTGAACTACCTTGAAATAATAGAATCTGCATCCTTCCTGCCCTGAAATTGGCATATTTCTATCATGGTCCTCAGGCAATACCAGAAGCAAATAGGAGACTGACTTTTTTCAGTACTCTGCAAATATAGACAGTATTCTGTTTCAACATAAATACTTCTACAATAAATTTCAAAACATTTTAAAAAATGAGTTTTCACTTCACAGTCTGATGGGGAATCATTTTATCAGATTTTGTTATAAATGGAAATGTAAACTCATCTAAATCGAGTTTGCAGGGTCCAGTCCTCCCATCCGCTGTCAGCCATGTGTTCCTGCCTTGCGCTGCACTGGCTTTTTTGCCATTGTGTGGTAAGAGGGCTCAGGAAGCCCATTATCGAAAAACTAACCCTATGGAAAAAGATACCACTTGGGGGCTAATTTAACTTCCTAAAATGGTTTATCTGGACTTGTACAAATACTAGCAAGGCAGAAGCAAAAGCTCTGAAATGCCTAAAGAAAGGGCAAGGGAAATGTCAGTAGTAAGCCTGGCTTTAAGTTGGCTTAGTGACTGTGGAACAGCACTCAAACTATTTCTAGACCTCAGTTCTGAAAATTGGTGACTGAATAACTCACTAGCTGGCTGTCTAGACTGTGAATTTGTCAAAGTTACTGTCCTTGTAAGTTAGATGGCAAAACACTCAAATCTTCTGGAAAGCAATATAACTTAAACAGAATGTAATTAAAATTCATCCCCAGGGATATTGATATTGAAATAGCTCATTTAAAATACAGCTGTGTTTGTAAAGGGATAATATTTATGACCAGAATACCATAGCCTGCTTGTGATGTAACATAATGCCTTGAATTTTCAAATTCCTTTTCTTTATTTAAAAGTTGCAGTTTATAATGTTTATCTAGTTTATTATAGATTTAGAGAGTTAGGAAATAAAGTTTTAAAAAGCTGAAGAAAACTTTTTAAAAAGTTGTACCTGAAATACAACCTATTCACAGCTATCTTTGCAAGTCTTTCTTGTAAAATATGAAAGCTAAATGCTATCTGTTCTGAAGGAACACTGAGCAAGACAAAGTATTTGATGTGACACATTCATGCTTTGCTTGTCAGGCAAAACAGTTTTCACTATTATTCACTGCCCTCTGTATATTGAAGAACGTATCTAAAGTAAGCTGAACGTTCTTGTGTTTTGTGATAGTGTGTTACTGGGAAAATAAAACAGCTACAATTATCTGCTCAACAAATACAACTTGTCAGCTGGCAGGCATGCAGAACTAATGCAGATAGCCAGCTCAGAAAAGCTGTCAAATAGAAAGACTGAAATAAAATATATTTTCTTCTTATTCTGTAGACTTTCTAATTTTTTTTTTTTTTTTTTTTTTTTTTTTTTTTTTTTTTTTTTAAGTCAGTTCAGAGGATTTTAGTGCTCCTTCTTACCTCAGGTGTTTTCCTGACTTCTGGAGGAAAAAAAAAAACCTCTTTTAGAGGAAGAGGTATTACAAAATAGTGACAGGTATCTTTGGATGTCACGTTGAGGCTGTGGAGAGGATCTTTGCATGCAAGTGTTCCTCTCCTTGGAGTAAAAGAATAGGATTTATGTCTTCTATATGTAGAGATTTTGGAAACATAAAGTTGGAGATTTTGTATAATCCAGGACACATAACTGTTTTCCTTTTTTGAATCAGTGTCCTATTTTCCTCTGCTTTGAGTTGCATGTTGGTAGCACCTCAGAGAAACACACTTTTATTGGAGAGCATTTTTATTATTTACTGTTATGTCAGTTATTTTATTCCTTACAGGTAATGAAAAATACTCCTTTGGATCCACTCATCCTCACTAGGTGTTATCTCTCTGTGCAGCATGGACATGTAACAGATACTACAAAATGCTGGACTAAAGTAAAAAGTACGTTCAACAGTTACTGTTAGCATAGGGATTGTTGTATATATTGGAGAAATTGTACCTTACTTATTTATTAATATATGGTTTCGCCTACCCTGCAGGGCAATGGTATGAAGAGAATGCTTTATGTAAAATAATTCAGTCCATCTGGAGTGTGTCTGTTAAGACGTTCACAGATAACTGTTAAGCTATTTTTGTTTTGTGGCATCAGATTTCCAATTACTCTGGTTTTTGCATGGGGTTTTTTGTTTGGTTGGTTTTTTGTTGTTTTTTATTTTTGTTAAATTGATGATCTTCGGGGGGGGTTGTTCTCTTCTGTTTTTTTTTTTGTTGTTTGTTTTTGTTTTTTTTTTTTCTTTTTTAATGGGTGCTGTGCCAGGGGAGAATTTTTGTCCTGTTGTATGAAAACAAAGGGACATGCTATGACTACAAAAGGAAATAAATTGAAAGCAAATAGAAGGAGACTCAGAAGTGCCACACTATATACTCAGACTGTGGAATGTATAGCTAGAAGCGTTCAGTCAATCAGAATGGACTTTTCAAAGGGCTTCTGTGTGAAAGCACACAATTGGTTAGATGTATATTATATGGCGATGTCAGCCTCCTAGGGAGGATCACACACACACCGATGGTCTGATCCAGTAAGGCGCATGCTTTGATGTGAATGATAAGAAGCCACCCATGTGCCAGTATAAACTTATTTGATTGCACTAGCTCTTGTTATTTCCCTTGCTCTGTGGCATTCCCTAGTACAAAGCTAAACTGGAAGATTAATATTCACTTTTGTGTCTGTATCCTTTGTTGTTCCCTCTTAAGGAGAAAAGTGTTCAGAAGCCCTTATTTATTTTTAATAGAAATCCTAATGTGCACTGTAGGTTGCTGTAGTTCAAACCATTCTACATCCCAGACTAGTATGTGGCAGGTTGTACACTGTTCTCTGCTTAACTTCTTACAATAAAGTAGCTCAAGGCTGTGTCAAAGATTAACCTGCTTATGGGATTCATGAGATACATAGCTGGGTAGGGTGAAAAGCAGCTAGGGTTTTGGTGGGTTTTTTTTAATGTCTCCGACATCTTATATATTAAAAGCTTTTAGCACCTGCTGTTCTTTAAATGATCTTCTGATCTTAAATTCTAGGATCCTGGGGGCTTTAAGAACATAGACTGCCGAAGTGCCACTTACAGGACCTCAAGGGAAATCTACAAACACAGAAAACTGGCGCTGGAGTCTAGTGCTCCACTATGGCATTTATTTCTTTAATATTTTAACAAGCTTCAAAATGCTTCCCTAAAAAGTTACAAACATTCTTAAAAATCTTTTTATTTTTATTCAGATGTCACATCCTGTATGCAAGAATAGTATATAATATGCTTTTACTGAATTTGCAGTTCATCAGGTCTTTAAGTAAGTGGATGCAGAATGCTAAACTTCAGGAAGAATTATAAAGTCATGAAAAGGACCTTTCTGGATATACATTTACCTATCTATACATGTTCTTTCAAAGATACAAATACATGTTTGCTTTAGGGGGCTCTGTGTGTGTGTGTATATGTACATACACACTCAAACACATGTTCATATATACACTTACTTATTTTGTATGTTGGTATATTTATATACATTTGCACACTGATTTTGAAGAACTTGCAGCATCTTCAGTAATTCAGATTTCTGTTTAACTGGGAGTAATATTTTGTCTCACATTGAAAAGCTGAATTGGATTTGGTTTTAAGATTTGAGCATGAAGGATGTTTTTCAAACTACAGAGCAGAAACCGGACACTAAGTGTTGTCTTCAGTAAAGACCAGTAGTTTTCTGGTTTCTAATTTGTTGGTGGCTTCACACCACCTCCACACCCTTTAGTCGTCGTCTTCTGCTTAGTGAGGCTTTCAAGTGTCTGAAAAATAGCTTGGTAAACTGTTGAAGTTTTCCCTCACCGATTTCTTTGGCTATATTATTTTGGCTGTGTTTTTCTTGCATTTTGACCATTTCAGTCATTCAGTGCTGGCAATGTAACTATTCTCTACTCACATTCTATTTGTGTTGAAACATGGGTGTTAGAGATGTTTGACTTAATGTTCTCCCAATGTATGAGCAGAATTTTCAGTATGCCAAATGGGAACACAGAAACTTGAGACATAAAGGTTTATTAGCCTTTCAACAGAAAATGCAAGTTTATTATTGAACACTTTGTCATCAAAGCAACCCTAACTACAACATTTCGTTACAAGAAAGTCCAGCATAGAAGAAATAATTCCAGGAAGTCATTTACATTTTATTTATATGGTATGCCAACCATGACTTTACCTCTATGAGCACGAGTGCAGCATTCTTGTTTTAGCATTGCTTTTGGTCCAGTTACCCAGCAGAACAAAGGAAAACACAAAGCAGAACAAAAAAGAACCCCATTCACTGAGTTTCTCACAAGTAACACTGAAAACTGTGAACCTCATACATGTGCACCCCCCCCCCCCCCCTTATATGTCACCCTGTAGGAAAGAAAACTTAAAGAGGGAAAACAAGAAAAAGCAAATTGATTTACTATATAGAATGCATTCATTTTTTAATTACTCCACAACAGTGGTTAATGCACAGTCACTAGCTCTTCACATAGCCAAGCATTCATGTTTCACATACTGAATTTACTCCAGTGTATCATATATGCAACTATAAAAATATAGCTTGACACATCTTACATCAATTTCCCAGTATTATGATACTGTCAGGCCTTCTTTTACTGCTATCAACTTTTTTTTTTTTTTTTTTTTTTTAACACTAACTACATTGGAGAATTCTTAGGTCTATCACAGATTTGCTCCAAAAAAGAGAGACTTCTAATTTCTTTGTAGTCAACTGTTGAAGTTGAGACACTTATGCCAGTGCCTGACTTTGAAAATGGTGTCACCGTGCATACTTTATCAAGCAGTAGACTTTGCTAAGATTGCTCAAAGCAAAACTTAATATCAAGACTTTGTTCCCTAGTGGTAAAACACACTGTACCTGGATTTTGATGCCACATGTTCCTGTTGTCATTTTATTATTTGATCAGCAGAACAAAAGACATGAAAAAAATACACTGAGAACTCCATAAATGGGCCTTGCACCACAGCCAGATTATCTCTGGAAAGACATATTTCATTTTGCTTTTGACTGTTTCATTAATAAGTACAGAACTTGCCAAAAAAGGTCAGACCTTAAACAAAGTCTGAAGCCAGGTTTACATGTGGCCAATAGAAAATTGCATAGTTAACATCAAAACCAAGGCAGAAGTGGAGAAATCAATAACCTTTGACAAGTAACTGATAGTCTAGAGAGAGGCTTTTAAAATATGTTGTTGGCCATTGTAGCACCACAAATAAACATGAAGAACTTCCACATTTAGTATCAAAATTATTTTGGGTAATTCAATCATGAAAAGTAATTTCCTGAAAAGTTGTTTATAAAGATAGTAGGAAAACAGAGGCTATCCTGTTTACAGCTGACAGATGTATTGCCTGCTTTTTGATTTTATTTATTTATTCTTTTTCCACCCTCACTGGAATTCATGAGGAAATAGAGTATATCCAGCAGCACAAATCCCAATGAAAAATGTTGATGGTGACTGCATTCCAGTGCAGGCAAAGCATATTGTAAATAATGTTCTTCCTTTTTTTCCCCACCTCTTTATTAGCTTCTCTGCAGTGCTGATTCTATCAGTGCACTTTTATATCGGTATCTATAAATTATCAGCAT
Organism: Astur gentilis; assembly: GCF_929443795.1. Taxonomy (NCBI): domain Eukaryota; kingdom Metazoa; phylum Chordata; class Aves; order Accipitriformes; family Accipitridae; genus Astur; species Astur gentilis. The sequence continues at coordinate 20,272,509 of NC_064903.1, forward strand.
ACACTATTGATCTGATAGTGAGGACAAGAATGAAGTATTTAAATCTCAGCTTTGATTTAAAAGTTTGTGCTGGATGTTTTTACTGCCAGACTTCCCTTACTGAGAAGCTGAATTCAGTAAAAATCAGTAAGACTAGAAACCCTATGATTGGAGTCTTCCCCTTTCTCCCTCTTCCCCCCTAGCCTTTCCAGCACATATTTTCATAAAAGACAATTCATCTTTAGTAGAAATTTTATGACTGATATGAAAGCTTACCAGGTTTTTTCCAGGAGCAGGGTTTCTGATACAGAACACGGAGTTGTGGATAAGACAAGAGTGCCACTAACACCAGACAATTTTTAGGGCAAGGACTTAATTCTAACTTTCTCAGCCTAAAGACTCTTCCTAGGCAAAGTTCAGATATTTGTGCCTTCTTTTGGATTATTTTTTTTTTATATACTGCTGCTGTTGCTGTCCTTTGGTTTTGCTGCTTAGTTCTTTGCTAATTGTTTGACTTAGAAAGGACTTTCTCTAAGGGTCCTGAGGTCAGTTGCTGTAAACGACGCTGGTTTCTCACCATAGCTCATTATATGAAGACAGTAGAGAGGCTGCCAGACCTTGTCTTTGACTTTGACACCTGCGGAGAAAACATGCATATAATGTCGAAAGAGTTACTTTTGACTTCGTGTACACACACACACAACCTCTCATTGTTATGCTTCAGAAGAAAACTCAAAACACTTCAGTGGTTCAGACATATTATTTTGTCAAGTCCTTACTCTGTCTTGTTGACAGAATACATTTTCTCAAAAGCTGAAATCATTCTGTCAAGGAAATTTATTTTGTTCAATAATCCTGCTTGTTGACAAATGTTCAAAAGGGAAAAAAATCTTCAATTATTCTGGGAATGTTCTGCCTGGTATCTCCAGGTGTATTTATTTTGCCATGGGAAAGAATGGTTATTAGTTTGTAGGTGAACTATCCAGGTCTTGATGTAATGAAAGAAAAACGTATCTTCCTTATACTTACGTGAGTGTGCTTCAGGGGAAGCTTTTTTCAGAGAAGGTTGTTCAATTTTAGGTCACATTCCAAAAGACTGATCAGCAGTGCAGGACAGGCAGCATGCGTATCAAGTGAGTGGAAGAAGGATGAACGGAAAACAGACATAACTGTTGTTTATGTCAAGCAGCCGTGGCAATGGAATGAAGACACGTTTTCAAGCGGACATCTTTAATAGTTGTATATACAAAGAGAAAAATATGAGAATGATAAAAAGTGTTTGCACTGGGCTATTTCTGCTCGTCTTCCCCCTCTGCCTTCCAAAGTAAATCAGTTCCAGTTTAGGAAGGTGAATTCCTGGGTTTGGAGTTTGGTGGTTTTCCAACTGAAGGAGAGATGAAAATATGGCACATTTACTCCATTGAGTGACTGGGGCACTGTGAACACCTCAATATTCAAACCCTAATTGTCATCATCTCAGTACTGGACCCTATGTAAGGATACATATGCAAGACACCATGAAGAATGTGTCACCTTCCGTGCTTCTTGTTTCTAGGTGGCATTGGTGACAAACATGCACAGTTTTAGTGGGTTGGAAATAGGCTTTTGAGATGGAGACCTTTCTCCAGTGACATTCCTCCAGTGACTCTTAAAGGAATTTAAACTTTTGACTCATTTAAGGTACTTCGGAAAGACCTGTTGGACATTGAAGGATATCGTGGAGAGTTTTAAGCTTAGGTATTGAGGGTATTTTATGAGCTCTAATTTAAGCTTTTTGTTTAAAACTTAGTCTAATGAGCGTTCTTATGTTTTAATAGTTAAGCCTTATAAGCTATCACTGCTTGTAATTATGTGTCCTCACCACGGCATATTTGCAAGTGATGGTGATGTCTGTGTACTTGTGATCCATTCTTCATTGAGTTTCACCAATGAACCTTCACTCAGTCCCATAATCTAGTTCTACAAGAACTTATTCTGTTGGTCTTTGGGTATGTTCAGGTATCTTTTGTTCTCTAGGCTCCTACAAGTAAAATTAATACTGTGATTTGGTTTTGGATAAGGATCCTAGTCCATTAATTGATACCCACAAAGTTTTTCATTCTTTAATAGTGCAGTCACTTTTTTTAATTGTGTTTTGGCTTTTTCTGTTCTTCCCTACTGTATTGTCTGCCACATTTGTTTAAGCAGAACGGTGAGTGTTTTTTTACTTTTCATCCATTTCATTCATTCTATTGATTTACCAGTCCTTTGTAGTCTTACTGTCAATTGTCTTGATCTCTTTAATTCCTAATATACAGCGTTTTTGTCATACATTAAAAAAGATGTCATTCTATCTGATTTTCCATTCAAAGGAAATTCAGATTTTTGAAATAATAAGCAGTGTGTTATAACAGATGCTTCTTTGACACCTTTAGATGAAAGAGAAAAGCAACAGGGTTTTTAATAGATACTCTTAGATGTAAATCATATGGAAAGACTGAGCAAAAGTAGAACAGTCCCGACTTCTCCTTTCAGACAGGCACCCTTTCTATTAGTTTCATCTCACATCACAGTACTAGTTTCACACCTGAATGTGTTCAGCAGAGTATCTGAACAACATTGCGAAGTTTCTACATTTGTGATGTTCGCACCCACAGACATGAAGTTGAAGAAAGTATTTTCATAGGACTCATCAGGTGTGATAGATTTTTGCATTCTTTGACTTTTCTGTGGAAGACTCTGCCCTTCAGGTTGAGGGTGTATTTGGGGATGGCCGCTTGGCCCCTAGTGCTGTGACAGATGCGTGGTGTTTATGTGGTGAGAGCTGCCCGGCGCTCTCAATGGAAGAGCCCGGAGTTGGTCCATGCAACTATGACTGCCGCACTGGAAGTCAACAGGGGAAAATGTACATTTTTAGTAGAAAATACTGGACCTAAGCAAAAAATTATCTGCAGTACTGGCAGGGACAGAAGGTGATTTATTTTTAAAAGTCTTCATTTTGCTAATGTTGCTGTTCTTTTGTTTGTTAGTTAATAGAGCCGGGGTCAGATTATACCAAAAACAGAGTAATGAAGCTACTGGCTCGCAATTATAGATTTTAAGTCTCTGATAAGCTTCATTGCAATCAGCCAGTAGACAGAATACATTTCCACAGTGGAAGTGTTGAATATACTACATTCTCTGGTGAGATACACTTCATCTGGAGTTTTCTAGTACCAACAGGGTTTTGATACATTTGCACTTTGACATCACTTTTTCAATTATGCCATTCTCAAAGCTGATAATATCTGGTCTGAGCTTTCAGTTGCTTTGTTCCTTTTAAATCAACACTTTTTAGTCTAATTTCTTCATGTTTCTCTGATGAGAGAAGCTGCTCATTCTTTGTCCTCTCAAGGTGCTCATGGTAGAGAAAAAGGCTTTATTGCCAGTGGCATTAATTCCTGTTGTGTATCATTTAGAGGATCATCGTAAGTTGAAGCCTTCTATTTTTGGTTTATTCTCCAAAGTAATGAAAGATTAAGGCCAAATGAATAATTTAAAATAGTTGCTGTTAAGTTCGTTTAGCCAATTGAGTGTCTACAGAGAAACCAAGGCAACTTTTCAGTACTTGAACGCAAGATAAACATGAACACACCTAAATAATCATAGAATATCATAATAAATAATTTTAAAATATCATTGTAAATCATCATAAGGATTTATAAATGTTATCTGTTTCCATTAGTGTAAACACCTTTAGAAATCATTATCCTCTTTCACAAGGTCGCTGAAGTACAGAGTCATGGTTCTATTGTAGTGCTGTGGAACCTGTAAATGAACATTTCTCAGCTTAATGGTTATAAAGTTGCTGTAGTCCTAATGCATTATGCTGTATTCGTTCTATTTCTTTCAGTCACTTCATTCTCCAGGAACTAGCCATTAGTATTTTATTCTATTTTTCTGCTCAGTCATAAATTCATTGCATATTATATTACTTCTTAGGAGAAATAATTTTTTCCTAACAGCTACTAAATCATAAGATCATCAGATTGATAGAGATCTCCAGAGGTCCTCCAGTCCATCCTACTGCTCAGAGGAGGGTCAGCTAACAATAACTGCTCAGAAATATCAGGATATGATTTAAGCTTTGTGGTGGTGGCGGTGTTTTTTTTTTAATTAAGTGAATGTGCTATAGAATACAATACATTCACTAAAAATACCAATTTGTTACTGCTTATTTGCCATATGCATTATGAGATTTAGTTGCAGTATTATTTTCATACCATTTTTCGTAGTATAGAAAACTAAACATACAAAGAAAACTAAAGATACAAGACTGCGTCTTACATAGATTCTTTCCATAATAAATTCTTCAGATTTAATTCAGTCATAAAACCACGCTCTTTTATGTTTTTAAGCAACCATTGGAAATGAACAGCACTATCAAGTGTTTGTTTCAGTAGAACAGGATGAAAGATGCTTTTTTACGCAGTCTCCACACATTGCTTAGAAGTGCTGAGGCAGAGAAATTCATCCTTTTGTTCTGTAATACTTAACATTTTGCTCTGCAGTGCAATTTAATACTCCTATTAGTTGTTTTGCAAAAACAGGTAGAATAGTTAACTGAGGAATTATATAATACAGTTGGATTACTGCTCCTTGACTGGACTACTGTAGTTGTCATTATCTAAATAATGTGCAGATGTTGAGAGATTATTGTCATTTATTCATACAATTGCTCTAAAGGCAGCAGATGATCACATCAATAATGGATTTTCCTATAGAAATTAAAAGGAAGTAAAATCCTGTGAGATCTTATGCTGTCTTGAAGAAGGATTCTTTCTCCAAATTCTTAGATGATATAAAATCATGAATCTTTATGGAGCTCGATATTAGTACATAGTAGCTAAGAATCTGGTCTAGAAATGTGAAATTAGAATATTGGGAATGCAAAAGTACTCAGTAATGTTTTTACTGTCATACAACTAAGACACTGCTTTCATAATTCACATTTTGTGAATTATTTTCAATCACACTGAAATTATTGTAATATCTTATTTTTTCAGGTGATGACAACAAAAGCAGCAAGCAAATTTTGCATCTTTCTTGGGTGATGCTGAGCAGTTAGTTCCTCTCAGTACTATAGCTTTAAAATATGCACCTACAATTACACTAACTAGCAAGGTAAAGAGATGTAGATATTGAAGAAAAAAATCTCAGTTTTTAAATCTAAATCTCCTACTTAGAGAAAGAAGTATCAAGAAGTGCAAATAAAATAGAAGCGGTTTCACCGTGGGCACTAGGATAAGCAATGGGGTAGAGTGCTTTGTTATGTTTGAGGTTTACTTTGTGGAAAGGCTAAAGGCACGATGCCTAAGCCAGAGTACGATCCTGACAGACTGCCCGTAGCAACAGCGAGGGCAAAATACCAGGTGTGGAGTCCCTAACGCTGCACTATTGCGGGTTTCCAAAGCAGCCAGATGGTAACCTAGGCTTAACTTAGGTAATTAGGTAATTCAGCAGATATTTGAGAAGACAGAGGGAGTATTCAAGTTAGTAGCACTGTTCCACAAGCAGCGCCTTTTGTGGCCATCGGCAAGGACAGGACCCTGGGCTGGACAGGACCTCTGCTTTCATCCAGTGCAGCTACCTTCTTCAGTTCTGTTCTTATGTTTTCATATTATGTGGTTTTGAACATCATAATGTGTGATAGGAGAAGAATCCTGAAGGTTAAGGAAAGAAAATGAATAAACCTAAGCTTTCACTGTCCTATATGGATACCTATAATGCCCTTATCAGCTAACAATTGTGAATGTAACCCCACTAGCTGATCAAACAAACAATAATACAGTAAATACTGGGAGGGTCTAACTCAACAGATAACCATAAATTCCTGTACACAAGACTTTCTGAAAGAGTGCTCCATCATGGTTAGGGACTTAACGTATAGACATTGATTTATTAAAAAATATTTTAGGGAATATTGTAGAATTGTTACAGAGTTTTGGGTTATAATAACAAATCTACCTCTATTTTCATCCGGTGTTGTCTCATCTTATCTGCTGTATACTCAAATGTTTTTCAGTGATTTAAGAACAAAGAAAAAATCTGAGATTAAAATAGTCTTACAGTTGTAGCAAATTAATTTTCTTTTTACTCTTTTCTGTAGGAATATCTACTTAAAAATTCCTACTGTTTATTATATGCCAGGATGATTTTGAAAAAGTTTCTAAAAAGAGCGATACAGTATTCTAGTACGGTCTTTGTTATGCTGGTTTGAGTATGCTATCAGAAAAAGCCATTGCATATTAAAAATAGATTTAGATTTTTTTTCAGGAATTTGTTCTCTAAAATCTGCATTTTATTCTTTTTCTAATGCTTTTTTTTTTTTTGCTGAAACATATATAACATTTTCTTTCATGGTTTTTGTCTTTTTTCAGTGGTTTTTTTTTATTTCAATGATACTGCTGCACCTTGAAAGCACCTTGGGAAGTATTTTTTCTTATACAGAAAAAAATCATATGTCTAGTCACTTGTATATATTTTTGGGGGGAATAATACAGGTTCTGTATCATCTGAGATTTGTGAGTATTTTCTGAGTTCAGACCCATAAGCCAATGAAGCAGAATTGGTTTCTAGTATTATAAAAACAAAGAATTCAGCAGCTGTAATTGACTGTAGCTACATTAACAAAGATACAAAGCAGTTGTCCATCCAAATCCTTTTTTTAACGTTAAGGCATTTTCTATTGTGTTTTTTTGTTTGGTTGGTTTTGTGTGTGTTGTTTATTTATTTATTTATTTATTTACTCTCTATATGAGATATTAGAAACAAGATAAACCTTATCAAAGAAGGTATTGGCTCTGGCAATTTGTTGAACCATTTTTTTCTCTTCAGACATAAGATGCTTCTTTTTCTCACGTCACAGAAGTGCATTAAAATTGTGTTAAAGCTTTAATTTAAGACTAGTAGAGCGAGAAAATTATACGCTAGGGGTTGTATTCTTCTACCAAGCCACAGCAGTTCAGAGTGGCATGTTACTAAGTCGCCACTTTTTCTTGACCTTGCAGTGGGGCCTTGACTCTCCTCATTATTAACTGTGAATTTTCAGTTTGTGTAACTGATGTCTTTATTATTGTATTGCTGTAATTAAGCGTAAATGTGTAAGAATTGTTTCTGTTGGTATTTTGCTTTCTAGTTGGTTGTCGATCTGTGTTGTATAGAATTTGAAAAGATCTTAACAAAAGCGCTAAACATATTAAGTGTCCCCAAACTTTGATAATGTAGTATTTAGATCAGCGAGGAGAAGTCTTACGCTTTTTAACCCCACCTCAGCCATGTTCAGAGCTTAAAGCGGGAAGTGCCAGCACTCCCCACATCCATCCTCTTTGGAGGGGATGTGGAGTGTACCAAGGATGCCTGTCCTCAGCTCCTCATCCTGATCTCTGATTTCTCTATCTCTGCTAGGCTCTGGCGCTCATGACATCTCTGTATTATGTGCCACAGCTGCGTAATGATGTGTTGCATCTGAGTTCTGGAGTGAGCAAACCTTCATTGTCCCTTCATCTCCATAATATCGCTAGAGTGGTAGGTTAGCTCTGAGGAGGGAATCTGAAGATGGATGCCATTGCTGTAAAAGGCAGGAAGGTCATAGATAGCGCGGTGCCTGACTCCTCATGCACTTGATGGCTGTGTGTTCACACCTGTAAATTCCTTTAGACTAGATGTCTTTTTAAGGGTGATCTTTGATTCATCAAGAAATGATGAAGAAAAGCTACAGGTTGATTCCTATTTTTATCACCTCTTCAATTGTTGAATTGAATTTGCAGAAATACAGTGAATGTTCACAACAAGAAGAAATTGTTCCCTGGAATTGCCTGAGCCATCACACTGTAGAGCCTACACGTATTCTTTGCAAAAGGAGCTGTAACTCTTCAGGCCTCTTATTGCTTCATCTCGTATTATTCTTGAATTCATTTACGTTGTTCCTCATTCTCGGTGTCTGAGCTCCACCATCAAGCTGTTAAAGAGCTAACAAAAGCCAAGCAGTTCATGTGAGCAGGGGAGCTTGAGTTTTATAGATAACTTAACCCAAGGACTCGGTGATTTCTTTCTGTTAGCCAGCCTCAGTTCAATCTCGCGAAACGCATGGCTGCATTTTCTTACCTTCTCCGTAACTAATGAATGTTCATTACAATAGTTCTGAGGTAAATCACATATTTAAAATATTATACCAAAGTCATAAATTTGAGTTTCAGACAAAACATTTCTGGAGTCAGGCTAAGAGCAAGTTACGTGCACAGTCCTCCAAGAAAACCGATACAGACAGACTGTAACATCCTGTCACCCAGGATACATCGTCAGGACGTGCTCTGCCACTTCCAAAATCTGTAAACCTCGGTTGAATGGCTCCTAGGTTAACTTAAAGGTATATTTCACTTTATGCATCATTTCCTCATGCCTTGATTCTAAATGTTCATCTCCACTATTTTATAGTATTTCTTCCAATAGAAGGAAAATGCATGTCATTTACCATCATTTAAGTTCTGAACGTGTGAAAAAAAACGTTAGAAAAAGGTGATACAAACTCATTTGAGGGGGGAGCTGACCTGTGTCTTAAGAACCTGTTTTCCAAATTACCTAATATTTTGGCCACCACCTTGAAGCATAATAATTTTAAAGCATTTGAGTCAGCAGGTGGAGAGTTTAGAATAGCCCTATATTAAATAGTAAGCAATTTTCAACCATAACTATAGTGAACTGCTATTCAGCTGTAATATATGGAAAATAAGTAAAATAATTCACTTGTGTAGTAACTGCATTGCATTTTAAGGTTTAACATCTCAGCAGTTTTTATGAGAAGGAAAGTATTAATATGACAAATCATATACCCTATGATAATTAGAAGATGTGCTTAACTCTAGCATTATATCAACTTTCTTCTTCAGAAGCCTCCTACTCCAAACTTTTGTATTGGGTGAAAAAAATGAAGGTCTGTTCAGATGTCAGTGACAGAAAGACCCTATGAATCTCACTGAGAAGAACTTCACAAAAGCAGATAGCAGTCATCAGATACAATCCTGGTGGAAGTAGTCCCTCTTACGTTACAGTGAAAAATAAGCCTATAATGCAGCCACTGTGAGAAGGAAGTTTTGAAAGTTTCAGACCTCTATTACTGAGAACTAGAAGTGTCACTTGGTAAGAGAAAGACCCTGGTTTTATCCCTTTGTTGGTTGTTTTTTTGTTTTGTTTTGTTTGTTTTGTTTTTACTGTTGCATCTACTTGTAGCAATTGTAATTATTTTTTTTTTTTTTTTTAATCAGGGCCTTCTACAATCTGTGTCTGGGTCATTTTCTTTCTTTCTTCTATTGTCCATTACTTTGGAGCATAAGCTCTTAGCAGCTGCAGTCATGCTTATTACTGTCTTAAGTGGTCATAGTTTTAATTGCAATGCATAGAAGCTGTGATAAAAATAATTGATTAAAAGCTTAATACATTCATAAAAAGATTCATTAGAGCCAGGTTTTGCTGTATTTCCTGTACATGATAGTCCAGTAGACTGCAAAGTATGCTTTTGACTAATTATTACTAAGCCTAGTATTTTCTCTTCCCCTTTTTCTCCTTCTCAAGCCTTAAAACTGAAGATGGCAAATTGCAAAACATCACTGCAAAAGTTCACCTGAAATAAGACAGATTTTGGTAGAGAAAATGGGACTCATCAGTAGATTCTCAGAATTACACCGACAGATATAATAGAGAATCAGATTTCTATTGCAGGACTTTATACAACGATAACAAAAAAATATTTCTCCAGAAAAACTCTGAAGGTGCCATTCCATATATATTGTAGGTGACCATTAGTGATACTGAGCTTAATTATTGAAGCAGACTATCCAGCCCTGTGGCTCTATCTAGGAATTTGGTTTCTTCTGAACTCCCAGAGATGAAAATCTAAAGTATGTAAAACCATCTATGAATTTATTATTCAAAAAGCTTCCTCAGCAATTTTCTCCCATCAATCTAACTATAGACGCTGTAAAAAAAAAAAAAAAAAAAAAAAAAAAAATTAGGCATATTTGTTCTGTGCAACTTGATGATTTCTAGAGAAAGTTGTACAAAGCAAGACATGTTCAAAATAATTTAATGATATCTGGATTTCCCTGATGCCTAGCTGCTACAGATGTCATTCCAATGCATGTGGAAAACAGGTTTCTTGACAGGTGTGCTTTTTTCTCTAAAATAGCAAGAAAATGCACATTAACAAATTAGACAATCTCTGTATGAAACATCAGACACAATTTAGGGGTTTCTGAGGATGATAAACTTCTTTTTGGTCTAACATCTGGATCTTGTTATTTCAATAGCTTTTCCTCAGTGGTGGAAACATTGTCTAATCTGTACCTTCTGTCATGCTGATTGGTTTAAATGTTTATTTGGAAGAAGAAAGGAAAACCTTTTTAGTACTATGTTTCTACAGCATGTATCTGTTACAGTATTGCATAGATAGGAAACGTAATTGTTTTTAAATTCTAGGGAGCAGATTGTTCTCAAAACCTTTAGGCAATATACTTTTCCACCAATCTCAGGCCAAGTGCAAGTATTTATGCCTGGTATTGTAAAAAACTCAATTTTAAAAAAAATAGCCAATGACAATACAGTATTTCTCAAGTACATTTTTTATCTTGCGACTAGTTCAGTGTTAGTTTTGCTGAAAGGTTATGCCTTGTCGTTTTAGTTCTTGAATCCAAAGCTTTATTCTCACAATTGGGATGGATTCCCTTTGAATTTTGAGTCTGTTGTATCCTTCGCTTTCATTTTTTTCCAAGGAATTTTGTATCACATGCTACTGTACGGTTGGTTGAAGATACGATTTTATATATGATCATCCATTACTTGTGCTGTAAATACTACCATGAGAAAATTGGCTTCAGTTTTGATTGCCAGTATTGTAGCAAATGTAAATTATGGTTGGAATTATTAGAAGAATTGCTAGATGGATGATTGTACGGATACTTTAAAAGGACCATCAGGTCTAAATGGCAAGTAACAACGTGTTGACGAGTCACTAAAATTTTTAAAAGCAACTTTTGAGAAGATGGTAATTTCATATACAGACTTTCTGAAGGAAATAAACCAAGGAATGAGATCTTGCTGAAATTAGATTATAGCCTGGTTGTTTTTATTGATTGATTTAACACTTTTGGAGGCTTCCAACATACTTAACAGAATTATGAGCTTCATCTCTGTCATCCATTTAACTCCTGTCACCATTGCAGCGTTGGCACTGTAGGACTGGCATACACCACCATAACTTCACAGTGGAACTACAAACATTTATAGTAGGACAATGAAACAAATGAAAATGCTTTCATCATTTAAAGCAGAAGAGACGTTTAGGGTGAGGGTGGTGGGTTCATTACTATTTATTTGTTGAATATGAATTGGAAAGACACCAAACAGTAAATCAGGCTGACAGCAGTATCTCCCTCACCTCACAGACAAGCAATACAGCCTCTGCAAAAGTGGAGGACTGTTATTGCACGTCATTTAGTCAGATAAATTTAAATATGCTTTTAGTCATGCAGAAGCTCTGTGGCATTTTTAAATAAAAGGAATAGCTAGGATGTAGCATTTACAGAGCTGAAAATGACGCTATGATCCTCCTCACTCAAGATACTGTAGGTATGTTGGTACATCTTATACTTACAGAGGAGCTAACCCTGTGTTGAATCACAGTCTTTTTTAAAGTTACTACTATTTTTCAAAATCTTTAAATGTAATTTTCGTAACTGGCCAAAATCTTGTGATGTGTGAGGTGACAGCAGGCTTAAGTTTGGATTTCAACACAGTATTCAAGCACGTTTAATGATACACTTGTGAAATTAATAGGACTACTTATATCTAGCATTTCAAATATTATTACAAGGTACTGAATTGAGCTGTTTGAGAGAGTATCTAAACCCAAGCATTAATATTATATCTAGCAAAGATGTATGTAGATATTCTATTTAGATAGAAGGGCTTTCCAGTTTGGAATATAATTTAGTCTGTAGTAGCTACATGAATGGTTATTTCCTAGTCATCTAATCTTTAAACATCTTCTAGTAAAAGACATTTGATAGTTAAATATTAATAGTAGCATATAAAAAATGGAGAGGATAAGGCAGTATAATATGTGGAAGTGACATGGAAGAACTGCATGTAATTAAGTCTAAGAATGTTGTGATCAGACTAATGCTGCCTGAAATATTCTTACTATGTCACTTTAATTTTTAATGATTTATTTTTCATTTAAATAGAATTCGTATCACAATAAGAAATTGTGTTTGCGAATGAATGTTTGTATTGCTGATATTTTATGTCATGTTAAAAATGATGAGTGATATTTTGATGAAAAATGTAAGCATGAAAAGATGACTTTAGCAGTAAAAATAAATTTAGGAAGTATTATATTTGTAATAGTAGCTTACATTTAATTTTGTAAGATGAAACAAAGAAACACGTAAGAAAAATTTTTCAAGTAAGTTACAATACAGACAAAAACTCTTTTTTTATTCAAGGAAAAGCAATTATTCTAAGTTACTTTTCCAAAGCTAACTCTCAGTTTTAAAAACATCATTAAATGAAATATATGTTTATGTAAGATGCCAAGACTGATGGCCATGAGCATCTAGGTAATAGATTATGCAGCCAGAAGGAGTATTGTTGTCATCTAGTCTGACTTCATGAATTAATTTATTTTTGTATTGGTGCAGATCTTATAGAAAAAAAGATACTACCTCACCTTTAAGATGATTAGTGTTGAAAAACCTTCTATTTGCCCCTATGCTGGCACTGTTACAAAATTGAACCTTATTTCTGACTGTTTCTAATTTATCTTCCAGCCATTTAATCTCATATTTCTGTCTGGTAGACTGAGCCAATTGCCAAATTTTTCATCTACAGAGCAATAGTCGATCTCAAAGGCTTGACCTTACGCTTTTTGATAAAAAAAGCGTAGTGAGCTCCTACATTCTCCCATGCATGTTGTCCTGGCATGTAACCATTCTCGTGGAATGTATCTGAACCCTCTTGTGTTTAAGGGTTTTTTTGATGGTTGGTCAAAACTTGGATACCACATTCTGAATATCTTCGCTTACTTGAAGGTCTTTTTGCTGTTTATTTGTGAGTATTAGACCTGGATTCTGCTGAAATCTCACATCCTGGATGCTTATCCACTGGAATTTTAATAGCTTTTTCAAGAACCGTTGCTTTGCAGGACAGTATCTATTGTGCTATAATCATCCTTGTTTTGATACTAAAGACTATATTTGACTATATTTGGCTGTATCAAAGTAAACGTTACATAACTGTATGCACCTTACTAAGCTATCCAGATGCTTTGGTTTCAGGGACTATCCACTTTATAGTTCAATGCTTTTTGATCATTGTGGATCTGTGACATTTACTAGAGAGCAGATTAGGTGGGTTTTTTCCAATTAACCAATGGGAAGTGAAACAATGTAAGGCCAAGAATGTATCCTTCCAGGCTCTTGCTAGAAGGACTTATTTATGAGAATTCTACTTCTATGACTATAGCTGAAGACCCTTCAATTAGTTACTTCCATTCAATTCAGCTTGTGCCTTCTTCATTTTTTATTATTCTTTCTAGTTGCTTGAAGTATGCAGGATTAATTGTATTTCCCTAAATTTAATAAACCACTGGGTTGCATATCAGCTGTTCCATAATTTTGTTTGGCATTAGATCTTACTGGACATGGATCTGTCATGCATAATGTCTCCCTAAAACCTATCTTGTACGAGCAGTTTTATTGTAATCTAACAGAATGTGAGTGAATGTAAACTGTTATCCAATGATATGATTTTATGTACCTGTAGCTATGCATTTTAACAACTTTAGTTTAGCATCTTTCTGTGTTGACGTTAATTGGAACTGGCAGACAATCATCACAGGTGAGACAGTCACAGAGAAACACCTTTATTCGGGAAAGAACTAGTTTATATTTCATGTATGCCACAATGCATAATGCAATTCCTGGTGGACGGAATGATAAGTATGTCTTCAGTTTGTCTTTTAACTGGTGCTCTATCATTCATTCAATTTGATTAGGCCTTTTTTTGATCTTATTATGTTTTTTCTATAATCAGATATCATCTATTAACGTTTTGGAATTACACCTTGTTATCTTACTTCTACCAGTTCTTTTCAGGTGTACAACTTAAAGAAAAATCAGAATAACTCAGTAAGATTCAGTTCTTAGTGATTTTTAATGTCCTTTCAGATGATTTGTACATTCCTCTTCTTGAGATTTCCTTACAGTATATTCAGAAACTTTCTTTTGTTTTGACTAAATGACTACTAGACTGTGGTTCACTTTCTGAACATCAATAAAATGTTTCCTTTGATCAGAATCACTCAGCAGTTTGGGTTTTAATAATCTGAATGTATCTTTCACTGTTCTGCTGTATGTATTGTGCCTAAGTTGTATGGGAGTTGATAGCTTTTCTAATGGGTCCTTAATTCTTGGATTTAGACATATTCTTTCCTCATCCTTTGATTTCTTCTCTGTATTGAACTTTGTTCTTAGCTGAATTCCCATGATGTGCTGCTGATTTTGTTGCTGTTGTTGAACCAAGTGATACCCTGAGAGAGTCAAAGGATCGCCACAGTTCATTATCAAAGGCCAAAGAACCCATTTCGTACAGGAGGATAAGGCAAATAAATTATAGCTCTTACAAGGCACTGTGGCTGCTTCTCAAGAGAGGTTAATGCTAAATTGAATTGTAATGAAGTGTTTTGATTGGGGAATGGTTAAACTTTTCATTTTGATTTTAAAAGTCAAAGTAGTATTACAGAAGTTATGAATGGCCCTTTATTCAGAGCAATGTGCTTTGGAATTTTCTTTTAAATAGCAATATTGAAAATACGTTGGTGTAACATCTCGATCATCCTATATCACTTGAAAACAACTTCCAGTTTTAAAAATAATTAAATTGAGAGACTCTTTTTACTGATTAGGTTCTTACTCAATTAGCTTATTTGTGCAGTATGATATGTGGAATAATACATTTGTATATATTAGTGAAAAATAGATGGCGGTTCTAGCTCTGAAGTAGCATAATTTTAATTCTATCTGACGCAGGACCCCTTTGATGCTTTTCCATTGATTTATTTTTTGAAGTTGATATCAATCCAGATTATGTACTGCAAATGTATTCCAAAAGAAAGTCATACTGCTTATCTTTTCAATGGAGCTCATAGAGGACACCTGTGATATCTTGTGTAAAACAGTATTAGTACAACATTAGAGATGGGGGGGTGGATTATATGGAATGAGTAGACGTTTGAATATTGCACTAAAATTGAGCCAGGGCTTGGAGAGCACCACAGAGGGACTAAGTATTTTGTTAATAACAGCAGAACCCAAAAGTTGTACTGGTAGTTTACTGTTCTTGTGAATCACTGATATTATTATGTATTTTTCTTACGCCTTCAAAGTAGGGATATCCTATCAACAGAGGGATAGAAAGGAAATTGAAATACATGGAGATAGGCTGTTTTATTAAAAAAAAAGTCTAAGTAAGCATTTTATGGACACACAAGTTATTCTGTTTAGTAGCTTTCATTTCACTAGTATGATCATGTAACTGAGAATAATTATATCAAATATGTCAGAATGAATAAAGTAAGTTAGAGCTTTAAAAGTGTTGAAAAACAGTGATAACTGGTCACTGTTCTGTAACTTTTTACTATATCTAATTATTGTACATAAAACAAGTGGAATTTTACACGAGTATTGAAAGTCCGTGTTTTAAGTGCTATGACATTGTCTTTAAAAACTTCTGCAGTGCAAATTGGCACATTTATGAACTTTCAAATGTAGATCCTCATAACAGAGAGTCCAGATCCACATTCTATACCTGGGTAGGGTATATTGGAATAAAAAGCTGCAGATAGATCCACATTCTGCTCACCTTATGCTCTGGGTTAATCCAGTCCTGAAGCTGTACAGCTTTGTTAATATGACTCTGGGCTTGAGTTTATGTGCCCTGATGAGAGATGTAAAACAACGATGATCATTCCTATGGCCGGTTGCTGGATTATTTCAGATGCTGATTTTCAGAGTAAGTCTATCATTAGTATCACTAATTTTTTTTTTTTTTTTTTTTTTTAATCCTAGTGCCTCTACTACGTATTTGCTGTGATTTCTCTTTGTAGAGTTCCTTAGTTATACTAAGGTGCATCCAGAATGCTGTAGGGCCATGTATATGCTGTGTTAGTAGTCAGTAAGCAAACTGAAACACTATCGAAGCAAAATCTTTATGGTCCTGACCCCTTGCCTCCTATTTGGTTCTCATATTAGACTTTTGCTTTACCAGAAAAGACACTAGGAAAGCTGCTAGGATACTTTCTATGGAGTTTACTTGATTTCTTGAACTGACCTGAGTGGCAAAGTAATGTTTTAATATTTAATAGTTGGAAGAGTTGCACAACTGGGAGAAAAAAAAATGTGTTTAATGATTGAAACTGTTCTGAAGCTTCTTGCGAAGTATATTTATGGTTGGTTGCTATAATAGAATTTTAAATCTACTAGGAATTAAGACCACTGTTCTGGATAGTAGACGGTTTCCAGTGGGAAACAAAAAACTTTGCATAGCTTTCTCACTCACTGCAGCTGGTTTGCAGTTAAATGTTAAAGATTTTACTTTTCATTGAAATGGAAATCTATTGCTTTCTTCAGCTAGCATTTAACAAACATGCGAAGTATGAAGATGATTATCAGACTGAGGATGAAATGCTGTAGTATTCCACAATCACAAATGGTTCCCCTGAACAGTTAGTATTTCTGTTAAGTTAGTAATCAGAGAAGCACTTACTAAATTATTACTGTTAGGCTTTAAAGCAAATGTGCCATAGCAATGGGAGGCAGCAGCTTTGGCCTCCCTCGACACCTCGTGTTCCCCAGGCAAGCTGCAGCCTCAGGGAGATAAACCTCTCCCATCTAAGAAGGACAGCATCATAACCACAGTCTGGGTCATGAGAAGCTACCAACTTTTTCCCTCTTACAGAAAAATATCTTACTGGAATTAAGGTTGAGCTGATAATTATGCTGCTAATACATGAGACAGCACATAACTCCTCTCCTCTCTCTGAAAGCTCCTTGGTGATGCCAAGTGGTTGCAAAATGGAAGAGTTTTGCACTTGTGTTCTTTACATGAGCACAACTGAAACATAGGGGAAAGAAATAATTGTCATTTTCACCTGAAAATGATCTGACCACCGCTGTAATTCAGCTCCTTATAAATATCTTGCATTTATTAAGTGATGTTGCATTACACAGAAAATACTGGAAATATTTATTCTTTTCTTTCTAATACTGCAAAAGCAATAATATCTATGTACAAATATGTTGTCTGGGGAGGAACTAATGGTTTTGTGAGTATACTGATCAGAATGTTTTCCTTTCACTGTATTCTAAAACCTGAGAATGATCTCTTTTTTAAGACTATCTTCCATGAATTCTTCCATGACTTTACCCAAATGGAATGTGAATATAATATAGAATTATATGAGAAAGAGTTAATGATGACTGAGAAATGATATGTCTCATAGTTTACAGCAAAGTCTCCACATTGAGACAGGCCATTCAAGTAAGATCTCCTGTATCTGGCTACAAGCCAGACGGCCGTACTGGTCATTACTAGTCATGGAAAGACTCATCTACTGACATCTGTGCTACCAACCCTATACCTATGCACCTTTCGTCAGGACACACTAAAGAGAATGTGCTGGACAGTCAGGGAGTTCCTAGTCCCTAAGCTTCTACCATTGACAGTGACGAATCCAGTCCCAAGAGGCAACTTTCCTCCAATCTGGCTTCAGGTGGCCACAGAGGGCAACTCCAGACTGCTAAAATGGTTTGAAATGACTGTGTCAGTTGTGTTTTCTAGTAATTGCATTGATTCTGGTAAAGGTTTTAAAATACTGAAATCATTTTCATAAACCAGAGTTATGCTTCCGTTACTATATATTAAAGCATTGATTTTGGTCGCTTACTATATAAATTTCCTCATGTAGTATGTGAAAAAGATCAACAAAGAGGAATAATGATTTTAGACTTGCACAACTGTTTGAACAAATCTAAGCAGTTCCAATGACACTAGCATTTAACATCAGTCCTTTCCAACTGCATTTCACTTGTAAATATTTTCCCATTGGAAGCACCATATGATTCTCTAGGAAAAATACCAGTCTCCTGAGGTTTTGCTCATTTAAATTCGGAATCAGATGGCATCAGGCAGAAAATAAGTCATCCCCTTATCCTATTCTTATTCTGACATTTCAGAAAAGGAACTTCCTTCTAGGGTGTAGCCCTGTATGAACTTAAATAAGAAGCACAGCCTAAGGTAACATCCACTTTTCACATTACATAAAGCAGAAATTTGCTTGTGGATGATGATATTGCTGTTGAAAGCTCATATGTAAAATGCTAGTGTTTTAAAGATTTCATAACCTTAAAAGAAGGCTGTAAATAAGCTTTCCAATCCCCATCCCTAGAAAACTCTGGGTCAGGATTTAATCAAATTTGGATGTGACTTTTATCTTGTAGATTGGATGAAATTAAAACATCTGAAAATCAAAATATAATTAATAATAAGAAATATTTCTCAAATTTTGTAATGCTAATCAGTTAACTGACTACAAAATGGCAAAGGAGGTTTCCAGAGAGATGCCTAGATATACTAGAATGCCCTGTGGAGGTCTTTGTCACCTGTTGAAGGTAGGTAGTATAGGGAGAAAGGTAGTACAAAGGACCCCGGTAGGCCCACCACTCCTGAAAGTATTGTCCATATTGTTCTGTTCCAAATGTCCATGCAGATCTTTCATGATGGGCTTTCAATTGGTATAGCTTTCTCCATATTACCTGATGACATTGCAGTACCAAAAGTATGGTCATAGGTAAATGACTGTCATAGATAGTGGTAGAATTGAAGGTTGAAAAAAAGAAGGCACAAAAATGTGTGAGGAGAGTTAGGAGAATGAAAAATTGGCAAAATATTTTTTTCAATAAGGAACCAAAGGGGAAAGATACATTATACACTACTACTAAGAAAAAATATTCAGTGGTTTGTTTGCTATCCTACACATTCACTGCAGTATGTTTTCTACTATGTCATGTATTGTCGTCATAGATACGCTGCAAGTGATGGATATATGATTGTGATAGTGGTGGTATTTGGTCTCTGAGTGACCTCAAACAGAAAAATTGTTTTATCATAGAGTTCTAGCAAGCAGCCTCCTGTCAGAATGCAGGTACTTCTCTGTATATACATAACAGTTTCCTGATATAAAACCAAAACCAAACCCTTCTCAAAATAAGCAATTACAATATGGTTTTAAAATACTATAAGCATGAAATCAACAGTTCAGCAATGTAAGAATTCAACAGTTTACTAGGGATGCTAAAATTGCTTGTATTACAATAGCAAGCAGTGGCATCAACTGGGATACAAACCCTAGCAGACACTGCCTAAAAGAAAAGTGGAAGGCAGATGTTGAAGGGTCTTTGCATTAAGTGGAAAAACACATAAATGAACAACCTGTTTTGAACTGCAGAGTCTTCTGTATGACTTATATTGCTTAATCCCTTACACATGAGTTCTCAATGTGTAAAATGAGGATGATAATAATTCTATTATAAATCCTACTCTGGCAGTATTCCCGGCGAATAATTTTTCATGTCAATCATTTCCATGGTAATCACAGGGGATATTAGGGATATCTTTTCCTTTCATCTAGAAAAAAAAATTGTGAAAGTGCATACCTCCAAATGAAGCTGTATGACTCTTGTACTGTTGCCATATTTAAAGGCTAGAGAACTGCATATCTTGATAGCCTTGAAGGATATATGTGAGATTTTGCTTAATTCAGTATAGGTATTGGAAGAACTCTCATACTGAATTTTGTCATAATGTGTTTCATTTGATTATGGTAATTCAAAATTTATGTATAATTACAGTGTAACATTTCAGTTTTAACAATATTCAGATCTGACATTCCATTTCAAACATATATTTATAATATATGCTATAATGTATTTATCATGGTAATTTTTTGGAATGGAATTGGCAGAAAAGATCAGGCTTCTGGATTCCCTAATGACTACATTTTGGTTCTGCGTTTGAAACACAGTGACGGCTTTATGAGAACAAGTACATGCATGTCAGAAATGTCACATCTTAGTTTCTGTACTGTAATCCTAAACTTTAATGATACCTAACTAGTAATGATTTCCAAATTAATTTCCTGTGCAGGATAGTATAATTTCCTTAGGCACCTAAGGCATTATTTGCTAAAAATACTGTGAATGTTTATTTCTTGTCTGAGGTCATACATTTTTTTCTTGTCTTCTGAGAGCTGCCGAGTACTGTTACAAATCAGATATATGATGTTTCTTTAAATAAATGTAAGTCATGCACTAAAATCATATTAAGTGCAAGAGAAACATGTATTGGGTATTATTTCTGAAGGTGCTGCATTCTGTTTATATGTATTATGCAGAGAACTTTGACACTAGACTTTGATCTATGTTAAGTAGACCGTATACATAGGATGCTGAATGGTTGCAAATGTTGCTCTGAGACGTTCTCACACAAAATATATCCCGTGTCTACCTTGGCTGTAAGACAAAATGCATGTACAGGCTGAACTACTTACTTTGGCTCTTTTGTTGCCTGGTCTTCATCCAGAGGTTCTCATTTGCCTTCCATGTTCTGCTGTTTACTCATGAAAGCAGCAGTGATAGGTAACTGTTATTTAAGAAGTATACTCTACAAGTCCACAAGTGGCAGCCCTCTGTAGGCTGTCCTGGCTTAGCTCAGATTTCTGTTAGAATATATGGCCCAATCTTTGTTCTGTGCAGTTTGAAGGACATATTCAAAGTCTACATCACCCAGACAGCACACATACTTCTACAGGCCAAATTTAAAAATGTATAATCTTCAGCTATTGCATACACTCTATAGTTACCTTTGGGTTTGAGTGTCACCACAGTTAAAAAGCCAGGACCCTCTCTGTGCTGGTTTTGGCTGGAACAGAGTTAATTTTCTTCACAGTAGCTAGTGTGGGGCTGTGTTTTGGATTTGTGCTGAAAACGGTGTTGATAACACAGGGATGTTTTTGTTCCTGCTGAGCAGTGCTTACACAGAGCCAAGGGCTGTTCTGCTTCTTACTCCACCCCACCGGTGAGTAGGGTGGGAGGGCACAAGAAATTGAGAGAGGACACAGCCGGGACAGCTGACCCCGACTGACCCAAGGGATATGCCAGACCGTACGACATCATGCTCAGCAATGTAAAGCTGGGGGAAGAAGGAGGAAGGGGGGACATTCAGAGTGATGGCGTTTGTCTTCCCAAGTCACCGTTATGCATTCTGGAGCCCCGCTTTCCTGGGGATGGCTGAACACCCGCCTGCCCGTGGGAAGTGGAGAATGAATTCCTTGGTTTGCTCTGCTTGTGCACGTGGCTTTTGCTTTCCCTATTAAACTGCCTTCATCTCAGCCCATGAGTTTTCTCACTTTCACCCTTCTGATTTTCTCCCCCATCCCACCAAGGGCGAGTGTGCGAGCAGCTGCGTGGGGCTTAGTTGCCGGCTGGGGTTAAACCATGACACTATCTCATGGGGATCTATAGTCCAGACACTCTCCTATCAGTTTTGTTTAATATTATGCCCATTCCTGAAGCAAATGAAGCAGAATAAACATCAGATAAAAGACATCTCAGTCTCATTATGGCTGAGGGATTAAAATGGCACGAGAGGCTGCACTGGCGCAGTTCTTTGCCTGCGAGAGATGGGAGCTAGCATCTCCTCTGTGCCTCCTCCAGCCACAAAGCTGCGGGGCCATCTGAGTATGCTGCTTTCTGTCAGGCCTGCTGTAGTGGTCAACTGGTGTGAAACTATTACATAGTCATAGAAGCAGGAAAAAATGGTGAGAGTGGTCAAGCTGTGGTTTGAGGAGAGCAGGTAGAGATCATGTTCAGGTCTCAGCTCTGAGAATTCTAGTATTCTGTGTTCACGGAGGACAGTTCAATGTATTTTAGTGCCTCTGTCTCGGTCTGATAAATGGACAGACGCGGTTGCTCAATTGTCGTTCAGGAAAAAGTTTCTGTGGTTTGTCAGCCTCTAATCTTAGGGCTTTCTCAGGTTTGGAATTGCAGCTTGTCATACTGTTGGAAGGAGGATGTCTCTCAGGAAGTAAAGAAAACCTGCTAATAATCAGCCACATGTTCTTCCATATTCAGAACTATTATTCAGTGTCAATATTTTTTCATTTGACTGCACCACCTTCCATCTTTGATATCTGCCAGTTCTTCATGATTTTAAGTTTTTCCCTCAACTTCTAAAATACTTTGTCCCATAACTATAGCAGAAGCCCAGCCTTCAATTCAGGAAGCTTAATTGCAAAGCAAACCCCACTTTTTCAATATTTGGTTACAAGAAAGAGAGAAGTTTGATAGCTTAATATCACGCTCCCTATCACAGTGCCTTTCTTCACAGGAGGCTAGAAGACAACAATTAATCCACTAAAAAATAATAAGCTATTATGGAATTGAGTGTGGAGTTTAACAAACTCCAGAATAAAATGGTCAAATGGTAGCAATGTTTCTATGCTGTTGTTTTTCTCTTGAAGTTACGGATAGCTGGACTAAATAGGCTGTAAATATAAATTATTTGAGCCCAGTCATTCAGTGGACATCTTACTCTTCTAGAAAGGCCACCAGAATTCAGGATTCCAGACAATATCATATTTCTTCTTACATCTGTTTTTGAAATGTTAATGATATGTTTGTTTTCAGCATGTGAGATCCTAACCATCTTTTGTGGATGGTATTTATAGGATTCATGTGCAAACACCTGAAAAGATGACTATACTGATCAAGGAGCTAAACTTACTGCGACTGTTTCTAAATAATTCCCTACATGTCTGAGGATCTCTGTCTTTCCATCAGCTCCCGAAGGGAAAACTTGTTATCTCCAGTTGACCAAACATGACCTTTGCTGTATAAACACTGAACTCTGATGCATAAGGGAACATATGTTTTGGTCAGCCGTGATTTTTTACCTTCCTGGGTCTGATAGAATGCATTCATTAACTCCATTCTTCTGTTAAGTAATTCCTTAAAACATGCAATTTATGTTTTAAGTAAGAGATGTAATTAGTCCACATACCTAGTTACCGTCAAAAACAAAGAATGCATCAAACCCTCTCTCATTATTATTCATACAAAGTGAATTGCTCCGTTCAGTTCTCGTTCATTATTATTTAACTGTTAATCCAAAAAGTTTATAGGCTTACGTTACGATGATGATTATTTTTTTGGTTGGTGTCCAAAGGGTCATTTTGAAAGAGGCTCATTTCAGAAGGGTTGCAGAGTATGTAGATTTGCAGGAGCATTTAATGTGTTTTGCTTCCAGTCTTTCTCTCACTGGGCAACAAGCCAGGAACTGTCTGAGGTTTGCTTTGTGAGTACTGAATCACTAATGCAAAGGCAGTGAAAGTACATAGCTATCATACCCATCTGTCCAATATTACTACACATGGAACTGACCGTATTGAACATATTGAATTAATTCCACTGCAGCGTTGCCCATCAAATTACTTGACTCTTTACATCACCCTTTTTTTGCTCCCTAATGCAAAACATCCATTTTATTTGACAAGCCCTTCTTTGGCTGTGGCCTAAACAGAGAATGGGGATGATCTTGGCTCACTTCACTCTAAATAATCGTTCTTTAATTACACTAGAGGTGGTATCATCTGCAGTAATTACTGAAAAGATGTCAGCTCTCAGATAATGGAGTAAAACATTAATGGAACTGAGCTGGCCCAGACGTTTGCTCATAGAAACCAGCCACTTGTTATGCAGTGGCTTGGCATCATTCTTAGCACCACGTCAGTCCTAGTTAAGGTTTCAGCTGAGTACCTGACTTAGGATGTTTCAGAAGTTCCATACATCATAATGTTTATGTGTATTATTTTGTTTAAAAATGAATCTTGTTTGTTCTTCAGGAAAGAAAATAATTTGTGTCTTATGACAGATTTTTACAGCTACCTGAATCATATCTGTGAGACTTCCTCATACAACCCAAATCTTTTTATAGACATGCCCATGACATCTTGAGATGGACAGCTCATATGATACATACAGGACTTTTTCAAGTTGATGAGCAGCAGCAGTAAAATCTTTGGTATAATTTGACCTTGAAAGAGTACCCTTCCCTTGCCAGAAATTACTGGATTATGCACTTGTAAATGAGAACTATTAGCTTATGATGAGAATAAACTTTTTTGCACATATGTGTGAAATAAGGCTAGAAGATGGGCAGGTAACACTTCCAGTTTCTTACATGCATGACAAATGGACACCTACTTGCAGGTCTAGAGGCTGAAGGATTCTGCTGGTAGATTCATTAACAACAGGATTTCATTCATTTCAGAGTAGTCACATAAAATACCTAAAAGCTACGTATAGTTAAAGCAGTCACAATCTGCTAGTATGTTTGTTCTCCTATTTATTAATTAATAAATTGGTTGTTTTATCTTATACGTGTTTAGTCTTGTAATCACTTTTTGTAGTAGAAACCACCACACAGAAAGCATAAACGTTCCAGAGAGAGAGCATATAGCTGTATTTCTGAGATCTGTCAAAATAATACCAAAGTGTCTGAAATTCAGTTCTGGAAGTATTTATTCCACCGAGTAAGTTAATTCGGTTAAAAATCACTACATCAAGCTATACTTTTCCAAGAACTGACCAAAGTTCTGATACATTATGAGGAAATCTATAATGGAGAAATAAAATGGTATAAAAAAATTACTTCAAGTAACTGTGTTTGGACATGTACAGTTGTGACTTTTTACATGGGTATCTTTGATTATACATCTTTTGGCCTTGTTGAAGTTGTGAAATCCTTTGAATCTGAAGGCCCAGTAAAGTTATATAAATATGACATACAAATATATAACCTTCCATGGCTTATATCTATTTCATACTGTGCAGTCTTCATTCTCCTTTTTTTTGCAGTTATTTTAGCTACTCGTGAGTCCAGCTTTTATATTCATAGAAAATGGACTCCAAATCTATCAATCTCTAACTGACAGTAATACTTAGTAAAGCAACAGCAGTCAGTTGTTATTCAGTTAGATAGAAAATCTAATATTATTCCAATTAAAAATAAGCCAGATGAGATCTTCAGAAATCACTTCTTATACATCTCCTCACATATGTTACTTTTCAAATGAAAAAAACTAACATATGTGGAGAGCACTTTGATCCATATGGTATGCTCCCCTTGATATTTTTTCTATTAAAAATCTCTATACTGATAAGTCAGCCTTTTGATTTATATAGTTGCTTTTTCCTCAGTATAGAATATTGAAGGCTGTTTTTCTTCCCTTTCCTGCCTCCTCCTCCTCTTCTTCCTGGATTTATTACTATTTTCAGTGTCAGGAGGAAGTTTCAAACTATAAATTTCAGGTAAGGAGCAAATATGATGAATATTGGTTTGCCCTTTCTTCCCCAGAACTTGTAGTGAAAGCCTAGGTTGTAGTGATCCCAGGTGAGGCTTGATGTGAGTTTTCTTCCCTATTAAGGCCAGGAACATGCTATAATGCACGGAATTCAGCAAAGATTTAAATGGTACAGCGCCATTCTGAGATTCCCTTTTCAGTTCACCTTTGATCTGGAAAGGAACCTTTCTTCTGGACCCTTATGAAATACAAAATCTAGAAGGTTTCTTGCTATTCAAAAATTAATTTAATTCCCGTTAAAGCTTGGGAGTGGTGGTGGTGGAGTGTTAATGTTTTTAAAAAACATTTTATCAAGCTTAAAAATTTTGTATTTGTCGATTGATTGGATTAGCAGCTAGTACATAATGTAAATGTTGGCCGACAGGAAAATTTATTTATTAAACAGTGTCGGAATGAGGTATTTTATTTTGCATGTGATTTTGCATGAATATGTTAGTTATTTCTTCCTATATGACACTACAGTGTAATCAACATGATTTCACCTGCCTTTTGATTACAGCAGAATTTTACACTTCAGTGGATTGTAGCTCCATCCTTTTGTTTTGTTTTTGATCAGTTTACTTGTACATTTTCACTTACATGTCTAAGATAGAGCACAGCATATAACTGTGTGTTTTCTCTGCGAAGTCTGATGCTTACTGTGTTCCCTGTTGCCCTACTGTTATGAGTTTTGGAACTGGAAGCAAAAAGAAATGGGAACGTCTGGTTTGACTGTGAGTTTCCCCAGCCCTTTGGCTAGAAGAGTAGCTCATCCATGTGCAGCTTTGTGTGAAATTGATAAGAAGTAGACTTAATCAAAGCACTCAAAAAATCTGTTTTACTGGAGGTATCAGAAATGTGTGAGAAAAAGGTTTCAAGAACTCTGCAGTGTCCTTTAATGCTCTGGGTACATTTTCTACTACAGAAATGAATCCTGTCTGGGTAAGAAAGTCCATTGTTTTTACAAAATTCAGAAGCTTTTCTTACATTTTCAAAGATAGTGTACCATATGTTTATAAACAAAGTTCCTCTTTGCTTTCACTGGAGAGTTCTACTTATAAATCAATGTCAGGGTGTAGCCTGCGGGTTTTGTAAGTAAAGTTCAGGAGACAACCCTAAGAAAATAAAGAAGCAGACTCATTAATGAAAGAAGTTAAATGATGTATAGTTGTTCCCCCCCGCTCCCCCTGAAAATGGCTACTGGCATCCTACTTGTAATGATTTTTATTTTTTATATGGTCTCTAGATATAGCACAAGTCTGCTTCCCTTGTTAGGAATATTCCCACAATGAATGCAGTGATCCTGTCACATATTGTATGGAAATATATATATATGCATTTTTATTATACCACGTTCATCAACATCGTTATTATAATATACTTAAGTCTGTGTAGGGTGCAGCAGCTTAGCCAATAACGTTAAGCAATGTGAAGGACGCAAGAAGAATACTTTAATAATAAGTGTTTCAGACATTTCAATATAATAGTCTTTCTTTTAGTATAAAACACAAAAAAAGATCTTTAGAAAATTATGAGACTAAATGCTAAAGTTATAGAGAGAGTTGTGCACTGTAGTTCAGGGGGAAAAGACTTCAGGTTTTGGTGCCCTGATATTCCACCCTAAAGTTCAATATGGTGCGTATTCCCTTTCTGGTTTGGGGGTTACGAATACCACTTCTGTTCTAGGTTTACTAGGACTAGGTTTAAGTAACTTTCCTGCTAAAAAGGAGAAGCTATTATAGAAAACATGTTGTGGCTCTGAGAATCCTATTTTCACATGTTCATTTTGAATGAGGAACATGATGAATATTTAACTTCAGTAAAAATGCATGTGATCTTGGCTGAATTGAAAAAGAATTCAAATTATCAGAGAAGTGTCCAAGTGACTTTTTTTTTTTTTTTTTTCATGTATCAGTTTAAATTAACTTTTGTTAAGGCATGGCATAGGCTTTATTTTTTAAAATAATTGCTTTATATAAAGAACCTACTTAGTTACTCATAATATTTTGGTGAAGGTTATAATTGTTTCTAAGCTTTCTCTATATTAGACTTGTAATTTAAGAGTGCTCATTTAAATCTTTGATGAACACTATCATAAACAAGTTAATATAAACTGCTATTAAATTCTATTGTGATGGGGAAAAAATTATCTGTTATGAAAAACTGTATATGAATAGTAATTATAGTAAACATAATTTATAAGGTTGGAATGGAAGGTGCATAATCCCAGCAGAAAACGTGATGATCAAACTTTAGAATGAAGTTCACTTAAATTTAAAAGGAACATTGTTTTTAAAAAAGCTTTATTTAAATTTGCAGTATTTTTCTACAAACAGAGTTTTATGTGGACATAGGAAGAATAACATTCAACTGGTATTTAGGAAACTGATCTGTCATAGGGCTTTTCTTCCAGTTTATGATTAATCCAGAAGCTTAATTTAGTATGAAAAAAATAATGGTGAGAGTTGGATTTTGATATACTATGATATGATAGCATGTTGAAAGCTTGTAAACTATTAAAAGGCACAAGCTATATGTATCATATTTTAAGATTAATAAAAAAATGCTAAAATTCTTTTTGCAATTGCAGCTAGAATACCACTGCTGTTCACTGTGGTATAACCTTTAACATGATACCAGTGTTACTCTATTGCAATATAAAAGATGGGGTATATCGTATATGACAAAAAGAAATACTTTTTTCTGTAATAATTTGCAAGTTTTATACGTTATCTTTTGAACGAGAGGACTGTCTTTTGAGATGAAACCCTGAGACGTGACATTGCATTAATTCATGAACAAGTATGAAAAAGAGTATGAAAAAGACCTCGGATGAGGAACTATTGAAAGGATTGGGATTGTAACATTAACTTCTCTGCGATCAGGATTTCACCCTTAATTTTTTTTAACTGTCTAGACTTAGAGAACAACTTTGCAGAGTATATGCTTCTGCCTGGAAAACCCTAGCCAATGTATGAGAAAGATCACAAAGGAAAAATGTGCTGGAAGACCTCAGGGAAGCAAAAGAAAGTACACATGGGAAATATAAAGTCGAGGAGAGGAGAGAACAAGAAATACCTGTGGGCTTTGTGTGCATTCTGGTAGTCCTGTAGTGACATGATTTGAGGGTAGCAACATGTCTCCCAGCTGCAAGGCAGCCTCTTTGCGGAAGCCGGGACGAGGTATCTGTATGTGCAGGCTTGGCCCCTTTGATTTGCAGATACCTAACTCAGAAATGTATAGGTACTCATATCACGCTCGATTACCAGGTTCACCAACATACACGTGTGCATGCAAGCATGCCTACATGGTTGCCTTCCAGTGGCTATTTGACTCCTTGAAGACCAGTTTCTCCTTGTTATTAAGTCAGGAAAGAAGTGTGTTAGCAGTTAACTGCAAGTTATGTATAATCCTGTTAGGTATTACACAGCCACTGTAAGCTGCGAGTCTTTGAGCTTGAATGGCTTTTTGTCTAACTGTTTGCAAGTCTCTGTGTAAGTGTAGTTCGCTTAGGTAAGGGTATTTGGAATTACCTTTCCGACTCTCGTGGCTGTACTGGAAAAAAGCAAATGATAGGATGCAGATTGAGCTGCGTAAGTGTTATTTTTCTTTTTGGATTAGACTAAGGTACAGCTAGCTGCTCTCTACTTGAATGGATAGTGGATACAGTTTTGCTGTATAGTAAGGTAGTAATTAAGCCTCACAAATGAGGTGAGCAATATCAAGAGTTGCCCCACAAATTTCCTGTAAAGGCAACCTGTGATTTCAGAACATTAGGATATAACATAGCTTTTCCTGCTCTTCCTTATGCTGGGTTTGGGATTTTTTTGTGTTGTTTATTATTATTTTGTTCTGATTTGTTTCAGCATAGGCTATAAAATGAGTGGGTTATGTTCTGGCCCTTTATTTCTGAAATCCTATGATCCAATCCTTGCTCAAAACAGAGACGCAGCTGAAAATTAATCTAGCCCCTTTGTAATTTGGTTTAATTTGCAGAATTGCCACATTGTTTTACATGGCTCAGTTCAAGCAGCACTTTGCTGGAAAGGGATGCTGGTCTGGAAGAGTAGGTGTGAGTAGGTCTGGAGCTTGTGTAGGAGCAAGGAGCTGTGAAGAAACTCACTTTGTGCCCGGCTTAATTTTTGCCTCGATCTGCCCAGTTACATTACAACCTCAGTTAATAAGTATTAAATTCATCCATGGAAATGATAAATCTTATTCTGTGTCCTTCCCTTTTAGTTAGATTATCTAGGACAGTCATCTAGTCCATTTGCAGGTGACAAGAATTTAGTGCTCTTTGTGTTTGCTGTAGTTTATAAATAATACATCAGACCTTTTGCTTTCTATACTTTAACTGATCTCCCTGCAGACTATATTGGCTGCACAGATCTGAGGTCTTTGCTGGAACTTAAGACTCTTATAGGAGACTTTTTTGGAGAAGAAAACCTTGTATTTCAAAGTTTGCAGAATTACCAGTGACCACACTGGCTCTTTGCTTCAACTTTCTCTGTGTTTGATCTTCTGCAGGAGATCTTATCTAGTGCCTTGGTAGCTCCATCTGACAGTAAACCAATTTTCATTCTGGATTATGAAGAACACTTCACATTGTTCCAGATAGAATCTGAAACTGATATAACAAACCCGAAGACTTTAATGGAGTGAATGTAAAACAATTCATTATATTAGCAGGAATAAAAATTTAGTCTTTGTTTGGATACAACATAAACAATGAAGTATGGAAAGAGTTGTACTTTTTCTTGATTCTGAGAACAAGAAGATTAAATATGTCTTGCTATGTTTGTGTGGAAGATGAACTGCAACCTGCTGAAGAGCACAAAACTAGATACAGTAGGTATTTGCTATAAAGAAAATACAGATAATCCTGCAGAAAAGGAATATTGGGTGTCCTCATGCAGGGGATAGGTTTAGATTAGATATTAGGAAGAAATTCTTCACTATAAGGGTGGTGAGGCACTGTAACAGGCCAGGTTGGATGGGGCTTTGAGCAACTTGGTCTGGTGGAAGGTCAGAACTGGATGATCTTTAAGGTCCCTTCCAACCCAAACCATTCTGTTATTCTATGATTTTTGGTAATGCAGACTTAGCAATATGTTGATAATGGAACATTGTCCCTGTTTGTGATCTTGAAAGGAAAAATAAATATCCTCATTACTGTTCTTTGCCATGCTTCTTCTGACTAACTCTGTGAACTTGGAATGTTTGAATAGTTGGAAATCCATTAAAAAAATCTGTAAGATATCTTCCTGTTGTTAACCATAGATACATCTTTCTTTTATAATACACAAGCAATATTAAGAGTATTTGGAGACCATGGCAGTTTACAGCACTACTCTATAGTTTGTTACTGGTTTGTCACTTCTGGTTTTTTTTTTAAATAACTGGAAATAAAGATGAAGAGATGATATATGATTAATTAAGAGAGATTATATATGAAAGAAAGTAATCTCCTGAAGAAGAACATGGCATTTGCTTCTAGAAGTCTGTATTGAGTCCGATTCCAAGGAGAGGTAACGATGTAGGTTTCTGCTGGAATACAGCGTATTGACCCGTGCTCTAGCTGAAAAAAAGAGGAGAAGCTTACCTGTCAGGTAGTCATACCAAGTATTGTACTTAAAATTTACTCCAGCAGCCCTTACTTTGCATGGTGTGAAAAAGAAGTAGGCTTTTATCACAGCCTTTATTGTTGGCTTGTGGCTCCTGTGTAACCTGCATGGCCATGCAGTTGCTCAGCTTCTGTTACCCTCCCTCCTTTGGTCCCCCTTAGATGGAAATGATGTGCTCTACTAATCTTTATTCAGAGGTGGTATCCTGTTCTTGCTAAATAGTTTGTCTGTGGAGAGATAGCTGAGTGGGATTCCAGACTTTCACAGTCCTCTTGAGAAGTTCAGCCCCACAGTCAGTGCCATCACTGGAGGTTAACTTGCCAGGATACTCAGGAACTTGAAGTATGATGTGCTTCCTACTGAGTACACTTGCACAGGATTGATTCTTGTCCCAAACAAAGGGTATGAGTTGTGCAACTCCCTTTAAGGGAAAAGCCATTAACAAAAGCAATGTTTCTAGCTCTGATTTAATGGGAAATTTTGCATTTTTCTGTACTATTTTAGGGATAATACTTTGGACTCCTGGCAGCTATGTCTTTCTCACTGCAGGACTTTTGCCTGAGGCTGCTTTTTCTACAGCGTCACTTACGCCCTTGTTCTTGGTGCCTTCTTATCCTCATACTCTACTGAAATCTAGTGTACTTTGCACCTTAGCATAGCAGTCTCGGGAGGACAGACTGTCCCAGGACCTTCAGCTAGACAGAGCTTATTCCTCTATAAGCCTTTGAAGTGTGCAACTCAGAATAAACTGAATGAGAAGAATTCATTGCTGCTGTGTTGCTATTCATAACATCAGGAAATATGCTCATGGATCACTCAGAGTTACTCTGTAATGACATGACAGCCTGGCCCAACTGAACAAAAGCAAGGAGATTTAATTCCAGCTGCCCTTCTTTCAGCCACTCACTTAGGAAGTTAGAAGGAAAGTGACTGGTATAGCTTCAACAATATTATGTAGCTCACAGGCCCCCCTCAAAGGAAAGCATAAATCTTGAGTTTTCCTTATTTTGTCATCTCTGTTTTAAACTAAATGTCTCAGACTAATGACAGGTTTTTTCATTATTAGATTTGATGGCATAATTTGTCCATAACTGCAGGCACTATTAACAGGAAAAGTTACAGATCATTAGGAGAATAAAAATCCAGATTTTAAGCACCCTGTTTTAAAGATTCTGTTATCTGCTTTTCCCATTATTTATAGCAATATTAGACTCACATGGTACTATCAGTGCTAGATGTAGATTTCATCTTTTGTTAATATTTTCCATTTAACAGTATATTTACTCACATATCTACAAAACCTCAACATACACAGAAGGAAATTGCATAATGTACTTTGGTTCTGAACAAGTAACAACAACAGGAACTTTGGTTGAGCTATAGAGGGAGGAAGGAAGAAATTCAGGAGAAATCAAGGTATTTTTATAAATAAATCCTACTTCATAATATTAACTCCTTTAAACCCAGACAAGTTCACATTGTATTTCCCTCGACTCTCTCTGTTCAGAAGTTCCTTCTTGGCTGAACCACTTACCATCTGCAAGTTATTGCTGTTCTCTGTGTTCTTGAAATTGTGCTCTGTGATTAAAGAATATTCAAATAGCCAGTCTGTACTCCCTATTCAGGAATCGAAATCTCACTATTTTTCCTGATACCTTACCCTTCATTTCACCCTTCTTAAGCTGTCTTCCAGTTCTTGAAGTCTTCACTACCACTGCTATTTCCTAACATTCACCATACTACATTTGTAATTTGGTCTCCTTCAGCTCCAAATGGCTCCTTGAGACAGGCTAATAGGCAGAAAAATAGCAATGCTGTTGACTTTTCATAGTCATAGTTCAGGATACTCATGTATCTTGGAACCTGGAGGGACTAGCACTAAACGAGCACAGTAGTTCAGTCTCAAAATAAAGTGTGAGAATTTCCTCTCCGTATGTATAAACCATTACTGTAAGTAAGGTGAGGTGACCTCACCTCATCAGAGATGACCCCAAGTTATTTGACCATCAAAAGATGTTGGGGTTCAAACTGCAGGTGCAAACAGGAGGTTTTTTCCTGAGCGTAAAACTAAGTCTTTGGCCACTGTCCTGATTACACTAACATTAATAACACCAGAGAATACCAGGTCCAGTGAGGCTAACATTTCTCCATGAGAAGCTATTGACAAAGATGTGATTTATCTTGCAAAGCTTTCAAAAGGTAATGAGTTCCAGTCACCACTGAGCTGAATCAAGTTTAAATTGGTGACCTAAAGGTGAAAGAAGTTACTCTACTACTTGTTCTGCCTAATTGTCTTTAACAATTTCTGCTCCTTTGAGCAACTGAATAATTTCTTCTCAAAATTCATGTAATGGGTTTCTTTTTAATGTTGCTTTATGACTGCATCTTAGTGAACAGCATAGAACATATTACAGAACTGTTGGAAAATCGGGCTATGAAGGTCTTTAGAAACTGCATTTATATTACTATTTAAAATAAGCCAGGCTCTGTTGTCTGGCCCTGAGATGAAATGCTACTGCACGGCTTACATCAGATGACTAAACTCTCTTCCTCTTGAAACAGGATTGCCTGACCGGTATTACCAACTGTGAATGATGCTTACTCCTTGGAATCCCCTAAACCATGCCCAGGCATTTTGTGGGAACATCCTAGTTGGCTTTGGCCAAACTGTTGAGGTGTGCTGACAATTAACAGCCTGGATGATCGCCTGTAAGTTCTCAAACCTGAGATGGAGATTCCAGGGATTCCAGAGCCCATCTGTTCCCATGCTTAACTGTCCTTACCACCAAAAATGGAGTTTCTAATTAGTCTTTTTTTTTTTCCCTTCAGTTTAGAGAAGTGAACTTGTTATGTCCAATTCAAGATGATGCTGAGCTCGCCTTTCTTTGCCACTTGCAAGGGTAACCATTCTATTCAAGCTTTTAATTAGTAGACTGATACCAAAAGGTATTACATCTTTAGATTTCTTATCGGATAATCACTACTAACACTTCCATAGGTATGATGATGATGATGATGCAGGTGTGAAAGGTAGTCAGAAAATTGACCATCAGTTTGCTTTATAGCAGAGTGTTGCGTAGTGGCGTTCTCTACCTTTTTGTGTGGTAGACTTCGTTCTTGTCCAGCAGACACATGGGATGAACTGCTAGCTACAGAAATCAGAAAGAATTGACACAAATTGCCCTAATTCTTAAATCCCCTAAGCCCTCTTACCAGACCACTGTAAATGTTTGTGGTTTTTTTTTTCTGTCTCAGGGCCATTCCTAAACTATGTTTAGTTTCCATATAGGCATATCCATAGAGCAGTAGGGGGCAGTTGGGGTCAGCAGGACAGATGAGCATCACAACCATTCAGTGACATTTCTGATTTGGGTTCCTTGGGAGGATCATAGAACCATGGAATTCTTTGGGTTGGAAGGGGCCCACTAGGTCTCCTGTCTTCTTTATCAAGGAGGGTACATTTTCTTTAAACTTCCTTTTCTGAGCAAGGTACTTGTAGAAGCATCATATTTCCCAGGAAGTTATCAGGCAGGAATGGAGTCCTCAAGAGAAGGAAGCTGTAAACCACTATTCTTCTTAGGAATGGGGCTTGTGAATCTCATGGACTTTGAAATGCTTAACCTGCATCCTGGACCGGTAGAGATGGAGCCTGAAAATTTACAAATGGAGTTCTTCACCTCAATAGGTAACAGCTTGGGGGTGTAGCACTGCCAGGCTCCAGGGCAACTTGGCAGTCTCCTCCTTTACCTTTGCTCCTGTAGAACTTTCTAGGTGTGCCTCTTTGGGGCGGAGTTCCTGTAAGACAATATTTTAAATACTTAGCTTTGCCATGTAATTATTTATACATACTAAGAAGTGGACAGTTTGAGGTTTTCCCAGATGATAACTAGAACTGTGTAATGAACACAATTTAGGGGTAAATGACAAATGCTTGCATATTTTTGTCAGCCTTTAGAAACTATTTCTTTGTTGCAGTAAGTTTAATTGCAAAATTCATTTTATAATAATGCTTAATCAAAT
Organism: Astur gentilis; assembly: GCF_929443795.1. Classification (NCBI taxonomy): domain Eukaryota; kingdom Metazoa; phylum Chordata; class Aves; order Accipitriformes; family Accipitridae; genus Astur; species Astur gentilis. Next base: position 20,307,660 of record NC_064903.1, read on the forward strand.
TATGTAGGGAGAAGTTCTGAAAAATAGAGTAATTCAGTAATTATTTTACGTTATGTAAAATATGGCATCTTTCTGAGTTTAGAATGTTTAATGATCGCTTTGGTAAGCTTAGCAAAAAAGTGGCTGAGGTTTTTTTTAAAGTGAGACTTTGGAAGAGAATATAAAGCTTTTATATATCCTATTAAACTGGCACACACCACGTTATTGATTATATATGCACAGTTAGCTTTTCTTATCCAGTTATGTATTATGGCTGGATTAAATTTCTCTGAAATACTTTATGGTGTATCCTGGTGTTTAAAATGTTATTGCATCATCTCTGAATACCCCTTGTAATAGTTTCTGGTACAGAATTTTATTCTATGAAATAGATTTGCCATAACAGATGCATTTACATATTTTTCTTTTGTGTTCTTTTCAAATCCATGCACAGCTCAGAATAGGACCTGTACTTCTTTATTGTGTTAAGTTTTTTTTTCTTTCAACATTAGTACATTAACAGTGGTAGGCAGATTAAAATATTGTGCAACAGATAGAGGACATGATGAAAGTGCTATGTTTTCCATGTCTTTCTCTGATTGGAAAGTATTGCAATTCCTTTGTAATATAAGGAAAATATATCCAAGACTTAGCAGTAATAAATCCGTCTGCATCCAAAACATAACTTCAAGGTTTTAAAACAAAACGTGTTTAAAAAGAAAAATATCTCTTAATCCGTGTGGACGGTTCTACAAGCCGAATGGGGGTTTCAGCAGGTGAAAAATCAGCATGTAACATCACAGCGTGTGTGTGACTTGGTCTGTTTTACACCTCTGAGAGTTTGGCCTGTTTGTGTAAGCTTATGGTCTTTTTGCTGGCAAGGTGGTTGTCTGAACAATCAGATTTGTGAATTAAAATATCTTGGCTTGATATCTGTATAGAGTTAGGATAGCTAACTTTACATTTTGATCTTCTTAGTAAGTGCTGGAATGACATTCCTGTCTCGGGTCGTAATTTCACAACTGAGGGGGCATACAGGCTGAAGTGCGCTCACAGTTCCAGGAGTACTGGTTTATAGACACAGTACCTAGCTTGTTTCCTAGGTAAAGAAATAAATTAAAATGATACTATGAAGGAATCACTTTGAAAAACTGTGCTATTGTGATCCAAATTTATGGTAACTCAGTAATTTCCAGATCATACTTTCTTATCTGAAAAGGAAAAAAAAAAAAATAATAATTGTTTCCAATTGGCAGTCTTGCAAACCCAAAGTCACATAGGTTCTTTCTGGCTCACACTTCATAAATAATAAAGATTTTGCTTTTAGAGTGTAATTAACAGTTCTGTAAATGCCTTAACTGGAATCCAGCTCCTTTTTCCCATTAATATGTTGCCTTTGCAGAGGTAACAGGAATAAAATGCAATGAAAACAATGATGTACACGTATGTAAGAGAATGTCACTTTTACATAGTCACAATATGAAGTGCCTTTCATATTCTGCTGTTCTTAATCTGGCAGATTTCAGTGGCAAAAAATTACCTTTTATGGAAATATGAAAAGCAATTAAATAATTGCTAAATAAAATAATTAAACAAAAATTAGTTATTTCCAGAATTCAAATATTTTCCCAGTGTTGGATGTAAAAAGAGTGACTATTATGCAAAACCTTGACTAAGATGCGTATGTCGGGTGTCAAGCCAATGACAGCACAGTCATTGAGGACAAAAGATTGATTCTGCAGTTCAGCATCAAGGGGTTTTGTGCTTTATGAAGTGAGCTGTTTGTTCCAGAAGTAACAAATATTTTTCTTTCATGTGTAGAAAGCAGTGATATATGCAATCATATCTGTGTTCATAGTAAAACTTATCATTTAGCCCAATTTCGCTATAGCCATGGTGCAGAAGTAAAATCAAGGTGTGTCCCATGTAGCAGTGCAAAAAAAGAAAACTGAAGATGGCTTTGTATAGTGTCTCTCCATTTTTCTTTAGATTATCTGTTTTACAGAGCTGAAGGTGCTATTTTATGTTATAATTTAATTGGTAATATCACCATGATATCAGCAATCAACATATCTGCTACCTCAGCTAGTCACTAAGGTTAAATGATCATCTTCAGCTTCAATATGCTTGTACCTGGTTTTGTACTGTCTTGGTATCCTCCTTAAGAATAGAGCTGCATATCATGCAAGTAAATGTTAATATTTGTTTTCTCACTTTGTGTTAGAATTTGAAGTCAGTAATACTATGCTAGGTTTTTTGTTTGATTGGTTGGTTTTTTTTCCGTAACACTGGATCTAGCCCTTTATTACTAGGAATTTATACATAAAAATATTTGTGCATCTTTTGTTTATGAAAAGCTCTGTATGTATTGATTAGGGCTGGGTTTTGACATAGAATCTATGCAGATAGATTTGTTTTTGTGGGTACATTGAAAATGAAACTATGCATATTATTAGTGATAACATGTTTACCATTTCTGATGGTTTTACATTAATTCAGCTTTGCCTACCAGAGATACACCTTTAATGAGGGGGTAAAATGATAAACCAGGAATTCTGTGACAAACAGAAATTACCTGTTTCCATGCCCTCTTCATGTATCTAGCCAAATACCGCTCAAAGCAAAGGCATGGGCTGGTGCAATTTTTGACAGCATATACTGAAGTCATAGCAGTGGATTTCAGTATGCCTAATATGTGCAGTTGATCTGTTGTAATCCACGGATCTGTTCTGCTACCAAGACCTGAGAGTAAAAGTAATCACTTTAATTTTATATCTTGCAAAGGCATGAGGGCAACGTCATCTTCAAATGTGTGTCAGTTATTTAAAGATGTTACTGAGATGGTGCAATGCAATGTATTTTATCTGATCACTTAAAAGGTGAACTGGAACCAGAAAATCCAATGTTCACAGGCAGAGGTGCTCTTTAAGTTGATATTAAATCATAGGAAATATAAAGGAGAGAGGGAAACAGACTTTATGAGCTGAAGAAAGCTGGTAAAAAGGGTTTTAGTCTTATCAGTGTTTAAGGGAATTAAAAAAAAGATGTGTTGGATGGCAGAGCTTTAAAGCAAAAGTGTGAGCACAGATAGCTTTTGAGTGATCGGAGAAAATGCCAAAAATTTTTTTTTACATCATATGCATAACAATGAAAACTGAAGCGAGGTTGTTGGAAAATAACACCCCTGGGATGCATGTAAATACACAAAAACTTAGAACTCAAAACAGAGCCTTAGGGAACTAAAAAATGCACAAGGAAGATAATAAAAATGGAATTATTTATGGTCACTAATTGAGAGCATTGGCAGGGGGACTAGAAAAATCCTAACATACTCCATAAAGATTGCATTTTGTGGAAATTCTTCCAAGAGATTCAGCACTGAAAAAAATCCATAGCCTGAGAGGACATAGAAAATATGCAGCAAAGATGACCATGTTGACGTATAACTCGCAATCAGTGTGAAAATCCTTTGAAATCACTTAACTGTCTTTTTTAGAAATAACAAGAGATAACAGAAAACTATGAGACAAATTCTGATATAGTTTTTCTTTTTGAATAATACACTTGCATGTTATGTATAAAAAGATGGACAGGCTTTTCAGGCCATAATTAGACAAAGGCTGCCCCCAACAAAGTTTCTGTAATCCTCTGCTGCTATCCAAGCAACCCTTTTATCTGCTTTGCCAGCTTGTCCCTTCATATACCTTGCAAGATGTACTCTACTCTGTCAGAAAACCATAAGAGACCCCTCAATATTTTGAAGGTTCTAAAAATGGGTTTGTCTCCTTAGTTTTGATGCAGCAATCGGGCTGTTTCCTTTTCTTTGTATATATGATGGTTTATATCTTTGGGTTTTTATTCAGTTTGAAATAACTCACGAAAAAGAGTTGAGTCAGCTTGTGTAACAGTCTTAGTCCTAAAAAGTGCTGATCCCTTGTCCCCCAATTCCATGAATATGCAATGACTGTGTTGTAAGAAAGATGAATTTGGCTGCATTTTATCCTCTGGCCATGTTGTTCATGGCTGATCACTCCTTCCCCATTCTGATGTGGCTGTGATATACCCAACAAGCTTAATGCTCTGGGCTCTGGGTTGGTTTTTCTTCTGAATTACGCCATAGTTCCAACAGGAAGTCACTGATAATAAGGGATTTCCAGCTGGAAGGCTCAATAGCTAATTTAATTTAGATTAGTATAAGTACTAAGCTGCAATGGTGCTGCTCCAAGATCCTGCTATGTAAAATAATTACAATATGCTATAAAAAGATATGCTTTTAGCAGCATTTTTTTGGCTAGAGAAGAGAATAGAGCACCACACTGGTCATACCAAGAAGGGCCAGTCCAGAAAACAAGGTCTCACAGATGGAAGGTCTCATCTTATTTTTGAAAAGGTACTAACAACATGTCTTTAAAATGGAAGAGAATAATAGAACCTTAACAGAAAGCACTATTTGCTCTCCCTGAAGAAGAATTTATTTTGAATCCTGATCCACCTCATTCAAGTAACATCAAATGTTACTTGCTTGACCCAGAAAGTAAAAGCATTCATTGTAACTCTCCACAAATTCAAACACACATAGCAAATGACTTTCTCTAGGACCTTCTTTGCCAGTTTTAACTGAGAAACCTAATAACTGCGTTCCTTACATCCTCTTAGCATGTGTGGTCTATAACTGGATAATAATAATAAAAAAATGAAATTAGTAAATATCTGAAAGGTAAGGTCTAAGACTGTTTTTAAATTACTGAAAAGTCTGAGGACATGGAATAAGCGGGCAGTGTGTGCTTAGAGGTATTTAAAAAAACCCCATACGTGGCACTGTCTTTGAACTTTGGGTTGTTCAGTAGGAGCAGACCCCTACATTTCAACAGGAGTGAACAGAACCTTTGAAGCGAGGGAGAGGAGAGCTAAAACTGGCAGCATGTGATGAGCGTGCATGCGATGTACTAGCCTGTAGTCCTGGATATTCCAAAGTGTAATGAAAAAGCAGTGAGTTCAGCAAGAGACCACAAGACAAATAGCTTTCTCACTCAGAACTTGCAAGATTTTAAAAAGAATTAAAAAACTGAGAGATCAATCTTAATAATATGATCCATTCTTTTGAAAGCTCTATTGGGGTAGTTCTGCAGCTCTGTCAAACTTTTAATCACAGAAACAGTGATACCAACAACTAATTTTTTTAAAAAAAAAGTGCAAAAAGATACATTTTTTTATACAAGTGCTTTCTCGTATCTCTAAGATGTACCCAAATTAAAGAACATGGGTGTTGGTGAGCAACCCATACACTCTAAATTTTACAAAAAATATTCATGAGCAGAAGAATGCCAAGAAATTGCTTCTGAAAAGAAAATGTCTACCTATCTTTTTTCAGATCCTTACTCAACAGTAGAATAGAATAAGGAAATAAAGAAGGCATACAATAATGTATCAGAACTCTGAGTATTAACTGCGGGAAGAGGTATAAGGCTTCACAGTGCAGTGAAAGCCTTTAATAAATTTCCAATCTCCAAATGAAATTAAGAGCCATTGGAGGAAAGTGGAAGATAAACATATTAAAGAAATTGAGATTTTTATATAGAATTTGAAAAGAGATAGTAAAACACAGAGAAACATCAGTGTTGGCTTGGTGTTGTTTCTTGATGATTTGCTACTCTTTATACTTTTAATATTTTGAAGTATCCAATCCTGAGCATGTAAGATGGGGAAAAGTTGTGGCAATCAGCCTTGTTCTCTGTGAACATTTTATAATCTCCTATCAGTCTCTCTCTTATGCTGCTGAAGAGATCAATAGATGTTGCTTGCTGAGGATGTTATCTTTGGGACCAACTTTTTAATTAACTGTTGTCCTGAGCTCAAAAAGCAATGTTTCACAGTAAAAACTCTTTGTGTACAAAGCAGATATGACATTTATCAATTATGCTTCATGGTATCCGGTAGAGCGATCAAACAATCGGGAGCTGGAGTACTGTTAGTTTTCCAGTGATGGCAAAATAGCACAGATGCCCATGTCAAATACATTTGCATCATTCCGGACCCTTTTTGAACATGTTTACCAATCATTTTGCGAAGAACGCTCTGTTGACACTAAAGCGAAATTGTCAATACTGAGATCACATTGTGTGTATTAGACGTGATAGAAGAAGTAACAAATTTATTATAGTTTTAATTAAGTTGCTGTCTTGATCAGAAGTTAATGAAAATAACAAACCACTTTCATTTCCTCACTGCTTTGACTATACATTGAGAGTTTGTTTTGCTCTCCTTTGGACATCAGGGAGGCATTTTCCAGAAGATGAAGTTTCCTTTGGGCATCTGTGTACCAACCCACATGTCCATGCATTTGGCTTCCTCCTTTATTTTTCAGGCTAAAATCTAATTTATCAGAAGTGAATCAGGTGCAGTACATGAATCTATATGACATTTTTTCCTTAGGGAGAGCACTCATCCAGACTGGCAATCTTGTGAAACTGTTTTAGTTTTACTGCCATCTCTGAACAATAGAGATACTCTGTGCTGCAAGAGGGAGACCCAACATGATCAGTAAGCTCCTCCACCACTCACACCAGAGTCCTTGAATATGTGTCTGAATGTCTCTTGTCCTGCCTGATAATCCTTATTTTGTGTTTGTTAGTAATTCTTAGGATGTTTTCCAGAGATGGTACAGAATTGATGTATTCTGTAAAAACAAAGTCTCAAAAATTTTAAATCTACAGCTTTCTAAAATAACAAATTAAAATGTATTACTTCACATTCTTTCTGTATCTACATTATTTTCTTCTTTGATTGTAGCAGTGGTTACTGACTATTTGACTATTTTACTTGAACACTGTTGATGCGTCATGACAACAAACTAATGTTTTGTAGAAAAAACCAACAAGGACAGTTGCTTTTTAACACTGAGTGTAGTGTTCTTATTTGTGTAAGGGGCTTTTACAGGATATCTAGAAAGAATTTCTCTCCCTCTCTTTTGAGATCTCATATATTGAAAAACTGTTGTGGTTTCAGGAGCCACTATGTTTTAGGAATACCTCCTAAAGACATCTTAATTCCCAAATCCCCGTGAGAGCCTGTGCACTTTTCAGCAACAAAGCTTCTGCCTCTGTTATTACTGTTTATTTTTGTTGAAGGAGACACTAACATCAAGAAACAAATGGCGATCTCTCCCAGCAGTCTTATTCTATTAAGGACAGCTGTTATTGTGTCTGCAGCAGTGTACAAAGCATAGGATATAATTTTTTGCTGTGGTCCGCTGATTGCTTTGTTCATCTCTGCTGGTGACAGATTAGCTTTGCAGCACATCCATAGGTCACCAGCCACCCTTTCTGTATTTGTAGTGGTCAGTACTGTGAAGAAAGATTTTAAATTGAAAATAACACTTTCTTTTGTTGTCTTCTATTTTGGAGACCCAGAACTCTGTAGCAGAGGTGCCATAGGTCATACTAAAGAGACGCTAGCAATGCTACATGCAAGAGCTTCTATAGTAGCACCAGTCTTTCATTATACCTGCTGTCAGATGGTCCTATCTGTCCATGACATTTATAAAATTCTTTTCATAAAAAATTTAAGGTTAAGAAGTGTTAAGAAAAAGTATACTGCCATGGTTTACTAATGAAAGAGGGAAAGGTTATTTTATTATCAAATGTACAAAAGAAAGCACTTTTCTTCATTTTAGCTGGATGTTTTCTTCATAAAATGCAAAAGCCCTTATCTTTTATATTTCATTTTGATCAGGTTTTCCTGAAATAATTCTAATTAAATACTCTTTTAAAACACATTACTGAATCACCAAAAGTATATTTTAAAACAAGATAAGAGATTTAAATTCATTACAGACTCTGTAAGATGTTCTTTGCAAAAACACCTTAAAAACAAACCTGCATTTTCAAGGAAGGAGAGGCATGTGTTGACAAAAATTGAGAAAATGAAATAGTGGTGCTGAGTCTAGTTCCAACAAATGGACAGATTCATCCAATCTTTCTTTAAAACGACAACGTTACAGAAGTGGTGAAGCACAGTGAGGTCCTTTGTTTTGATTCATGGACCGTGTGCTGCTCCAGGAGCCAGACCAACACAAAGCAACACCAGTGAGGCAGGGTTGGTGTATCTCTGGCCTGATACAGAAATTTGTCTTTTACTTCCTTCGTGTCACTTCCAAATAGAGTTAGCTGTTTTTCTGCTAGTAATCAGGAGAGAATTAGCCATCATCCCTTTCATTGTTGGGGCCAAAGTTTAAAATGGAAGACAAGCTGTAGACTTTTTAAAACTAAAGAGACTGCCCAATTATAAGCATTTGACATGAAATATATTGTCAGTGAAGCAAATTTTTCTAGACAAGCAGACTGATTCCAAGAAGGAAGAGCCCTGTAATAAATGCATCGGAGTGCATAGAGCACTAAGTTAGAATCTAGGAGATGGATTCTGCTTCTTTTCCCAAGTGTGTTAATTGGGTTCCTTCCTCTGTCTTTGTTTCTCCCTTCTGCCTAGCAAGCAGCGCTAGCTCTTGGAGGTAGGACCCATCCCTTCTCATGTATATGAAATGTATTGGACAGGGCAGCTCCGGTGTCAACTAAAGTTCAAGACACAAAAAACCAAGGAGGATAAATCACTAACTTGATCTAAGGTTATAAATATGTTACTCTTTGGCTTAGATAAATAGACTAAAAATATAACACCACACATGCTGCGAAAAAATGGTTTCAAATTAATTAAAAACACAAGCTAAAACTAAAATGTTGTCCTTTAGATTCAACCAGGCTGTTTCAATTGAAATGATGTACATTGTTTCTGCACAAGATCCACTCAAAAGATGGCCATACTTAATATTCTCACCAGCTGTCGGGGCTTTGGAATGAACTTTTCATTTCTTGAATAACTGGAAGGTTAAGTGTCTGGTTTTGAGGATTTTTTTTTTTTATTATTTTATTTTTTAATATCCATCTCGTGAGTTGTGGCATAGAAATCTTCTAGGTGAACTTCATTTTTTTTGTTTGGAGTCCTGACTGGGGCAAGCACGCAATTACGGTCTCTTGTCTTCATTTTGCCTGTCTCAGTAACAGAGCCAGAACCTTGAAAACAATTACAGTTGATAAGTATGCCTTCATAAATTAAGTGCTTAAAATTGAGAAAAAAAATGCTTTGTCTGAGCTAATTTATTCCGAGGGTCAGATATGTTCTAGCCCTCCTCACCTTTAAAGTAAACTGAGAACTTTTGCCAAATATGTTTTGATAGTAATAAATAAAAGACTTCTTTGGGAGATGGATACTGCTCATCTCCAGATATGTTCAGAGTGAATGAGCATTCAAGTACATCTTGTATCCTTGCCAAAATACCATTCCAATACAGCTTGCCAAAAAAGTCCCAGAGAACAGTTCTTTATCTTCTTGAGAGCCAAAAAATGAGTCTGTATTGTGGAATAGACTTACTCATCAGCAGTACAATTCAGTCTTTCTTGGCCCATATTTCATTCAAGATAGAACCTATTTAATTGATACTCCTGCCAAAAATTGTTAACAGCTTTCTTGGGGTGTTGATAGCTGCTCATGCACCTCATCAATTCTGTCCTGCTATCTGAAAGGAGAAGAACCATCTTATAAGAATATGAAGATCCTTTGCTGGGACTGATGTGGAAAAGAATTTTGAAAGCACTATATACTTTATTTCTATAAAACAACAAAAAGAAGAAAGTATGGATTATCAATATATCCAAGACATCACACACTGAAAGTTAAGTTAGCGGCACAGCAAAAATGGCTTCTGTAAAACCTGCAAGCTTTGATATGAAGGGGAGATTGCACTGACTGACTACACTTTGAAAGTCCCCCTGCTTTCCTGGTAGTTTTTCCACTTCTGGGAGGAACACAGTGAAATGCTATTAATTTTAAAGTGAGGAATGTAACCATAATATTTATAAGAAAAAAGGCAGTTCTCTGTCTGTCTTTGAAATTTTCAGAGCTTGTTAAAAACTTTTATCTTCAGTGTGAGCCTAGTTTGCCATGCTTGAATTTTTCCAGTCCTGTTTCTTTGTTATCCAGAAAGTAATTCCTCAGTGGAAAACATCTTCCAGCTACATTGTTGTTGTCTGCTGAGCACGCTGTAAGTTCCTGTATGATCTTCATTTTGGATCTAAAATTAAAACTTTGCATCCTCTTCTGTCCATGAGTTTCTTACCATTATTTAAGTGATAAATACACTGAAGTAGGAGAACTTATAAAAAAAAAGCTATTTCTGTTCATATTATTGGTAATATACTGTAGCTTCTCTATAGCTGGGTTCCTTTTGAGAAACAAGTAGTTTGGATCCTGAAGGTCCTTTGTGTCCTGGTGCTATAATGTCAAATAATTTCACAGCTGTATAAGTAAAAGAGTTAGATATATGGAAATAATATTATGGATCCCTTCCATTTTCTTCAGCAGGTCTTAAGCCTTCTCTAAGGAGTATCTCTAATTTTAATCTCTTCCAAAAGTTAGTTTATTCAAAAGCACAACTAAAAACATTATATGATGTTTTGATCACCTCTACAAGCTTTATAGAATCATGGAGAAATCATTATGAGATAAAACTGAGGATGAGCTGTGCAAATCTGCTTTTCTGTACTGTATTTTCAAGTAGCCTTCTTAGTACTGTTGAACTCAGGATGCCTAGGTAGGAAAACAATTGAAATTCAACAGCAGTTGCAAACTATCTGTAAACAGTGTTAATATTCACTTCAAAGCAGACACCAGTGAGTTCCAGAGAAGATTTTAGTAATGCAGTATCTGTTCAGATGAAATGACAGAAAACCTTGAGTCTGCTTCAATAAAGATACACGTGAACACTTTTGTGGCAAGCCTTCCAGCATTTTCTGAAAAGGAATCCAAATCTGTTTCTGCACTGCTGTGGATTGTATGGATGTTACGATCAAGAACTATTTTATCTTACACCCATTTTTTATGTTAGCCAAGACGTTTCAACCCTTCTTTTTAAGAGTTATTTGATTTATATTAATGTTTCAGACTGACTCATTACTTTTGTTTCCAAACCATTTATTTTTTTTTTAGGAATCTTCAGAATCTGTTGAGTAATTATTTCTGCAGTTTCATCAGGAAGTTCAGTGATACTCAACAACGTCTTCTATAGAGTTTTGAAAGTCTTTTGTTCAGAAAGAACTATGACATGTAAAAGATTCTTTGGGCCATGGCAAGCACAACTTTAATAATGTCTTCACACTTTGTGCCTGAATAAGAAAATGTCTTGTCAGCAAGCTTTTTTTCAATAGATTTTCTTTTCTGACCTACAGATCAAATACTCTGGCTGTGATACAGCATGTGGTATTCTAATGTTCCTTCTTGCATATTTAAATCATTCTGTGTCTTTAAACATTTTTATTGTAGAGAAATAATCATCCAGACTTCGTGAGAAAAAAGCAGTCGATCTGATTTGTGCTTATAAATGTTCCCTAGCTGTCTCATCACCTCATGTAAACAGAAAATAGAAACGTTACACGCCCTGCAGAATTCAGAAATTTCCTTACTAGTTGTCCTCAGATACTGGAAATACTTTTGAAATTGTTTACTGAAACGACATTTCTTTTTGTTGGACCATGCGGGAGTGCTTTGTATGCTAAATTAACCCAGCCATCTCAAGAAAATTTTCACCATTTTTTTCCTGGAAATCTTGCCTCAGGCAGTCCCATGGGGTAAAGCCCAGAAAGACATTTTAAAATCTCTTTCAAATGCCCTAATTCTGTTTAGATATGAACCTCTTTTTACTTAATTGTCTTGTTTCAGTATCAGCTTAAGTTAGTGGCAAAATATTCATTAACTTCGGGATGATGACCAGTCCCTAACAGTGGAAGTAGACTGTAGCATGTAACTTATGTCCACTTGCAACTAAGTGCTGTAATTTACATTCTGAATAATGAGGATTGCAACTGATGAGTCATCAAATTGAATGCAAGTAAAAATACAAACACAGCGTAATCACTGAACATTTCACTACGAGAAAAAAATGAGATCTGTGCAAAGAATTAGTTCTTCAGCCTTCGACTTACACTTTTTTGCAATGATCTCAGTCATTGCTGAAATGCACCCATGCAGCACAGTAGTTTTCAGCAGGAAGGGAAGAAGAAAACTTTTTCCAATTGAAGCTGCAGGACCAATTTTGATAGTAATTATCTGAGGTTGGGTCAGCTCACTGGATGTTATTATCTCCTGCCAAACTAAAAATGAAATTTATGAAAAATGAAACCTGTAATGATCCTAAGTTGTAAGACCCTAGTAATGGAAGTCATCCAGAAATACAGATCTTCCTGCTGCAGAAGCTATCATTTCATGGTATTTCTTCTGAGTGGCTCTGAAGGGAAGAATTCCAGTTAAAGATTTACTAATACCATGTGAATATCATTTTCCAGCACTGTTGACTCTCATCCTATTAGGAATCCTGAATGTATCCCATAACCACGTAGGCTGCAGGTGTCAGACGGGATAGGGGAAAGGAGAAGCGTGACAGACCGTTGGTCACTGAGCGATGCAATTGCTGGCAGAGGTCCTTTAGTTCTTTGAAAGCTCACGTTCGTATTTGGCAGTACTCCTACAACTCAGTATATTGTTTGTATTAATAATCCTTATAAATTACTTATAAGTTTAATGGATTAGACCTGAAAACGCTTTCCACTGTCATGCCTGTTGAAAAGTCACGTTCATGCTCTTCATTCTTGCATTAGTCTCTTCAAGAATCCCATCATTTTTCTTGGTGTGTGGTGTTCGATCTGAGATTTATCAGCTAGTAGAAAAAGAGGAGGACTGCTCCACATTATGTATAGACATATTCTTGTTTATTCCCAGTCTGTCTTTTTGCCTTTTTGAACCAGTAGTACGTAATATAAAATCCAGTTTGGGCTCGGAAGAACTGTGGTTACTCCTGTAGGATGTATTTTTCCAGCTAGGTATTCCTGCATACATGTAAACTCTGCATTTTTCCTCTTTGGTCTCAGATATATTTTAGATGCTTAGACTCTAGTTGAGTCTGTTTTAAACTTTCCTTGTTGGGATAAACAGTCTGAGCTGTTAAATCTTTCATCCAGGCCCATTTCCCAGGTCTTTAATCATTGTTATGGCTCTCTACTAATCCTTGCTGATCCCAGTGGTCCTGAGGTGAAAGCCATTGTGATTTCCTGCACCTCTCGGTTCAGGAACTGGTGACCAGTGAAAAAAGATTGCATTTCAACATCCCTGCGATCTCAGTCTCATGGAATAGCCCTGAGCCAGGAGCAGAGAGTTGTAAATAGAGAAGCCTTTGGACGACTTTTATTTGTGATGGAAATTGGCCCGTCTTCCAATAGATGTGGATTTAGTCTTTCCAGCAACTCCTGCTTTTTGTGACAAGCATAATTCAACTAAATCATATAGTATCCTCAAATTATTCTGAACAAAGTTCTCATAAATTTTATTCAGAAAAGCTTCTGGATTTAGCTCTGTGTAATATAGCTATCAAGTGATACAGTATGTGTTTCAACATAAAGCAGAAATGTCTCACAAATACTAATACCTAAGAATCAGAGGAAGTCTTTGTTCATTGAATTCTCAGAGGTCTTGGCACACCTTGACTTATATCTCGTATCGAGCTGTCTTTCATGTATCTGATTTAGAAACGGCAGTAGATCAGAATTGGGGAAAGTACATCCAGCTTTCATCACTGGCTTGTCAATATAAGGAGAAGTGACAAGACAATAACACGTCCCAGCATGTTTGTTAGGGATTCTTCACCCATGAAATTTATAATCCTTTCAAACACGGAAACTGTACAATTTTAAAGGAGCTTTGTAGGGCTCATGAAAATTAAATGCAGAAAATATGAAGCGAGTGGAAAACAAAGTAGCTTCCGTATCACTTAGTGATTTGCTTTAATTGCAGGAGAATGTTCTAGCTGGAGAAGTGAACCCTTTTCTTTTCTTATTAAATAAAAGAATACATGACTTTCCTGTGTTGTCAGCCATTTTGAGCAGTTGTGTGCAAAGTTTTGGTGTAAGCATGTTTATTTGAATAAGTGTCTTGCTATATTTACTGATAGAGAATTCCCAATAGAATTAACTTTAATAGCTGTACTTCTGGTTAAATTGGTGATTTACATTGAAACAAGTTCTTGAAAGCAGATTACTGTATCGGATACTACAGTTCACCAACAGAAACAATACAATTTGTTTAATGTCACTGTTGATTTCTGCTATCAGCAGTATGAAAGATCATATGATGTAGTACTAGATATTTCTGTGTAGTTGTAGTAATGTCATTTTGTGTTTATATAGAGACTAACATGTTTCCTAGGATAGTAACAGGTCCAAAAATATTTATTAAGTATTTATACTTTCACAATATTTATAAAAGCAGTGAATTTGGCATACCCATGTCAAAATACAGCTCTATTTATTTAATTTAAATATATACGTTGTTTTTGGGACCGACAACTTTAATGAGGGAGTATGGTGACCAGTTTTTAGATGAATTCTCCCTATCACAGTCCTCACATTGGTCCTTGGATCTCATTTCTCAGTGCAGCTGTGGGAAGCTGCTCCAGCAGATCCCTCCATGACCCGGAGCTGCAATAGTGAATGCAGTGACTCTCTTAAGTGGCCACTTGAAGGGGCAGAGGTAAGGTTGCTTCAGCTTTTATCCTGACAATACATCTTCTAGCTTTTCAGATGTATAAATCTGAAGTACTCTAATTCCTCACTCCTTTTCAGATGCTTCAGTGATAGTGAACTTCACTTTCTAGAAGCACAGAACACTGTCAATAACCTTAACTATGTGCGTGAAAGGTTTTGTCATCAAGTGATAAGAAAACCTTTTCCTGCACTAGTTCTCAAATCACTGTTCCACTGTTACAGTAAACTTATTTTCAATGACCACCTTTAAGGTGCTGGTTTTGACTTTGCTTATGGCCAACAAATATCCAGGTATGGCAGCAGATTAAGGTAGAGCTTTCTAAGAGCAACAGTGAATCATTTAGGTAATTTATCATCTGCCACCGATCACCTTTTTCTATAGTATTTTATAGTATTGAGATTAGTTCTTTAGCCTAGTTCTGAAACACTCTCAAGACAGATTTATTTATTTAAAATGTATGTGTGCAAGTTTCTCAAATTATGTGATGGGCTGGAGCTGCAACAACATAATCTTATCAGAATTCAGTATCACTGGCTTTAGAAAAAAAAATAAGCAGATGCATGATAATGAGATGAGATAAAAATTCAATCAGAAGAATAAAATATTTTTGTGATTGTTTTATTCATTTTCTTTCTCACACAATTCCCTCTCCTAAAGCACCCTGTCTTAAGCAGCCACTTTTTAGCATATGTTCCAAAATATATAAAACCTGGCACACATGAGTGGAGGATTTTTAAATTACTAGTGAGGACTGGATATACTTTCACTTTAATCTGAATTGGAAATAGCTCAAGTAAAGAATAACAATGTTGTCTGCAGAGATACTGATGTAAATAGAAAGATATTTCAGAGCATAGTCTTTTATTTTTGCTTTTTATTCATAACTGGTGAGGAACTGTAAATAACTTCACTAGGGATGTTGCTGATTAGAATTAAAAGGGGGAAAAAAATACAGAGTTACAGAAAATTGGAAAAGTTCTGAAGAAGTTCCCCATTTACCCATTCTTTCCCCCTTTTCTTCTTTTCAAGAAAAGAATTAGAGTTAAAATCTTGGTAAAAAAATGTTTTTTCTTTCCTAAGTTGGCACTTCTTTCCTTATTTTTCCTCTCCTCTTTTTATGGAAGTAAGAGGGAGACATCCAGTGAGCTTTGCTCGAAGTGTGTAGTTCTGCTCCTTCAGTAGGTCATTTTCTATATATTCTCTTTGCCTCTATTCTTACATGTTGCTACATGCTTTCTCACCAGATTTGTTGGGAGGAGAGCTAACAACAGATGTCAGAATGAATGAGCCCAGTGTGCTTGACAAATAGATAGATATTGAACAGTTTGCTTACTGGCTCACTGCAGCTTTGTAAATCTGAAGACGCAGCTTTTGCGGGGGTGGGGGGGAGTATAGGTGGTTTCGTAAACCTGTGGAAGGACTTTTCAGGGAAGAGCATCTTAATTGTACTGTATCTGTTATGTTTTACTTAAATATTAACTAGAGACCACTACAAAGGACAAGCTGATATTTATCGGTTGTATATATATCAGATATGTATCAACTATATACTAGTTTTGGAATTCTTCCTCTTGCAGCTTGTTTTTTATCAGCAGGCTGTGAAAAACTTCTATGTTCTGCTTAAGCTTCACGAGACTCCTCTGAGGTAGATAAACCATGGAACGTTACCTTTCTTGAATAGAAATATATTAGAAGGTGTGTATCCTACATTTTCTGAATCGCAGCTTTTACTTTTTACAAAAAGCTCATGTATGTTTTTAGTCAGAGTTAGGATTCCTGCTTAGGTAATAAAGTTGCAGCAGGTATGCATATATTAGGGGCTTAAACTCCGTTCAAAAATTAACGTCTTTATGTCATTTAGATAAATCAATGTTATTTCTATATGTGTACACCTGCATGTATGCACACGTACACATGCTATTTTGTTTAGGCTCATTTGGGCATCTAGTAAAGGTACAGTAAAGAGCACCTAATTTTTAATTTTAAGCTTAACCCCCCTTTGCAGTAAACAGAGAGGGGTAGGGGCATAGAATATGTTTCAGGCTACAACTAAACTCCGAAGTCATCGAATTGCTTGCTGGATCCTTGTTCTGATAGCTGAGATTGAGCATTTGGCCAGGCTGCACCATGGTTCCCTTCCAGCTCCTGTGCACAGAATACTTTCCATGTAAAATGACAAGTAAATACACTTTTCATCTATGTTTGGCGTTAGCATGCGGAGGGTTGTTCATCTGGAAGTGAGTCCCACATTCTACAATTTAGACAGTCTACAAAATAAAACACTTTATTCGATACTATGCATACATCCCCCTTATGACTTAGAAATTGTCACAGCTGCCTTCTCCAGAGCAGCTGTTCCCCTGCGTAATAGAAATTTCAGCCGCAGGAAGTTTGACCTCTTTTGTCATTTCTAGCCAGACAAACCAACATGTCCTTGCTTTTGTAGTAAAGAATATTCCTTTATACCTGCAACTTCAAAAAGTCTAACAAATGTTGATGCAGGGTCAAAAAATGTTTCTGTATGTTTTGTATTTCATTGCATCCCTTAAAGCAGTATAACTGCAGGGTATGGACAAACTCTATCAGCCACTCCTTGGCTAGAAGTGTCTGTAAAGTGCTTTTATAGTTGGGATCTTCTGCTCATCATCTTTTATGGCTTCAACCATGAACAAATTACTGTCATGGAACACTTCTGGCTGTATACAACAAAACACACATGGTATCGTATAGCTTAGGTAACTGATGTTAGGCAAAAGGAAAGCATTAAAGGAGCATTTTTGATGTGTAAATACCCACTTGGAATTTCCCTGATTGTATCCCTGATCATTTTGATGAAACCAATTTGCAAAAGAACCTTATATAATAAAGAATAATTCCAAGTAATGTATTAGTTCTCAATCATTAGCATTTTCTAATGATACATTAATAAGACATACATATGTAAATAAACTCATAGAAGATCCAGGGAACATTTTTTTAAATTTTTTTTAAATTCCACTTTCTGAACTTGTTGCAACTACAAAGCTACTTCTTTTGTAGTTTGAGCCGTAAGTATTAGATTTTCTATGCAGTTATAATGTTTAGGTACACACACTGTTGTGATCTATCAGAATTTCCATAGTAACTGAAGCCCACACTTGAGCAGCCTTAGGTTTGGGTATATTGTCTGCTGTGGACTGTATTTGTGATAACTCATGTACCTTTCTTCAAAATAATTGGAAACTTTGAAGCCTTCTCAGATCCTGTTCTCTCAAAATTCAGGTTGATGTACTTGTATTTATATTCTGCATGTCGGTTGTAGAGATAACAAACACCAATGACCTACAAACATCCAAAATTTGTCCAAAGCGATCAAACTGTGTCTAGAAACAAGTCATTTCCCAAATTAACCTTTTGGACATGAGTTAAGTTGTCCTCAGACTACTTACAAGTGCGGGGTTTTTTATAATTTTTTGAAGTGATGCTTAACTTGGTTATCTTGCTATGAATAGGGAAAAAAAAAGGTTGCATTTCAAGAGTCCCAATATGGAGAAGAATGCGAAATGGAGACAAATTCATATTCTTCGTTTAGAGACCAATCCTGTTCGTTCTCTGAAAGATCTGCATTTTGTGTCCTCAACTTATTTCAGCTGTAATATGCGTAACTCTTTTCTCTTGTTCAATTGAGCTCAGTACAGGAAACAAAAAAGTCGAGTTAAAACTAGCTTTATGCCAGCTTTTCAGATCTCTAGTTGGAATTCATTTCAATGATTATCATAAGATAGAGAAAAAAATAAATATCATCTGTATATTGTATAGGCCATTCTGATACTAGTTATAGTTTGAAAGTATTCAGAACATACCTTTCTTTTTTCCCTGTACGATTTCTCTGTTACTTTCCACTTCAGTAAATTTAGCAAAGACAGGAAGTGATGGTTTGCTGATCTTAAAGAAAGGCAGCATTTCTAGAAGGGCATAAGAAGCTCCCAGCATAACAGAGAAGTGATCTTAAGTCCTTTAATTTGTAATATATTGATTTTATCTGTACTCACCAAATAAGAAACTTCCAAAAAGCTGTAACTAGTACCGTATTTGCTATCACAAATGTAATAGAATTTATGGTTAAATATATAATGGCCATATTTTGTTTTGCATTAGTACACTGGCTTTCATGTAAAAAGAAAATATCAAATGTGCTAGGCAAAGGATACACCCTGCCAATATAGTGAGTCATGCTTCATGCACTCAATGTGTGCATCACCTTGAGTATTACAAAAACCTATAAAACTGCCAACAAGTTACGCTTTAGCATCACTGCTGAAAGTTGCATCCTTATTTCTGGGACTGTGTTCTCAGGCTTTCCAGTCAGTACCGCGGTGATGTGACATCCCTGGAAATAATCATGTACTTGAGGACTGATAGATGACAACTGTAGGCACCAGAGACATTTGATGAATATATTAGCGTTCCAAAATACTGTTATATTACATATGTGATGCAAAGTTACTCTAGCTGAAAGTTCCTTATAAATTCAGGATTCATAAGCATAAATTAGCCTTAAACAATATGGAAAATGTATTGTAGGCTAGTAAATAGTAGCCTTTATTTTTTCTTTCACTAATTAAAACCAAACCCTGACTCAAGTATAACAATATTAATTCTCCACGAATCTTCCAATTTAAGAGAGTTAATTTTTTTTAAGGGTTCAAAGGTAACTCCTGCAAATTAACAGAAAATTATTTCATTTTCTGTCCATAGATGATCTCTGTTGAATTCATGCTCATAAAATGTCCACTTCATAAGTCGTATTTTCTTGCCCTTTCCCAATTCTGTGGTGTAGAGACTGCTCATGAATTTCAAAAAGTTATGTTAGAATACTCTTTTAATATCAGTTGTAAATGCCATTAGATTGAACTAGGTGTCTCAATAGCAACTCCCTCACATAAGCGTTGTAAGTTTTAAAGAGGAAATTAATCTCTCTTTAGCTTTACACAAATAATTTAGCAAAAACAATGCAATTGCAAATAGACTTTAAGAGATAGCCACTGACATTTGTGGGACCTGGGGCCTCAATACCTAGGCTCTCTATGTTTTCTGTGTCAGAAATCCTGGCAATAAGTTAATCTGTAGAAGTAGGAAGTAAGGTATTTCTGAAGATATTCTGGCCACTTTGAGACCCCTCAATACCTGTGCTGATTTACAGACCTATGTATATTTTTATAAAGCTTTCAAAACATCTAAATAATATGCCTTTTATTGCAGACAAGGACATGTAAGAGCATAACTGATGGTTTGTCCTTATTATTTATCAGGCTAAAAGGGCCAAGCTGATCAGAATCACTGCAGTTGCAGCAGGGATGCAGTTGGTCTGGAGTGTCTCATAGTTGAGCTATCAATCATTATCTGCCTTACGAGGGGAAAAAAATGAACAGTTACAGATGAAACCAGCTCTTGAGCTTCACTTTTTTCTGTGGCTGCAACTTTATGTAACAAGATGCTATATCTGATAAGATGTTTCAGAACAGCTAAGGAATACTTAGGTACATAAGCCAGTAAAGGGGAGAGGTAGCTATGTTGCATAAGCATGTCTGTTGGATGCTTTTTTATTTTTATATATATATATATATATATCTGTATGTGAAAAATAAGCAGGCTTCTTGAAGCTTTGTAATATAGTATTCTAATTTAGGGAACTAGATTTGACGTTTTTGTAATACTTTATTTGTGGTACTTTCATCTGGAACTAATTAATTTCTATGTTTTTATTAATAAGCAAATTTAGCTAATAAAATACCCTGTCAAAATAGTCAGATCTTCCAGTAATCTGTTTTTAAACATCCAACCAGACAGACAAACCTAAAAGGTGCACTGTTAAAGTAAATGTATTAAACCTTCAGTCTATGTGGCATAGTATTACAATAATAGATAAAGGTAGAGTATCTATTTAATGAAGTGTTGTGTCCCAGAAGCTAATGTAAGAAAGAGGAGTGTAATTCATGTCATTCAAAATTATCTGAAGATTCCACACTTTTTTTTTTAAATTTTAAATTAGCCAACTCATCTCGCAGCACCGTTAGAATGTAAGGGTTCTCTAGATCATCGAACTTGCTGTGTGTTTCCATTGTTTAGTCTGGAATAGTGTTTTTTTTTCCTACCTTCATGAATATCTAAGTTTGTAATTTTCTACTATTACACTTTTAGAGGGCTATTAATTTAATTATTATAAGTAACTGGGACTCCAACAATGTCAATAGGACTACATGGGTTTGGGATCTGCCTCATTATATATTGATGTACCTTTAAAAATAACTTTACATTTACACCATACCAGACCAGACAATTAGGCCACTACCTCTAGTCTGGTGTGTTATTTTTTATTCCTTTCTAGTATTTCTTGCTCAAGCTATTGCAGAGTATAGCTTTGGGGAATGTCGAGTTTCTGTGTATCTTTTGAAGAAATAAGCACAAATTTCAGATGCAACCTGTTACTACTACCTGTTCAACAAGATTTCTGAGAGGCAAAAAGCCTGACTGTGCTTTACAACTTTGATTTGTGAATCAATTATTTTTATCTAGCGTAAAGTAGTTTTATCAGCTTCAACTTCATATAATACATTATGATACCATGAAAAACTAAAAGTCTTGGTTATTAGCACCTAGGAAATGTTGACCAAGTTCCACATTTATGTGTTGTTCGAAGTATTCAAATTTTTGTATTTTTAACGTATTACAAAAGGGCAGGAAAACACATGATGGAAATTTTCTGGCTCATTAGCCCATCTTTGGCATGATTCAGAAGACTTAAAGTCCAATTTAGTCACTCTCTGGGGTAAAAAAAGTGTAACTCATGAAATACAAAGAAGTGCATTAGTTTTAATTTGTTTGTAATGGTAATGGAGTTGGTATGTTCACAGTTCTCTGTCCATTCATCAATAGAGAACCTCCACAAACCAGCATCTCCTCTCATTTTTCTTCCACAGAGGTGCTACAGCTTCATTTTGGACAAAGTATAAGTGATTGCATTTGGGCAAGACTTCTTGTAAGATTAGTTACATTTTTAATCAAAATGTTGTGGGGGTGCAAAGGTAACATGTGCAAAGAAGTTCTCCGTGTTGGAGGGATTCATTGCTCGAGAGCAGCTGCAAATGCACAGTCTTGTGCTGCATTTTCTTACCCTACAATTATGGAAATACTTATGTATAAACATGAGGCCTCTTTATGAAAATGACAGCTGGATCAGTTAAAGATTTAGAAACCTGAAAATTTGGTTTGGTGCCTAACTTCTAAGTGCTTGGCCCTAGAGTGAAAGCCTAGTATCCTGTATATTAAGGCCTAAGATATCTGTGTAGTACACGAGGAGGGTTATAACAGTTATGCCTAAGCAAATGAAGTTCAATACTTTTGATTCCAGTCACTGGACACTTTATCCCTGAAAGGAGAGATTTGAATTTGGGAGATTTTATATTCCTTTCCTCTGTGTAGGAATCAGAGTTTAAATCAAGAATGTACACAAAGCTTTTCAAACTTCAAAGGAATGTGATGAAAATGTGGATAATGTTACATCTTAAGTCTGTAGCCTCCCTTGTGTAAGGTTAATTCCACTAACTCCTCTGTGAAGAGGATAATGTATGTTCAAGAGCTGGCACTGGTACAGGGTTGGAATTGGTACCCAATGTTAGATAGAATTTGTTATTAAATTGCCTGGGCCGATGTGTGCTATGTTCAGGTGAGCATAGTCTATTGACTGATTCACAGCTATTAAATGGATAAAAGATTGACAACCACAGTCAAAGTTATAAATAAATATTTTATTGTTTCATCTTTGAAGATCTCAAATTTTGAGACTTTCATGCTTGCCTGAATTTATGTTTGTCACAGAGTGGGAATTCCGGGATCTCCTCTGTGCTGGGAAGTGCACTGTTCTTCCACTGATTAGTTAATTATTCACTTGGGCCTTCTCCAGCTGAGTACCCTGATATGAATGAATATAAACAAAATAGTTTCCTCCAGGTGTCAGCCCCTTAGAATAATGAATAGCAAAATAAATTAAGGTGTTGTTACTGGTGTAGTTTTTTTTAAAGACGGAGAGAAATGTCTCTAGCAATTGCATTGTTAAAATGGTATTTAAATAGGCTGGATGTGTGGAGGGCTTTGCAATTTAGAATGATTATATAAAAATAATGAAACTTGCTTTTTTTCAGTCTTCTGTGAAATGGAATAATCAGCACTCTCCTGAACAAACCGTATTATTTTTCCATGTCTTTTCATTACTGCATTTGAAGTTATGATTCATATATTATGGTGATTCATAGCTTAGCCTTATGAAGCAGAGGTTTATTTTTGGAGTGTTACCTTAAATTAGTATGACTAATAAGTGATTTTGAGGTACAGTGATTTCAATGGTTCTGCATCTACTTGTTAGAATTTAATGTGTTTATATATGACTTACTCTGACACTTCACAGTAGACTTTCCAGGGAGTAGGTGACTGCTGGGTGTTAACCATGATATATTACAATCCCTTAACTCATGAATTATTAGGCCTAAAATGAAGTGTGCTTTACTGCTCAGTTGAGAAACATCTTTGCATCTGACACGTTATGCAGCAGCAGGGGTTACATTCATACCTTCACCATGCACTGTATCATCTCAGAGGCCTTGGGCAACGGTTTGGCATATGATAGAGCTCCTTTCTTGCTGTTGGGACATCAGATGGCACCAAAACAGTTTGTCACATAATTTCCAGAAGGGAGGAAGCTCTTTGGAGCTATCTGCAATGTGAATGTAAATAGGATTAACTTTCAAAGACTGGAAGATTGAATTAAACTGGAATTCTTCAAGATGTGTGATAGGCAAGTGTATTTATTTCCTCCTCTTTCCTACAGAGTTTTTCAGGATTTGAAATTCAATATCTGTGGCCAAAGGAGAAATGGTCCTGGATATTTTCCTACTTAAGTATCCTTGGGACAAGCATGTTGAAGCAAGGGCATTGTTGTGGTTTAAGCCCAGCCAGCAGCAAAGCACCATGAAGCCACTCACTCACTCCTCACCCCCTCCCCAGCCCCAGTGGGATGAGGAGGACAAAATATACAGAAATGCTCGTGGGTTGAGACAAGGACAGGCAGGGATCGCTCACCACTTATGGTCATGGGCAAAAGACAGACTCGAGGAAAAAAACAGGATCAATTTAACTTACTACCAATCAAATCAAAACAAGATAATGAGAAGTAAAACCAAATCTCCCTTCTTCTTGAGCACAGATCCACTCCGATTTTCTCTCCCTCCTCCCCCCCGGTGGCACAGGGGGACGGGGAATGGGGTTGGGGTCAGTTCATCACACATTGTCTCTGCCGCTCCTTCCTCCTCAGGGGGAGGACTCCTCATTCTTCCCCTGCTCCAGCGTGGGGTCCCTCCCACAGGAGACAGTCCTTTGTGAACTTCTCCAACGTGGGTCCTTCCCACGGGCTGCAGGTCTTCACAGACCGTTCCAGCGTGGGTCCCTTCCGCGGGCCGCAGTCCTTCAGGCACAGACTGCTCCAGCGTGGGCTTTCCCATGGAGTCCCGGCCATCTTGGGGGGCATCCATCCCCCTGCTCTGGCGTGGGCTCCTCTCTCCCCGGGCTGCAGGTGGGCATCTGCTCCCCGGCTTCCCTCCATGGGCTGAGGGGGGACAGCCTGCCGTCTCGCCACAGGCTGCAGGGGCATCAACCTCCTCCGGCACACCTCCTCCCCTCCTTCACGGACCTCGGGATGTGCAGAGGGGTTCCTCCCGCATTCCAATCTCCTCCCCCACTGCAGATTCCCCTTCTTAAATCTGTTCTCCCGGAGGCACCACCACCGTCGCTGACGGGCTCGGCCTGGGCCAACGGCGGTCCGTCTTGGAGCCGGGGAAGCTTCTAGCAGTTCCTCACGGGAGCCACCCTTGCAGCCCCTGCCCAGCTACCAAATCCTTCCACACAAATCCAAAACAGGTGTGCATGTACTCTCTAGGATTTTTGCAAACAGGAGATGTTTTCTAGACCAAAGTGATAGGTCATCAGAAAACATTCATATGAAAGACTCCAAAAACTGGTAAGAAAGCTTTTTCTCTCCCCAGCCCCCCCCCCCCATTATACTACACAAATATTTTATACTTTCTAGATCTAATTCTCTTCACACCTCAAAAAAAAGAAAAAAAGGTCAAGAAGGAGACCCAGGGGGATCTCTGAAAATTACCTTAATGCTTGAAATCTTGTTTGAAGACTCTTTGACTTCTGAGTATTTGTATTAAAGAGTAGTTGAAGAGAATTTGTCAGCATCATCAAGGTAAAATACATTTTTTTTTTATTCTAACAGTTTTTTATGGAGCTTGTTATATATTGCGAAATATTCGATACTTAGTGAAACTGATATTTAACTTACAGTTCCCTTAAAAATTTCAGACTAAAAAGTTCACCTAAATCTATTCCTAAATTAATTTCAGGCATTGTTCCTTGTAGAGCTTTTCTGTTTCTCTTAGTGAAGAGATAATTACTGCTATTGCCCCTCTCCTCTTGGTAAAGTGGATATTATGAGCTTCAGTACAGTCAATATCTAGAAATAGAGAGAAATTGCAAGGTTAGGGGATTTTTCTTCTTCTTCAACTAATTCTTCTCCTTAAACCATTAAAGTGTATGTATGGATGACATTTTGCTCTAGACTTAGTATCCATATCTTAAAAAATGTGACGGACACAAAAAGCTCCTGGAACATGAGGTCACGGGCTGTCATTTCCTTTAAAGGGCAGTGGTGTGTTTGTTTTATGAGGATAGTTTTTATCAGGGGACTTACAGCCTTTCTTACTCCTCCTTCAAGGTTATGCTTTCCCTACAGAGTGTTTGTAAGGGCCTGCAGGTGATAAGTAGTACCAAGGGAAGTAGTTTCACTTTTAGTTTTGACAGCCATTTGCTGCATTACTTACATAAAGAGTATGTCACATTTGTTTTCTGAAAGCATCTTTGCTTCATGTGGTTTGGTGTTGAAGGACTCTGAATCCATGATCAGTGGAGTTGAGGGTAATGTTGGGATAGTAGGAGAGATTTGTTTCAAATTTGGCTGGCACATCTGCACTATGGCTCAGTACAATTGCTTCTTTCGCACAGTGGAAGGTATGTTGGAAGCTTGAACTTCGTAGATTAATACAGAAATTTTTATGACTGTATCTAAGCCTACTCAAGCTTTCTCTTGAGTTGAGGTTTTGAATCATTTCCTTCTAATCAGAAGCCATGATGGTAGTTCTGTAATAAATGTTTCCTGTGTTTAAATACCTCGTGTGTCTGCAGCCCCAGGGCACTGCCTTTCTCTGCTCTGGGCCAGGGACACCCAAGAGTCCTCCCTTCTTTGCCAGGCATTCTTGCTCCGCTCTCTAAAGCCTGCCTGATCCTGCCTGCGTGGCACGGCTCCCGTGGAGGCGGCAGGCATTGCAAGAGCGACAAGTTCCTTGCAGAGAAGCAACGTGGAATTCTGCGCTGCCAGGGGATTTGGTGAATTGCAGAGGGAGGAACTCGATGGCGCAGAGTCATCCAGGCGTGGGGTTTGTGCCAGC
The DNA here is from genome assembly GCF_929443795.1 of Astur gentilis. Lineage (NCBI taxonomy): Eukaryota > Metazoa > Chordata > Aves > Accipitriformes > Accipitridae > Astur > Astur gentilis. The sequence continues at coordinate 20,333,819 of NC_064903.1, forward strand.
AGGAGGTAGGTGCTTTTTCCATCGCCATGTTCCAGCGCCCCTTTCCTGAGGTCCTCTCACTGGGCAGACTTACAAGCTTATAACCTTAAGGATGGACGAGTTAAAAACACTCCAAGATGCAGCTGAGGGAGCCATACCTGAAAGACACGTAAACCTATCAATTTGATACTGGTTCCAGAAAAAAAGCCCCTGTTAGTAATACTAGTCTTTATTAATCTGAGCACAGTAGAGTTCTAAGGAAGCAGTCCGGTTTCTAGATGCACATTGGTTCACTCAGCAATTTATTGGAGCATCAGCAGAGCAAGCAAAAGGTAGTTTATATGCTGACAGAACAAGCGTAGCGCAAATACGCACTTCGTATGTGTATCTGAAAATCCTGCTGAGTCATCAACAAGGAAATTGTTCCCCACACTTGATTTACATGTGACCATTTGCCATAATACAGGCAGAATAGTTTGGTAAAGAGGAAAAACCCTTTTATGAGTATTCTGTGTATTCTGTATTGTATGCACCTCATGCCACGTTAACAACTGAGACTGGGATTTTGGGGGGATTGTAAAATCATAAATGAAGTCAAACTATGTAT